>NC_082711.1:139567505-139885838 GCF_030144855.1 Hypanus sabinus
GTGATCCTTAAACATCGGCCACATGTCTATAGTACATTTCCCTGCAAAAACATCATCCCAATTCACACCCGCAAGTTCTAGCCTTTTTGCCTCATAATTTTTCCTTCCCCAATTAAAAATTTTCCCGTCCTCTCTGATTCTATCCTTTTCCATGATAATGCTAAAGGTCAGGGAGCGGTGATCACTGTCCCCCAGATGCTCACCCACTGACAGATCTGTGACCTGACCTGGTTTGTTACCTAATACTAGATCTAGTATGGCATTCCCCCTAGTCAGCCTGTGACAGGAATCCATCTTGGACACACTTAACAAACTCTGCCCCATCTAAACCCTTGGAACTAATCAAGTGCCAAACAATATTAGGGAAGTTAAAGTCACCCATGATAACAACCCTGTTATTTTTGCACCTTTCCAAAAATCTGCCTCCCAATCTGCTCCTCGGCATCACTGCATTTGCTCAAGTGAATGTTATGTGTCCACTTTAAGAAAGGCCATCACACAGTCCTGGTATTTTCTTACAGCTTGTGGAGGAGAGGTAAACAGCTGTGGACAAAGACCATTTTGGAACCTGAAAATTCAAGGGAACATTGGATGTTGCTGGATCAGCTCAGAGGGAGGGTAGGCCTTCTTGTGCATCGAAGCATGGAAAGGAGAGAGTCTGGCTAAAGGCAGGGCCAGGTGAGTGGTGGGCAGGGTTACCTGTCAGGAATTGGTGATGGCTGGGCGGGGGGGGGGGGGGGCAATACTGGTCAGGTAAGGGGATTCGTGTCTGAGAATTCTTGGGTAATCATCAGTGAGACAGGACGGTTGGGTGATCAGTGGGTGGGAGGATAGGTGGCTGATCAGGTAATTGTCAGATGAGTGGTTCGTTGAGTGATCAATAGATGGGTAGGGCAGGCAAATGGTGGGAGGTAGAACAGTTCAGCAATCAGTAGGTCGAGGGGTAGGTTGGACAATGGGCAAGAAGGGAAGATGACTGGGTGATTGGCAGGTTCTTGGGGGGGGGCACAGTGGGTGGTGCAGGGGTAGAAGTCAATGAGTAACATCACTGGAGGTGTCCCCAGGGTAGGTTAACCAGCCATTCTCACCACAGGGGATGTTGAAATGAAACCTTAAACATCAGGCAGAGAACAGAATGAGGGGAAACATTTGAAGCTGAGATTCAAGCTAGCCTGCTTCTCATTCACAATTAAACCACAGGCAAATCGAGGAGGATCTGGGGAGAGATTCCCTTCCATGCAATCTCATGGGATGTCATCTATGACTTTGATTGAAACTACTTCTGGCATGGATACCAGGCTGGAGATCTGGCAAATGGAGAATGAGTTCTACAAAAGATAAGCATAAAATATTCCAGCAGTTAGGAGAGGAGGGGAGGTTGAATATGGGCAATCTCATGGGGCCAAGGGATTGAGGGGTAAGGTAACCCTTGAATATATTATATCAAAGCCCCTAGTTGTTGATCTCTCTGCTAAGGGAAAATTGTTGCTTCCTGTTTATTTTGTCTAGATACCTCAAGTCTTATTTCAGCCTCTATTCTAATACTTACTCACAGACAAATTTTGTAAACCACCTCTGGACCCTCCTCGATCTCTTCTTGCAATGTGCTGACCGGAACTATATGTCATACAGTAGATGTGGCCTGGTCCTATAAAGGACATTAACACGTGTGCTGCTTTAACCAATTTATTGACCTTCAAAGTTCAAACTTCAAAGTCAATTTATTATCAAAGTACATATTTGTCACCGTATACAACCCTGAGATTCATTTTCCTGTGGGCATACAACCAGTTTGCATAAGACAACAAACAACTCGTACAATAATAAACTAATAATAATAACAACACTAAATATCGAGAACATGAGATGAAGGGTCATTCAAAGCGAGTTCATTGGCTGTGGGAACAGTTCACTGGTGGGACAAGTGAAGATGAGTGAAGTTATCCCCTTAAGTTCAAGAGCCTCATGGTTGATGGGTAATAATGGTGGTAAGAGTCCTGAAGTTCCTGTGCCTTCTTCCTGATGGCAGTAACGAGAAGAGAGCTTGACCTGTGTGGTGGGATCCCTGATGATGGATGCTACTTCTTCGTGTAGATGTGCTCAGTGGTGGGGAGGGCTTTACCTGTGATAGACTCAGTGGCATCCACTAGATTTTGTAGGATTTTCCACTCAAGGGCGTTGGAGTTTCCATACCAGGATGTGATACCGCTAGTCAATATACTCTCCACCACATATCAATAGAAGTTTGTCAAAGTTTTAGACGTTATGCTGAATCTTAGCAAACTTCTAAGGAAGTAGAGGCGCTGTGATGCCTTCTTCATAATTGCACTTACATGGTGGGCCCAGGACAGGTTGCCTGAAACAATAACACTGAGGAATTTAAAGTTGCTGACCCTCTCCACCTCTGATCCGCCAAAGAGCACTGGCTCATGGATCTCTGGTTTCCTCCTCCTAAAGTCAATAACTATCTCCTTGGTCTTGCTGACATTGAATAAGAGGTTGTTGTGGCACCACTCAGCCAGATTTTCAATCTCCCTGCTATATGCTAATTCATCACCACCTTTGATTCGGCCAACAAAATGGTATCATTAGCAAACTTAAATATGACACTGCAGCTGTGCTTAACTACACAGTCATAAGTGGGGGTTAAACACACAGCCTTGTGGTGTGCCTGTGCTGCTAGAGATCATAGAGGAACTGTTGTTGCCAATCTGAGCTGACTGGGGTCTGCAATTGAGGAAATCGAGGATCCAGCAGCACAAGGGGGTATTGAGGCCAAGGTCTTGAAGCTTATTGATTAGTTTCGAGGAGATGATAGTATTGAATGCTGAGCTGTAGATGATAAAGAGCACACTGATGTATGCATCTTTGCTGTCCAAACATTCCAGGGTTGAGCGAGGAGCCAATGAAATGGCATCTGCTGGGGACCTGTTGTGCTGGTGGGCAAACTGGAGCAGATCCAAATAGCTTCCCAGGCAGGAGATAGGTCTCATCATCAACCTCTCAAAACACATCATCACTTTGGATTTAATTGCTAATGGACAATAGTCATTGAGGCAGGTTACCATGTTCTTCTTAGGCACTGTCATAAATGAAGCCTGCTTGAAACATATAGGTACCTCTGACTGCCAAAGCAAGAGGTTAAAGATTTGAGTGAACACTCCAGCCAGTTGATTAGCACAGGTCTTCAGTATGTGGCCAGGTACCCCGTCTGGGCTGGATGCTTTCCATGGGTTCACCCTCCTGAAGACTGCTCGCACATTCGCTTCAGAGACTGAAATCACACGATCGTCAGGGGCTGTGGGAGATCACGATGGTTTGGTGAACACCGAAGGTATTCTCATCTGTAAGCGAAGCCCTGTTGTCACCCATGTCGCGAGGTTTAACTTTGTAGCATTCAAATCCTGGCACAACTGTCGAGCATCTGTCATTGTTTCATGTTTAGTGTGGAATTGCCACTTTGCCTGTGAGATGGGACCTGGACATCTTGTAATGTTCTTGGTCACCAGACTTGAGTGCCTCTGATCTGGCCCTCAGCAGACTGTGGACCTCAAAGTTCATCCAGGACTTCTGGTTGAGGAAGATGGTGAATGACTTTTTGAGAATACACTCGTCTGCAACTGTTTATATAAAATCCGTGACAACCATGGTGTATTCTTTCAGATCCAGAAGAGAGGCCTTGAACACAGCACAATCTACCAACCTGAAGCAATCCCATTGCCACTCCTCTGACTCTAACAACCACCTCTCTGTTGCCCTTACCTCTGGGGCCTTGCTGTTCAGCCTCTGCCTGTATGCAGGTAGCAGAAGGACAGCCAAATGAGCAGATTTCCCAAAATATGGTCTGGCCATGAAATAGAAGGCATTCCTGCATTCCTCATCATAGTATAACAGTGGTCCACTGTGTTGGGACAGGTGCTACAGGGTATTTGCTGCTGGTAATTGGGCAGGGATTTCTACAAACACGCCAGTTTGAAGTCCCCCACTATGAAATTAAATGCATCGGGATGGACTGTTTCTTGCTCCTGTCATGCAGTATCTGAAGTGCTTGATTATAGTCATCCGCTGGTGGTATGTAAACTGCAGATTATCCTGGGCAATTGAGATTTTGCAGATGTATAAATTCCCTTTATTGCTTCACAACACTCAATGTCCTCATCAGTTTGTACATATTCCCTTGCTTTGTAGCACCTCCTCAAAATTTTCCACTTGCTATATTTCTGATCAACTGTCCAGGGTGTTCAGATCTTCCAACAGTCTAAAGCCTTCCTCTTCAATGCCAATCAGACAAATTTTTGTCATGGTCAGACTGATGGTAATTGGGCAGAAATTTCTTTGAACAAGCCTGAGTGAAATTCCCAACTATAATATGAAATGCATCAGGGTCGACTGTTCCTTGTTTGGTGATGGCATCATTTGAGTCTGAATCATTAATATATTTTACATAAAGAAAGGGACTTTGCATATCTTTGTTGAATTCCGCTGCTAGAGACCTTCCAGTTTCACCCATCACCCTAAATCCTAAGAACTTTCTATAGGGGCACAATTGCGAGCATCGCTGCCTGGTATGGGAACTGTACTTCCCTCAATCACAGGGCTCTGCAGAAGGTGGTGTGGACAGCCCAGTGCATCTGTAGATGTGAACTTTCCACTATTCAGGACATTTACAAAGACAGGTATGTAAAAAGGACCAGAAGGATCACTGGGGACCCAAGTTACCCCAACCACAAACTGTTCCAGCTGCTACCATCCGGGAAACGGTACCGCAGCATTAAAGCCAGGCCCAACAGGCTCCAAGACAACTTCTTCCACCAGGCCATAAGACTGTTTAATTCTATATTATACTCTATACAATTCTATATTCATTGCACATTTAGATGGAGACGTAACACAAATATTTTTACTCCTCATATATATGAAAGATATAAGTAATAAAGTTAATTTAAATTCAAATTCAAATGTCCACTTTTTTCCTTCCACTGAGCTGGTTTTGGATGCAATTCGCCACTCTTCCTTGGATTCCTGGCCTTTTACACTTCCGACCAGCATGTAATGTGCAATTTTGCCAAAACTTGATAAAATCGATAAAATGTACTGTTCCTAATTGGCCCTTCTTGTTGCACCTTCAGCAAGTTCAAGTGGAAGGCATTTGGTATGCTTGTCTTCATAGGCCAAGGTACTGAATATTAGAGCTGAGACATCATGTTGCAGCTGTACAAAACTTTGGTTAGGCCCTGCTTGGAGTATTATGTACAATTCTAGCCACCACAATTACAGGAAGGACGTGGCAGCACGAGAAAGAGTGCAGAAAAGAACCACCAGGACATTGCCTGGAGTTATAAGGAGAGATTGGTTAGGCTTCGGTTGTTCTCACTGGAGCACATGAGGTTGAAGAGTGACCTTAAGAAGATTTATAAGATTATGAGGGGCAAAGATAGGGTAGATGGTCAACCTTTTCCCAAGGTCAGAGGAGTCTGAAACCTGGGGCCATGGGTTTAAGGTGAGAGGGAAGAAATTTAAAAGAGATATGAAGTGTTTTTCACACAGAGGGTGGTGGGTATATGTAAGGGGGCTACCAAGGAAGGGGTTCAGGCAAAATTAATTATAATATTTAAAAGGCATTTTGATAGGCACTTGGCGCGTGACCAAGTGGTTAAGGTGTCGGCCTACTGATCTGAAGGTCACTAGTTCGAGCCTTAGCTGAGGCAGCGTGTTATGTCCTTGAGCAAGGCACTTAACCACACATTGCTCTGTGACGACACTGGTGCCAAGCTGTATGGCCTTCCCTTGGACAACATCGGTGGCGTGGAGAGGGGAGACTTGCAGCATGGGCAACTGCAGGTCTTCTGTACAATGTCGCCCAGGCCTCAGCCATCATCGAAAATCGATGGATAGCCGAAGAGAAAAAGAAAAGGAAAGGATTAATGGCATAAAGACCTTACAGAAGCAAATGGGATTGCCACACATACAAATTCAGCTCAAGTGATGTACAACTCTGAGACTCAGCCATTTTAGACCCTGGAAAACACCGCAGAATCTGTCTGCTTCTTTTCTTACAATGGAAATCCTGTAAACCATAAGATAACATTGCCTTTTGACACTATGTTTATTTTGATTTGACATATCATTCTGCTCTGTAGACTTGGAGTTTTGATACCGTCTGGACCACAAGTTAGAGTTTATTAGACAATAACTGGAGCGCTAAATTGCAGAATACTGGCATTTCCTTCACTGAGGAAAATGGGCCAGAGAAACAAAAAAAAGAAACTGGGAAACCAGTCCAAGATAAAGAAAATACAGATACAACATTCTAAACAAAAGCCAACTGGCAGTCGCACGCTTGCAAACTAACTTGAGGTAATTAGCAGAGAAAAATACTACAAGAGCATTTCAGCAATTGAGGGTTCATAAAGTGAACTTTCGATTTCTCCATTAATGAAGGGTCTCAGAAAACCAGCAGCATATGTCCTTCTGTTTAATCCTTTCTTGGCCTCATCCCAAATGCTCTTCCAGCCTTCCAACCTTCAAGCTTTGAATCTGTGTTCATCTCTTATATCACTCACACCTCCTTAGCCATGAAGATGCTCAAGGCGTTCATCCCTAAATCACTCTACCTCTTTGTTGCACCTTAAAGCCAACGTCTTTGAGCAGTTTTCTGGCCCTCTGTTCCCCCTCTAAGTTCTCCTTATGTGACAGTGTTAACATTCCTGTGAAGCACCTCAGGATGTACTGCTAACGTTGCTCTATAATTTTGTTACTGTGGTCATTATAACAGTCATTACTCTGTCAAAACTTCATGAGCACTTGAATTGCTTGTAATGGTGCTTCACATTTCAGAGTTCTGCTGCCACACTCAGTGATTCAGGAACCGCTTCTTCCCCTCTGCCATCTGATTTCTAAATGGACATTGAACCCATGAACACTACCTCACTTTTTTAACGTATTATTTCTATTCCTGCATGATTTTAAATCTATTCAATTTACATATACTGTAATTGATCTCCTTATTTTTTCTTCTTCTATATTATGTATTGCATTGAACTTCTGCTGCTAATAAACCTGATTCTGATCTGAGCCCATTTAAGATAGAATGAATAGATCATGTTAAACATGCCATTTGCACTCTGTTCTCATTCTCCAGAACTGATCTCTTTACTACAATCTCATTCAGTTGGCCACAGTGTAATGAGGCATTTTAGGAGACATCAGGATCACATTCTATTCTCTTCCTCTTCTATTCCAAAGGCAATGGGATATTTTTGTATTTTACTAATTCATACAGTTTAGTGTCAACCACTTTCTTCCTTGGGTAACATATTGTTTGTGCCCACAAGCTGCATGAGAGAGAAATCCAAGGCAATACTAGGTGATTAGAGAAGAGAACAAGAGTGATTTGTTTTTGGTTCATTAATTGTCTGTGGCATGGGTAAAGGGCTTCTTTTCAGTGATTCTTTCTGAGTCTTTCAAGCCCTTAATAGTTACAGACACAGGCTGGAACACGAATCAAAAAGCAAGTGTAGCAGAAATGAATGTGGCCCTGTTTTAGTCTGAATGATAAGTGCACTCCCCTCAAAACCCCTTTCTCTGTCAATTTAATGGAGGTCATAGCCCACTTACTTTGTGAAAGTCAGATCTGAACAAAAAATTAACTGGAAGAACTATTGCTTTCATTCAACCCTGGTATTCTGATTTCAGACCATGTCTGAACTAAACTCCAGGGCCTCAGATACTGTAGATGACCACTGGATTGATTTAGTTACAAACTTCCTGCTTCTCCATTACAACAGCTGCACTTTCAGCCCTAAATCAGAACAAACAGCTGCTTACTAGATAAGGTATCACAACCATCTCACCAATATTATCCATAGTTCAGACGACAAGTTTCCCAAGGCCAGTCTACGAAAGGGGAAGTACATGTAAAAGCTGAAATCTGAAAAGCAAATATCCAGCATTTGAAAGGACTGCTTACTTCATGCTGTTCTTAACATTAATTAAATTACAAAATCAAATGAGCTGGCTCTGGATCAAGGCACAGTTTACAGCTTGTAAAGTATTTCATGTAAAATGGCAAGAACTGAAAGGGAGAGTTTAAACTAAGAGGGAGTTTTTGTCTGTTTCTGAAGTCCCATCATCCTGGACCCCTTTATAAAAAGACCTTTCTGAGAAATGTATTTGGGCAACATCTGCATGATAGGTAAAATATTTAAAATCAATTAAATTCTAAAATGGGTACAAAAACAGAATTTTACGTATGTTTTAAATAAAGCCTTAACAAAAAGTTGAATATAAAGTTTTATAAAAGTAGTTTACAGTGGTAGTGTGAAACATTTATCGGTTATAAATTCCATTAATATACATGATAATGTCAGAAGGTTATTGCAAGAGATATATAGGAAAAAGATATATATTGAAGGTTTTGTGGATTGTAATCACTCTCAAATTGATGTGATCCAGGGAATCAAAGTGACTGGCCAAGGATTCCTTAACTTGTATATTGAGCAAGTGAAGATTACCAACCAATCCTTCCATAAAGTGGATAATCCAGACAGTAAGGCCTGGATATGTTCTGGAGATTTTAATTACTTATGGTCAAAAATAGATTGCAATTTCACAACATATATCAGTGACAATAATCCTGTTTCTGATAAGTCAATATCAGCAGTCTCCAAAAATTCCAAATCATGGTTTTAATGTACCTCATAAACACAAGGGGTCCTACAGTGCTGGAAATCCAGAGAAACACATATAAAATTCTGCAGGAACTCAACTGGTCAGGTAGCATCTATGGAAAGGAATAAGCAGTCGATGATTCAGGCCGAAATGAAGGGTCTCGGCCCAGAATGTCAACTGCTTGAAAAACAAACACGAGGAAAGCTGCAGATGCTGGAAATTCAAGCAACACACACAAGATGCTGGTAGAACACAGCAGGCTAGGTAGCATCTATAGGGAGAAGCACTGTCAATGTTTTGGGCCGAGAAGGGTCTGCGTTCCACCAGCATTTTGTGTGTGTTGCATATCCACTGTTTTTTTCTTTTCATAGATGCTTCCTGACCTGCTGTGTTCCTCCAACATTTTGTGTGCATTTCACTGTGCCTCAGTTCTATGTACCTGAAACATTCCCATATCCTTTGATACTCATTGATTAAATGACTGACTGATGTCAGTCTTCTCCCACCAACCACAGAATTTCAGAGAGGAAATTTTGAAATTTCTATTATCGATTTTTTTAAAAAGGAGTTTTTTTACCTTCCTTCTAGAATACTTATATAAAAAAATAAAGAGCATAGACTTTTGATTTCTCCATATCAAAGAAAAGACAATCCCTTGGTACTTATCTACTAAATGCATTGAGAACTGTAAGCACCTAGTTCAGACCATAATTCATTATGGTTTTGTCTCCAAGGTTGTGAGAATGTGATATGCATGAGTACATTTAATAACTGGGTTAATTATTGGTGTGATACTTAAGAGGAAGGAAGCTACTGATAAGATGAAGGAAGCTCTGAACATTGGCAGATATAGAGGACCTTCATTGCTGCCCTAAATGCCAGTGGTGTGATGGGCAGGAGAAGGGGGAATTAAGGGGAAGCTCAGTAAGCATGAGGGAGAACAGAATCAAAGGATGTGTCGATGAGGTACGTTAAATATGAGGGGTAATTGATAAGTTCGTGGCCTAAGGTAGAAGGAGTCAATTTTAGAAAACCTAGCACATTTATTTTTCAACATAGTCCCCTCCTACATTTACACACTTAGTCCAGCGGTCGTGGAGCATACGGATCTTGGACCTCCAGAGCGTCCACAGCCAGGGTGATTGATAAGTTCAAGGCCTATGGTAGAAGGAGATGAGTTACACAGCTCTCGTTAAATGCACGTGCAGTTCAACTCTGAGTGATTATGCAGAAAGTTTGAAGTTAGTCACATTAGGGGTGATTGATAAGTTCGTGGCCTAAGAGAAGGAGATGAGTTATTAACTTCAAACTTCCTGCATAATCACTCAAAGAGTTGAACTACATGTGCATGCAACGAGCTGTATAACTCATCTCCTTCTACCTTAGGCCACGAACTTATCAATCACCCATCTGTGGACACTTTCTGGAGGTCCAATCATCCCTCGTAAGTTTGTAAGATGATTGTATGATGCTTAAAGAGAGAAAAAGAGGAAGTCATAAAAGAAAAAAAAAGACTTTATAATAGCGAAACTCTGCAGGATATACTATTTAAGAAAGTTCCCCATTGGACTTTGAGAGCAAAAGCAAACTGCTGGAGGAACCAGTGGGTCAGGCAGCCTCTGAGAGGCAAGTGGGAGGCCTATGTTTTGGGTTGTAATCCTGGATTTGACCTTGGGTTAGTGTGGGAGATGGGGAAGAGGTGTGGTTCCTCAGGACTTCCCAGACTGCGTTACATTCCTGAAGCCTGGACACTGTTGTAGAAAGTTCAGCAGTCAATCTGTACACAGAAAGTCCCCACCATCTGCAAATACAATGCGTTTGCAGAACCTGTTTCAAGAATGCATATTAGCCAGAACTCTGGAGTTAATTCTCCCTTTGTCCTTAGAAGTAATGCTTGGGGGGAAAAAAAAATACAGGCAGTAGCCCTTTTTAACTTCCCATTCCAAAGTCAGCACTTCCTCAGTGGAGGTCAGTTTCGATTTCCAATATCCTCTTGCTGAGGCTCCACCCAGAACACCATGATGACCTTATGATGTTGGTCACAATTAAAGGCTTTCAAACAAATACAAGCATCATTGTAGTCAGACGCATTAAAGCTTTGTCGGAGACACAGCTGCTAATTGCAACCCAGTCTTCCTCCTGCAGGGTCTTCACAATTCATCCTCCAGCGCCACTGCGGGTGATTACAGTTAGAGATTAGTTTTAGGGGACATTGTATGGAAACAGTAAACTGGGTTAAACATGACCTGGACTCACAGCACCACAGCAGATGATTACGGCGGGAGATTAGCTTAGGTGAAATTGTATGCAAACAGTAAGCTGGGTTAAACCGCAAGAATTTACTTCTTGGAAACCCCATTTCGAAGATTTGAGGTTATCATTCTGATGCCAGTCCTGGAATAAAGCTGCAGAAAGAGATAAAGTGCACCCCCCCCTCCCTCTTCAAACTAGCGCTCTGCCACTGGGGAGTTCAGCCATTGAGCTACGGAGTGAACATGCGATCAAGTACACTTCAACACAGTTTGGAATCATGCTGTTGAACGTGATTCAGCATGTTTATACAGAAGTGAATTAACTGGGAATATCTCAATATTGCCCATGAGCTTGGCAAGAAAGTGACCTAACTGTACAAATCTGATAACTGCTGCTGAGTTATACAGACTACAGATCAAAGGAATCCAGCAAAAATTATTGGACTTGCTAAAAATAGTTTTTCATCAAGTCAGAGGATTTATTGTTCTATAGAATGACCACCAATATACAACGTACAGTGTGTGTGCGCGTGTGTCAAGACTCATTCTTGTTAAGTAAGCACTGGGTCTAGAAGTTCTAGTTCTGAGCACGATGGATGGTTACAATGGGAGCCCTCCCCTCAAAGGCTCAGCATCTAGCCAGGAGCTGCAAGTTTTCGGCACTGAATGAGGCCTGATTCATGGTCTGGCTTTGCTAGGGGTTTCAAAGCAGGGACTGGCAAATTGGAAGAAGACCGCAGGATTGGAGATGTGGTAGGGCGGTTGAGAAGAATAGCAACTAGGGTCAGTTGTTTCATTGATACAGAAAACCTGGGATGAGTGGGGGCAGCAGATCAGACATGGGGTGAGATCTCAGAGCCAAGTGATGGTGGGTCTGGAGACAAGGGGGGGATGGGGGAGAGCAGGCAGGGCATTAGGATGTGGGAGAGAAATCAATGTAATGTTGTGTGGGACCCAGAGGACAAAGCTGAAATAATTCACTGCTTGGAAGATGCTCCAGTTGTCCCAAGAGTGTCTGCGGATACTCAGTCCCAGAACAACAGAGTCCAAGTTACACTGCAAATCTCTAAAGGGTCACTCACACAGGCAAAGGCATGGACCTCTGTGATGGGACATGGAAATCAGGTCAGGGCCACAAGGGTGCTATGTGGCCACAGCAGCCTGGCCAGGTTTCTGGAGTGTCATGGAAAAGGTCATCACACCTTAATCCAGAGACAAAATAAAATCTTCAGTTGAATAGCCAAAAACAAGAGGAATTTTACACAATTGAATTTCTGGGCAAGGTTTGTCCAAAAGTTGTTGGAACTGTTGACAGCCTAGAGAGTTTCCTTATTATTTCTGTGGGACTGTGAATGAGGAGGGTTGGGACAGGAAAGGTAAGGCACATTTACTGATTTTAAAATATTATTATATAAACAGACACGTGTTAAAGTGTGACTCCAGCTGTTTCTAAGAGGAAAAAGAGCTGCTGCCTGTGGAAGATAATGGAGTCTCCTAGCTCCCTCATAATGACTGCCATTCTTCTGATTGGTAACTTGCAATTATATCAGCATTGCCACAGGAATCGTGGTAACTGCATATGAACAAAATATACAATGGTCTGCTCAGAAACAAGAGAAAATCTGCAGATGCTGGAAACCCAAGCAACACACACAAAATGCTGGAGGAACTCAGCAGGCCAGTCCTGCCAAAGGGTTTCAGCCCAAAATGTTGGCTGTGCTTTTTTCCATAGATGCTGCTCGGCCTGCTGAGCATTTTGTGTGTATTACTATGGTCTGACTGAATATCCTATTTGGAGAGTCTCATTTTTTGATGTTACACTGGCCGTGTTTACACACCTGGCTTTCATACGAGTTAAGATTGTGAGATCCAGACTTGGTGCAGTCCAGCACAAGTCATTCATCAAAATTTTTTTTTAAACTCCCAGACACTCCTCCACTGAAGCAAACGGGAAGGAAGTTCTACTTCATGCCTCAGAGACTCTACAGCTATGGCCTGATGCATTACGAGTTGGATTGCGCCCCTCCTCCCTCTCATAACACATTTCAGCTTCTCACATTCTTTGCTTTAAGCCCGGCTCGGCTCAGCTTTCAATACCACCCAATAATTCAGTGACTTTAGTACAACGAAAGACAAAGAAAATCTCGCACCTCACTGTCGATCCACCATGGACATGGTATCTAGTTGTTTGTGAACCATGGGCAGATGTCAAGCAATAGCAACGGTAACGAGCAAAATGATAGACTCATTGAAATTTACTGTACAAAGAAGGCCCTTCAGCCCATTGTGTCCATGGTATCTATAAAGGCTGTTACTTCCCATTTCTCAGTATATAGTGCTTTAGATTACAATCCAACTGGTGCTCGTCCAAGTCATTGTAATGAGGGTTTCTGCCTCCATCATTCTTTCAGACAGCAAGTTCCAAATTCCAACACTCTCTCAGCTCCTCTCTAAATCTACTACATACTCTCATAAATCTAGACCCTTTCCATTAAAATCCTCCTGCAAAGGAAATAGGTATTTGCAATTTCCCAAAATTGAACAACACGTGATTAAAACTCTCTTACCCTCCCATGTAAAGAAAGCAACACCAACCTGGCCAATCTTTTCTCAAGACAATAATTATCTAACTCTGGTAGCTTTCCCATAATTCTGCCCTGGTCTCTCTCCGCTGCTAATACATCTCTTCAGTCCCAAAGTGATTCCTGGTCAGTTACTGTAGTCACTATTGTCAAGGGGCAATCAATTTGCACAGAGAAAGCTTCCAAAAACAGGAATGTGATAGTCTTAGTGAAGAAAGGTCTCAGCCCAAAATGTCGATTGTTTACTCTTTTCCATAAATGCTGCCTGACCTGCTGAGTTCCTCCAGCATTTTGGATGTCCAGCATCTGCAGATTTTCTTGTGTTTGAGATTTGCATGGTCTTAGTGATGTGAGTTGAGGGATACGTACTGACTAGAGCAGTGGAGACAAATCTCTTTTTCTTGAATACTGCTGAGAGATGCTTCACATCAGCTTGTGAGGACAATAGTGTCTCATCTGGAAGCCACTAGCTCTATCAGTGCAGCACCTTCTTAAGGCAGGACCACCTGCTTAAGTACCTGGAGGGGATTTTGAACTCAATTTTCTGAAAGTGGAACCAGTTTGGCCAAGCCCAGCCAAATTACAGCTAGTAGGCTGTTCAAGCTTACCTGCTGCCTGCTTACAAAGTTCTTTCTCATCTCCAGTGCAGCACCCAGGTGCACTTTTCTGCTCATAAGTGAGGCCCGAAGAAACAGGTTCTGTTTCTACCTCATTGGAGTATCGTGAGAAATTCTGGGTGCATTTGGAATATTGTGAACAACTTGGTGCCCCGTTCTTAAAGAGCAATATTCTGCACCTAGAGAAGATCCTGAGCAGATTCACAAGAATAACCTCGGGAATGAAAGGCTTAACCAATGAGGAGTCTATTTAATGTCTCTGAGCTTGAACTTGATGGAGTTCAGAAGGACAAAGGAGACTGAGGTCTTATTGAAACCTACTGTATACTGATAGGCCTGGATAGAGTGGATATGGAAATGACGTCTCCACTAGTAGGGTCCAAGGGCACGGTCTCAGATAATGGGACATCCTTCTAAAACTGAGATGAGGAGGAATTTCTTGGAGGGTGTTTCTGCTTATCTACTACAACCTGCCTGATACTGAAGGGGCTGATGACGCAATGGAGCTGCATATTGACAATGCAACCTGATATGAAAGGGCAGCATGCAGACGAGAAAGCAGAAGGGTGTTGAAGGACACTGGAAGCAGCCTGGAATAAGTATGGCAGCTGATTCTCTTTCTATAAACGACAGGTAAGAGTTGGAAAGATAATGGAGGAAGATGGTCAACCAAATCAAAGGCAAACTGAGAAAGATGAAAACCATAGTTATAGTCACCTTAAATGTCATGTTTGAGATTAATAGAAATCTTTATACTGTGGTAACATACTGATCCAAAATTTCATAATTAAACATACTACAGGTTGAGTATTTCTTATCTGATATTCTGAAATTATTTTTAAGCACACCTCAAATGGAAAAGGTGCAGGGAGGGTCCCAGGTGACGTGCAGGCCCTCTGTGCACTACAGGCAGCTCTGAGAAGTGACCTCACTTATGTAATGAGCAGAAGTTAATGAAAAATAGAAAAGCAAAGCATTAAGCTGAAAAAGGAAGATCCTGACCTTGTATTGAAAAAGTGGATTCAACAGCATCAGTGTGAACAGATTCTGCTGAATGATATGCGGATCATGAAACAAGCAAAGACCTATCACAACAAATTGAAAATTAAAGGTAATTGTGAATATTCAGCAGGCTGGTTGCAGAAATTTAAGAAGACATGTCATTAATTTTTTTTAAAGCTTTGTGGTGATAAAGCATCTGCTGATCACGAAGCAACAGAAAAATTCATTGATGGGTTTGCCAAGATTGACTCTGATGAAAATCTAACACACTGAATGGCTGCATCAGTATATAAGTGTGATGAACAAGTGTAAGACAAAGACTGCTTACTCTTAGCAGAGTCAGAAATGATAATGATCCCAAGCTATTTCATTGTATATTCCAAAATCCAAAATCAGAAACATTTCCAATCTCAAAGATTTCATATGAGGTACTCAACCTGTACTGAAGCCTGTCATATTTTCATAAATTTAATTGTATATAAATTTTAATCATTTTAAAATTGCTTTTGAAGGGCAGCGCAATCCAGGGGCTCCTGACCTAGGGTCCACGAATCCTTTGCTTCATAGTGTTGACGGATAGCATAAAAATGGTTGGGAACCCCTGCCTCATATACCATCTGTGTGGAGTTTGCACATTCTTTCTATGACCCTATGAGTTTCCTCCAAGTTCACTAGTCTCTTCCCATAGTGTCAAAAGTTATGGGGAGAAGAATAATAAATCAGCCATGATCGAACTGCACAGCAGACTTGATGGGCTGAATGGCCTAATTCTACTCCTATGTCTTATGGTTGGTTAATCAGCCCTTGGTGTGTAGATTCTGGGGATAATAAAGCATTGGATTAATGTAACTGGATAGTTGATGGCTAGTGTGGACTAGATGGACTGAAGGGACTTTTTTTTATGTTGTATCCCTCCACGACTCTACATGAACGTCCTCCACACTGGTCAGCTCAGAGCCATCTTCCTTGACAAAAGCCTGGGGGCACCCACACAAGACAGGAGTGAATTTGGTGGGCTGACAAGGAGGTCAACACAAGTGGGCTGTGGCAGGGACATTGCGGACCAATATTCCGGGGGAGGGGTGACAGTATGTGCAGTGGTTCAGGTAAATCCCACAAAAGAAATAAACCTCTTGTCTGTAATTAACCGATATCGTTCCGCTGAATTTCTGCATCACTATGGATCCTGGTGTCGGATTCAAATTTCAAGCAGTTAATTTAGTCAATTTTACAAGCATTTCATTGTACGAAATCGGCCCGTCATCCAGTGCCAGGCGGAACATCCCACTGGCAGGTTGACTGGGGGTCAGGGCTCTTTACCTTGTGTTCTCAAACGAACTTGTAAACAAAGAAAACAGTAATTAGGAAATTACAAAATTGTCCCTGTGTGTTCAGGTTAGCTCAGTTGCTGATAACAACACTAGCTGGTATTCATAGCGTCTCCGAAGTCAGCGTCGTTAAACAGCATCTGATACTGAGTTGATCATGATAGGCAAGTTAATCTCAGTATTAGCTGGGATGCTCAAGTGACAGACACAGTCCCATCTCCATGCTCAACGTGAATTGTGCATTTGTAGGCGTCAGATTTGATGCAAGACGGGTGCGGGGTGGTTGGGGGGGGGGGGGAAACAAGCAAACAAAGAATTTGTGTAAAGGCGCTTTGCGTAACTCCGAGCCCACCGAGAGAAACATAATCGCCCTATTATGCTTCAAAGCTAGTCATTGGTACCATTCGTTTCTATCGAAGGCAGCGATTCCTAAAGCACGCTCTGATCTCTTACCTTCTTTGGGACCGGCTGCTGCAGTGCCTCGGCCCATTGGACTGGAGTGCTTGTTGACCCGTCCGGGGGCTTTCAGCCCACTTGGCTTCAGCAGGCTCATTTCAATCGCGTCTGGGTCTCTCTCCTGTAGGCAATGCTCGTTCTCTAGGAGGACTGGGGCTTATCTTGGGCTGCTTCACGCATCTCTCCAGCTCGTCGCTCCCCTCATCCTAACAGGACCTAATTGTCGAGAGATAGAGAGAAAAAAAAATGCATCACCGCCACAGTAACCAACCGACCCCACTGGAGAAGGCGGCGGGAGCCCGCCGGATCTCCATCGCGCGATCCGTTTTGGTGGCGAGGGGTCCTTTTATTCGGCATCCTCACCGTGTCTTTCCTCTCATCCAGCTCGGCGCGCTACGCCGATTGTTGGTGCTGACGCCCGCCCCTGTGCTGTTGTTCTACCGCAGCCCGCCTGCCTCTCCCTTTGGCTGCTCTTGGAGGATGCAGAGAAACTGAGAGGAGCTGACAGCACCCCAGTCACATGGAGCTGCACAGACACACTTGCGTCCGCTTCATTCCGATGAGGATTGGAGGAACGAGGCACGGCACGTTTGCCAGTCATTCAGAATTCGGTAGACAGGAGCTGTCCAACGCTGGCTTCTGCGAAAACAAAACCACCATTTGTGCATGCAGCGGGAGGGAGCCACTGTCAGCCGAATGAACCCCCAGACTGAAACGCCCTCAATGCGGGGCAACTAGCTCGAGAGACAGGCTCCCGTCCGTCCAGCGTTCTTCAAAGAGGGGGGCTCACGGGGCACTGGAAAGGCCGTGACTGACTCCCCAGCTCTGCCGAATAGACGAACAAAAGGAAAAGTGATTGGGGGAGGGCGCTGCCTCCTCCAGCTGCCTGTTATTTCTTCGCCAGCCTGCCTTATGGATTATTCATTGGGGAAGCAGCTGGGACAGGAAATGAATGTCAAACAAAGCCGGAAGCTCGATTCTGGTTGAAAAGTGTCGCTCCTCTCAATCTGCCACGGAAAGTCCTGCCGTAAGGGAAGAATGTCGCGTTGGGGAAGGAGTTAAATCACACGCTTTTGACAGCTTCACTATGCTACCGAGGCTCTTTAAATCGCTCACAAAGAATAATAAATGTTTTAAAAACCAGGCCCCTAAAGAAAATAATTGCTAAAACATGACATTCATGTCCCCAGGCTGGAAGGAGAGGTAATCAGACCGATTCTTCCCCCAGATCAGCTCCTTTGTATCACAGGCACGAGAAAGTCTGCAGATGCTGGAGATCCAAAGCAACACACACAAAATGCTGGTGGAACTCAGCAGGCCAGGCAGCATCTGTGGAACAGAGTCGGGCCGAGACCCTTCGTCATCATCCTTTGTATATTGCCGGCACTGGGCACTGAGCTCCGTTCTGATTCCGTCTCCGGATGAATAGCTGCAGCAACTTAGTAGGTTTATGTGTAAAGAGCTATCATCTTGGTACCGTTGATTCGTACAGCAATGTTGAAAGCTCAAAGATAATTTATCAAAGTACATGTATGTCGCCATATACACTCCTGAGATTTATTTTCCTGTGAGCATACTCAGCAAATCTACAGAATAGTAACTGTTTGAATGTGCAGAAACATAAAGAACAGAGAGTTAGCGGACTCAGCCCAATATATCACAGACACACCTCCCCCACCATTGGTAGGAATATCGAGGGGCTCCCTGGAGATAATATCTAACATCAAAGGTCTCCACCACCTGGTTCATGCTGTCATCTCCCGACTAGCATCAGACAGAATGTACAAAAGTCTGATGTCCCTCACCACTGGGATCAAGAACAGCTACTACCCTTCAACCATTCAGTTCTTGAACCAACTGGAACGCTAGTCGAGTCAAGTTTATTGTCATTTAAATATATGCATGTATATCGCCAAACCAGGAAACATTTTCCTGGATCACAGTAGGTACACATATCACACATAAAAATTAAATCTACAACTGAATTACACATAGATAAACATAAATAAAGTGCATACATTAAATAATGTAGGGTACAGTACAAATTATCCAGTGACTCGTCGAATGCAACGGGGCAAGGAATTCAGGAGTTTAATGGCCTGAGGGTATTAGTTTAGCACAGCTATGACCACATTGATTACTTTGCACTAAAATGCACTTGCTTTTTGTTCTAGTTTGTGTTCTCTCTTGTAGAATGTGTAAGTTATGGTGATCTGTGATGTTGCTGCAAGAAAGTTTTTCGTTGCATCTGTGCATTCATGCACTTGTCCATCTGACAATGAACCCGACTTTGACTTTGAGATATTGGAGAGCTGCTGACATTCTACATGTGTGTAAGCAGTGCAGAGGTACTAAGGCAGCCATTTATCCGAGGAGACTGGGTGGGACACAGTGGACATGGATAAAGGATATCCTCTGGGGCTAGGGTGCAGGTTGACGATGAAAATCTTCTCTTTACCTAGATGCATGGTCCTGGTGAGAATGAGTGTGCCCATTTTCTCTTCAATTCTCGAGGATTTCACACATTGTTAAGTACAAGTGCTGAAGCTTAGTCAGATTGGCAAAAGCACCATGAGATTCATAATCCCGTTACTGCTGTACCGGTTCACTAACGCGTACTGCCATCTTCGCAAGCTTTGTTCTGAGAATGCTAAGGCTTAATTGTAATTATAGTTCCATTTGACTCATGAGGAATAATTCAATTTTGCTGTACCACCCTGTTCTTGTAGAGTCACCATGAAACTGTTATAAATGTTTATTGAGGTTAGAGGAGATAATGAGATCCAAATGCCAACTGGCACTAAGGTTGGTAACTCCGTGCCCTTGTTTATCCAGCTGTTTCTAAATACTGAGGGAAAGCAAGACAAACATGTCACCCAACCTAATTGGATTTGAGTAATGAAGCCAATAATATTGAAAATGAAACAAGGAGAGAAAGCTGACAGGAGAAGAAGGTCAGAGAGCGTAAGCATGTATTGACAGGTCCTCTGTTGGTCGAAGTCAACCATGTATGTCACATCCTAGCCATCTGTATGATACACATGCCAGGGCAGTACGATAAGGAGGGCAAACTGTTGCCCATGTAGCGGGCTCCCCCTCTCCACACAGCTGATGGATCCAAAGGAACAGCAAAGACCAATACAGTTTGGGACCAGCAGCATTGCCTGAGTTCCCAGTCAGCGTTGAACTCTACGTAGGGAATCCTGCTCCAGATTATTCCTCGGGGATTACTCCCAAAGTCTTCCCCATGAGTGACTATAGCTGTATAACTGCAAGGCAGTGGAGGTTTGAGATCAGAGTTTCCCTTCTCCTAGATGAGCTATGGCTGACAAGCTCATCCGCCCCAAGCTTGCCCGAAGGCTTTAGGATACCAGTAACCCGCCTTTGCCTCTTCTCCTGTCAGCAGGGACTGTTCTGCCAGGCTTACTGGCTAAGCCATACATAAAGGCCAGGAGCTGGACTTGGTTGTCAGAGGCTATTTGAGATGCATACCATTGGGAGAATCAATAACAACCTTAAGGAACCACAGCATGTATACAAAAGTAATATTAATCTGATTATTGCAGTAGGCATAATGATCAAGTTAAAATGAAAACAGAAAGCTCTGGATGCATTCAGCAGGTCTGCCAGCAACCATGGAGAGAGAAATAGGGTTAATATTTCAGGCCAAAGGTCCTTTATCAGTGGTTAACACCACAAGGGCATATATATACAGAATAAGGCCACATCGTGAAGGATTGTACAGCTGTACAGGGCCCTGGTGAGACCCCACCTGGAGTATTGTGTTCAGTTTTGGCCTCCAAATTTGAGGAAGGACATTCTTGCTATTGAGGGAGTGAAGTATAGGTTCACGAGGTTGATTCCCAGGATGGCAGGACTGTCATACGTTGAAAGATTGGAGCGACTGGGCTTGTATACACTGAAATTTAGAAGGATGAGAGGGGATCTGATTGAAACATATAAGATTATTAAGGGATTGGACACACTAGAGGCAGGAAACATGTTCCCGATGTTGGGGGAGTCCAGAACCAGAGGCCACAGTTTAAGAATAAGGGGTAGGCCATTTAGATTGGAGTTGAAGAAAAACTTTTTCACCCAGAGAGTTGTGGATCTATGGAATCTTCTGCCTCAGAAGGCAGTGGAGACCAATTCTCTGGATGCTTTCAAGAAAGAGTTAGATAGAGCTCTTGAAAATAGCAGAGGCAAGGGATATGGGGAGAAGGCAGGAAAGGGGTACTGATTGTGGATGATCAGCCATCATCACATTGAATGGTGGTGCAGGCTCAAAGGGCCAAATGGCCTACTCCTGCACCCATTGTCTATTGGATCTCACCCATGGACTGTATGTGTCACTCCCATCAGGAAGAACCACCAGACTTTAAAACAGTTACTCTCCTCAAGCAGTAAGGCCGATCAACACCTCCACCCACTAACCTAACCCTCGACAACCCCCACCACCACTACTGTTATTTCCTGTCAGAGTCACCTTATGTACGGACACTCCTGTATCTAGCATCACTTTATGTACATACAATGAGTCTATGTATACAAGCTCTTTTATATATTTATATTGTGTATTTTTGTCGTTGTCTTCATTATCATATTGTCTTTTTTGTGCCACATCAGATCCGGAGCAACAATTATTTAATTCTCCTTTATATTTGTGTACTGGAAATGACAATTTAGAATCTTGAATCATAAAGGTATTGTTCTTGACTACTGATTTCCAGACATGAGTTCAAATGTCATTGTGGGGACTGCAGAAACTGAATTTTCTTTTAAGAAGCTAGTAATGACTACATGAACCTAGCAGGCTATCACATGATTTAATAACATTTTTCAGGGAAGGAAATCTGTTGACCTTGCCCTGTCTTGCCCATTTGTGTGACTCACCAATCAGGTTGACTCCTTACTGCCTCCTCAGTTCAGAGAAACTCAGGACAAACAATAAATGCTGGTTTTACCATTGATGCCCACATCCTATGAAAGAATAAATATATATTTTTTTAAATCTGTGAGATTTACCAAATAAACAAAATTAAATATTTAAAGTAATAAGAACAACTTTGGCAAAAGATTAAAAGGGGTAAAAGGACAATATTAAACGAACTAATGACTATGATCATTTTGCTATCTCTTTTTTAATTATAACTGCTTCTTGCAGCTTTTGGGATGACACTACACTACTATTTACGGTCGGAGTTGCTCAGGTCTGGTTTATACGAGTAATTACGGGGCTAATTCGTTTTTTTAAAACAAACGGGGTGACGTCATGAAGTCCTGGAACTCCGCGACAATAAATTAGATTTTGTTACTTTTCTGGCGGGAAGATGAGCCAAGTGGAGGGGCAGCGTTTAGAAATAAGCGAGAGTTCGGGTGGGGGGAATCTGGGCCCGACAGTCGAGTTGCTAGGCATTTGAGGCCCACTCGGCTGCGCACACCCTTTGCCCCCACTTCCACTCGCCCCGTTTGAGTTCGTGCACTCGCAGCCGCAGACCCGGGGCGCTAGGAGTCCCATAGCCGCCCTCCCACCATGGTGATCCTCAGAGAGGGCATCTGTCCTGGAGCCACCACCCACCTCATCCAGGCTTTAAAGGAGCAGAACGTGAAGACAGGTATGGAGTGGATTGCCGCTGACTTGCCCTGCTAGCCCTTGGGTGGGCATACTCACAAAGACAAGCGCTTTTCACGCTTCAGGTGGCGTCAGCGGGCATTATTGCCAATTGTAATGTTGTCCGGCGGCCTCATGTGGAGGCAGTATACACCACAGCTTGTACATCAGCAAAAGTACATTCCCGTGCAAGCTGAATCTCGCCTATTTTTTTTAATTTGAAGGAATTCAGTTGGACACCTGTGGGATTGAACTGGGTCCCAGATTTTGTAATCCCATGCCTCATAAATTATCTCGTGCTACTCAAATGCACTGCTGGAATAGTTTCTTGGCTTATTTATCCAACAGCTCAAAAGTTTTACAGCAGGCAATATATTTTCATATCAGAATTATTACTATTTCATCTCCCCCCCCCAAATAAGCCAATGGTTATGTAGACTTTACCACTATTTCCCACCATTCAGAATGTTACCTGAGTCATGGGTGTTAGGTATGGATCTGGGGAGGAAATCGGGCGTTCTTACCCTTTATAGCAAATATGTAACTCCACATCCATTGACCCTTAAACACGCTCTGAAATGGCCGAGCAAGCCACTTGGTTCAAGAGCTGTAAGGATGGACACTAAGTGTAAATTAAAAAAAATATGATTCAGTATAAGTCCCAACCTATCAATGACTGCATTGTGTACATTCCTCTGCTCCCTGCCCCCATTTGTCTTCAACTTTACAATATGTTTCATTTGTAACTTTTTCTTCAGCTTTGGTGAAAAATCATTAGCTTGAAACGCTGAGCAACACACACACAATGCTGGAGGAACGCGGCAAATCCGACAACACTGGTGGAAATGAACAAACATTCAGGCAGAGGCCAGGCTTGGAAACACTAACTCTTTCTCTCTGGATACCACGTGATCAGCTGTGGATTTTCAGCATCTATAAGAATTTTGCTTTTGGACATTGCAAATCTTAGATGCTGTTTAGTAAGGACACCAAACCTTAAGATTGTCCTGTGGTCTCCAGGGAGTAAATATTAAACTTCTAGCACTGCTGTTAATTGTTGAGTTTAGTTACATTGATTAATGTTGGGGAACAGAGGTGGTTGCTAACAGAATGAAACCTCAGAAATGCATCAAACCGTGGCTGGGAATGCTAGCCCTCATAACGGTCCCTGTCACATTAGTGGACAAAGCAGAGATGATCTTTCCCATTGTCTCGGCATGACTTTAATACCAAGCTCCTTGGGATGTTATCTTCCAGTAAAGATGCTGTATCAGTGCCTCCAGTATTTCCATCTGGAGCTCAAAGAGATAGTGTAAACTCCAGGACCCAATCTGTGTTTTGGGAATTGAAAACTAATTTGTACTGAACATTGTGGTTAAGATGTTGGACTAGCTATCTGAAGGTCGTGGGTTTGAGCCCCAGCTGAGGCAGCATGTTGTGTCCTTGAGCAAGGCACTTAACCACACATTGCTCCAGTCCACCCAGCTGAAAATGGGTACTGGCAAAATGCTGGGGGTTAACCTCGTGATGGACTAGCATCCTATCCAGAGGGGTCTCGTACTCTCAGTCACTTCATACAACGGAACCCGGCTTAAGCACCGGCCTGATGAGCCCATGGTGGGACAGACTTTTAACTTGTACTAAATGTAGGCTGAAGGCTACCTTTGATTTGTCACAAATAAAGGCACAGGATTAGAGTTATTGTCAGATGGGAGTGTCATCCTCAGACCTCTGTGCTGAGAGTTAAATTCTAATATGCTCTTCAATCTGTTTCAGTGGTGAACTTAGTGACTGCAGACATTGAAGACCTGGCACAGAAATGTTCCATTTCGTACAAGGTAACTGCCTCTAGTGTTGCTTCTACTGTCTTGGCCGCCTGAGGGCAGACTTGGTGTGTTAAGCTGCTATTGTAGTGATGGTTCAAAGGGGATTATTCTTTAATTAATGAATGGTGCTGCAGGGCCCCATTTCCTGTCTCAACATGCTGGCAGAATTCAGCCAGTCAGGCAGCTTCAATGGAGGGGAGTACGACTGATGTTTTGGGCCCAAAAGGTTGACAATTTATTCTGCTCTGTAGATGCTGTCTGACTTGCTGAGCTCCAACAGCATGTTATGTGTTGCTCAAGATTTCCAGCATATCCAGTTTACAATGACAAATTAACCTGCTAACCGGTACGTCTTTGGCCTATTGGACGAAACAGGAAAACCAGAAAAATCCCATGCATTCCACGTACAAACTCCTTACAGATGATACTGGAATTGAACTCTGAACTCTGATACCCCGAGCTGTACTAGCCTAGCACTAACCGCTATGCTACCGTGACCTGCTGCATTCCTCCAGCATTTGAGATGTGTTAATCTCAGAATCTCTTACGTTTACCATTTCTTGCCTTAAATGGCATGTTAGGGGGAGGGTGAAATGAGGGAGCAGCTAATGACCAATGGCGGCTCTACCAACTTAGAGGAGTACACAGCATCAGTGACCAGCTACATCAGCAAGTGCATTGATGATGTTACTCTGTCCAAGACCATCACTATACGTGCCAACCAGAAGCCATGGATGACCGCAGAGGTGCGTGCGCTGCTGAGGACCTGTGACTCCGCCTTCACAGCAGGCGACAAGGCAGCTTTAACAACAGCAAGGGCCAAACTGTTCCGAGCCATCAGAGGGGCAAAGCGTGCACATGCCCAGCTAATCCACAGTCACTTCCAGGACAGCTGAGAAGATCATCGGGGTCTCTCTTCCCGCCATCAGGGACACTTAGACTACACGCTGCATCGGCAAAGGAAACAGCATTATGAAGAACCCCATGCACCCGTCGTACAATCTCTTCTCCCTTCTGCCATCTGGGAAAAGGCTCCGAAGCATTCAGACTCTCACAACCAGACTATGTAATAGTTTCTTCCCCCAAACTATCAGACCCCTCAATACCCAGAGACTGGACTGAGACCTTGCCCTACTGTCCTGTTTATTATTTATTGTAATGCCGGTACTGTTTTTGTGCACTTTATGCAGTCCAGTGTAGGTCTGTAGTCTAGTGTAGCTTTCTCTGTGTTTTTTTTATTACATAGTTCAGTCTAGTTTTTTGTACTGTGTCATGTAACACCATGGTCCTGAAAAACGTCATCTCATTTTTACTATGCACTGTACCAGCAGTTATGGTCAAAATGACAATAGAAGTTGACTTGACTTGACTTGACATTGTTGGTAGAACTGGCATGTATTGCCCCAGCACTGCTCTGTTTGGGCTTTAGCTTCAAGGAGCGCACTGGGTCTTTTTGGAAGGCAGTGAGTACTCAGCCTTGTCAATATGGAACTCAGCTTTGGGTCAGGTTGAGAAAGGGCAGAAACTTTCCTTCTGTCAAGGACTAGTCAGCTTATTTCCTGACACTCCAAGTTTGCAGTCAGTTTGACAGTTACTGGCTTTTCTATCTGCTGGCTTGAAATCCTTAAACTCTGCTGGTTAGATTGAGTCTGCGTACCTGGGGGACTATTTGTGTATACTCACTAGGATGAGGCAACTCACCCTCTCCCAAGTTTCAGACTTCTGTCTCATTAGCTAGTTGGTGCTTTTTCTTCCTCTCTACCCTCTTCCCCCCCACCCCTCCTCTCTCCTCTCTCCCCTCTCCCCACCTCCCTCTTACCCCTCCACTCTCCCCTCTCCCCACCCTCTCTCTCCCTCCTCTCCCCTTTCCTCCCCTCTTTCCCCCCTTCCCCACACCCCTATCTTCCCCCCTCTCCCTCTCCCTCTCCCTCTCTCTCCCTCCTCTCCCTCTCCCCTCCCTCTCTTTCTCCCCCCTCTTCCCCCCTCCCCTCTCTTTCCCCTCCCCTCTCTTTCCCCTCCCCTCTCTTTCCCCCTCCCCTCTCTTTCCCCTCCCCTCTCTTTCCCCTCCCTCTTCCCCCTCCCTCTTCCCCCTCCCTCTTCCCCCTCCCTCTTCCCCCTCCCTCTTCCCCTCCCTCTTCCCCCTCCCTCTTCCCCTCCCTCTTCCCCTCCCTCTTCCCCCTCCCTCTCTTCCCCCTCCCTCTCTTCCCCCTCCCTCTCTTCCCCCTCCCTCTCTTCCCCCTCCCTCTCTTCCCCCTCCCTCTCTTCCCCCTCCCTCTCTTCCCCCTCCCTCTCTTCCCCCTCCCTCTCTTCCCCCTCCCTCTCTTCCCCCTCCCTCTCTTCCCCTCCCTCTCTTCCCCCTCCCTCTCTTCCCCCTCCCTCTCTTCCCCCTCCCTCTCTTCCCCCTCCCTCTCTTCCCCCTCCCTCTCTTCCCCTCCCTCTCTTCCCCCTCCCTCTCTTCCCCCTCCCCCCTCCCTCTCTTCCCCCTCCCTCTCTTCCCCCTCCCTCTCTTCCCCCTCCCTCTCTTCCCCCTCCCTCTCTTCCCCCTCCCTCTCTTCCCCCTCCCTCTCTTCCCCCTCCCTCTCTTCCCCCTCCCTCTCTTCCCCCTCCCTCTCTCCCCCTCCCTCTCTTCCCCCTCCCTCTCTTCCCCCTCCCTCTCTTCCCCCTCCCTCTCTTCCCCCTCCCTCTCTTCCCCCTCCCCCCTCCCTCTCTTCCCCCTCCCTCTCTTCCCCCTCCCTCTCTTCCCCTCCCTCTCTCCCCCCTCCCTCTCTCCCCCCTCCCTCTCTCCCCCCTCCCTCTCTCCCCCCTCCCTCTCTCCCCCCCTCCCTCTCTCCCCCCTCCCTCTCTCCCCCCTCCCTCTCTCCCCCCTCCCTCTCCCCCCTCCCTCTCCCCCCTCCCTCTCTCCCCCTCCCCCTCTCCCCCCTCCCTCTCTCCCCCCTCCCTCTCTCCCCCCTCCCTCTCCCTCTCTCCCCTTTCCCTCTCTCCCCCTCCCTCTCTCCCCTTCCCTCTCTCCCCTTCCCTCTCTCCCCCTCCCTCTCTCCCCCCTCCCCCTCCCTCTCTCCCCCTCCCTCTCTCCCCCTCCCTCTCTCCCCCTCCCTCTCTCCCCCTCCCTCTCTCCCCCTCCCTCTCTCCTCCCTCCCTCTCTCCCCCCTCCCTCTCTCCCCCCTCCCTCTCTTCCCCCTCCCTCTCTTCCCCCTCCCTCTCTTCCCCCTCCCTCTCTTCCCCCTCCCTCTCTTCCCCCTCCCTCTCTTCCCCCTCCCTCTCTTCCCCCTCCCCCCTCCCTCTCTTCCCCCTCCCCCCTCCCTCTCTTCCCCCTCCCCCTCCCTCTCTTCCCCCTCCCCCCTCCCTCTCTTCCCCCTCCCTCTCTTCCCCCTCCCTCTCTTCCCCCTCCCTCTCTTCCCCCTCCCTCTCTTCCCCCTCCCTCTCTTCCCCCTCCCTCTCTTCCCCCTCCCTCTCTTCCCCCTCCCTCTCTTCCCCCTCCCTCTCTTCCCCCTCCCTCTCTTCCCCCTCCCTCTCTTCCCCCTCCCTCTCTCCCCCCTCCCTCTCTCCCCCCTCCCTCTCTCCCCCCTCCCTCTCTCCCCCTCCCCCTCTCCCCCCTCCCTCTCTCCCCCCTCCCTCTCTCCCCCCTCCCTCTCTCCCCCTCCCTCTCTCCCCCTCCCTCTCTCCCCCTCCCTCTCTCCCCCTCCCTCTCTCCCCCCTCCCTCTCTCCCCCCTCCCTCTCTCCCCCCTCCCTCTCTCCCCCTTCCCTCTCCCCTTCCCTCTCTCCCCTTCCCTCTCTCCCCCTCCCTCTCTCCCCCCTCCCCCTCCCTCTCTCCCCCTCCCTCTCTCCCCCTCCCTCTCTCCCCCTCCCTCTCTCCCCCTCCCTCTCTCCCCCTCCCTCTCTCCCCCCTCCCTCTCTCCCCCCTCCCTCTCTCCCCCTTCCCTCTCCCCTTCCCTCTCTCCCCTTCCCTCTCTCCCCCTCCCCCCTCCCCCTCCCTCTCTCCCCCCTCCCCCTCCCTCTCTCCCCCCTCCCCCTCCCTCTCTCCCCTTTCCCTCTCTCCCCCTCCCTCTCTCCCCTTCCCTCTCTCCCCCTCCCTCTCTCCCCTTCCCTCTCTCCCCTTCCCTCTCTCCCCCTCCCTCTCTCCCCCCTCCCCCTCCCTCTCTCCCCCTCCCCCTCCCTCTCTCCCCTTTCCCTCTCTCCCCCTCCCTCTCTCCCCCCTCCCCCTCCCTCTCTCCCCTTCCCTCTCTCCCCTTCCCTCTCTCCCCCTCCCTCTCTCCCCCCTCCCCCTCCCTCTCTCCCCCCTCCCCCTCCCTCTCTCCCCTTTCCCTCTCTCCCCCTCCCTCTCTCCCCTTCCCTCTCTCCCCTTCCCTCTCTCCCCCTCCCTCTCTCCCCCCTCCCCCTCCCTCTCTCCCCCTCCCTCTCTCCCCCTCCCTCTCTCCCCCTCCCTCTCTCCCCCTCCCTCTCTCCCCCTCCCTCTCTCCCCCTCCCTCTCTCCTCCCTCCCTCTCTCCCCCCTCCCTCTCTCCCCCCTCCCTCTCTCCCCCCTCCCTCTCTCCCCCCTCCCTCTCTCCCCCCTCCCTCTCTCCCCCTTCCCTCTCTCCCCCTTCCCTCTCTCCCCCTTCCCTCTCCCCTTCCCTCTCTCCCCTTCCCTCTCTCCCCCTCCCTCTCTCCCCCCTCCCCCTCCCTCTCTCCCCCCTCCCCCTCCCTCTCTCCCCTTTCCCTCTCTCCCCCTCCCTCTCTCCCCCTCCCTCTCTCCCCCCTCCCTCTCTCCCCCCTCCCACTCTCCCCCCTCCCTCTCTCCCCCTCCCTCTCTTTCCCCCCCTCTCTTTCCCCCCCTCTCTTTCCCCCCTCTCTTTCCCCCCTCTCTTCCCCCTCCCTCTCTCCCCCCTCCCTCTCTCCCCCTCCCTCTCTCCCCCCCCCTCCCTCTCTCTTCCCCTCCCTCTCTTTTCCCCCCTCCCTCTCTTCCCCCCCCCTCTCTTTCCCCCTGCCCTGTTCCTTGAGGCTTTGGTTCACTCCAGGGTTTATTTTCCCCGGTTCTCCACAGCACTCTCTTACCCCAAGCAGGTGCTCCTTTGTTCCTCACCACTCTCCTACCCCAAGCAGGTGCCCCTTTGTTCCTCACCACTCTCTTACCCCAAGCAGGTGCTCCTTTGTTCCTCACCACTCTCCTACCCCAAGCAGGTGCCCCTTTGTTCCTCACCACTCTCCTACCCCAAGCAGGTGCCCCTTTGTTCCTCACCACTCTCCTACCCCAAGCAGGTGCCCCTTTGTTCCTCACCACTCTCCTACCCCAAGCAGGTGCCCCTTTGTTCCTCACCACTCTCCTACCCCAAGCAGTTGCCCAGCTCTGCCTGCAGTCAGGACAGCACCACCGGGACTTGTCCATCGCGATCTAAGTTTGCAGGAACAAAGGTGAGGCCGATTCTTCCAACCTTTCCCCACCCAGAACAGAATGTTCACCTTCATCAGATAACTCGCCATGGATCAGGGATGCTTGTTACTAGCTCCTACCTTCACCTGTTCTCTCAGAGGTCACTTCTGTATTTATAATGTTGCATCTCATCTACCCCTTCAGTTGGGTTACACTCAGTTTCTCCTCTGTTTGCAGACGTTGATGGCCGTGAGGTGTGTGTTACTTGCTCAGTATTCGCCATTCCCTTCGAACGGTGCAGATCTCTACGAGGAGCTACTGGGCACCACAGCCATCCTGTCTACAGGAATCCCCAGGTAGGGGCTGCCCAGATCGCCTGCTGTGCCTTGAAGGAGAGTTGCCTTTTACGTCACAGAAGTAAATAGGAGGAGTTGGCCACCTGCTCCTGAAGCCTCAGAAGGGAGGGATGTCCACTTAGGACAGAGTTGAGAAGGAATTCCTTTAACCAGAGGCTGGTGGCTCTGTGGAATTCATTGCCACGACAGCTGTGGAGGCCGAGTTATTGAGTATATTTAAAGTGACAGGTGATAGGTTCTTGGTTAGTCAAGGCATCAAAGGTTACAGGGAGAAGGCAGGAGAATGGGGTTGAGAGGGAAAATATATCGGCCATAATGAAATGGCAGGACAGACTCACTGGGCTGAATGGCCTAATTCTGTTCCCATGCCTTATGTTCAAATGCCTTGTCTATTTAATTGTCTAAATTCCTCTTAAACGTAGAAACTGTCTGATCCCACTGTCTCCTATGGCAGCATTTTCCAGAGATCAACCACTCCCAGTGCAAAATGAACTAACCTCTGAGGGTCTCTTTAATGACTTTACCTTTTAATTTGAAATCATTCCCTTTTGGGTTTGATACCTCCACAGTGGGGGGAAAAAAAGACATTTTGGCCATCTACCCTATCTGTGCCACTCATAATCTTGTGCAGTTCTGTGAGGTCACATCTTGGCCTCCTGTACTCAGGGAGCATGAGAAAATACAAAAAACTGAGAATCAAAGGGACTTGGGAGTTCCTTGTGCAGGATTCCCTAAAGGTTAACTTGCAGGTTGAGTCTGTGGTGAGGAAGGCAAATACAATGGACTGGAATATTAAAGCAAGGATGCAATGCTGAGGTTTTATGAAGCGCTGGTGAGGCCTCACTTGGAGAATTGTACTCAGTTTTGGACCGTTCTTCTTAGAAAGGATGTGCTGAAACTGGAGAAATTTCAAAGGAGGTTCACGAAAAAGTTTCCAGGTTTGAACGGCTTGTCATACGAAGAGTGTTTGATGGCTGTAGGCCTGTATTCACTAGAATTCAGAAGAATGAGGGGTGACCTTATTGAAATCTATCAAATGGTGAAAGGCCTTGATAGAGTGGGTGTGGAGAGGATAGGGCCAGAGGACACAGACTCAGCGATTTCGTTGCCATAGGGCAGCTGAGGAGGCCTCGTCATTGGGTATATTTAAGACAAAGCTTGTTGGATACTTGATGGGTCAGGGCATGAAGGGAGGCAGGAGATTGGGGCTGAGGGGGGAAATGGATCAGCCATGTTGATTTGATGGTCCAAATGGCATGATTTTTCTCCTATATCTTATGGTCTAAATAGATTGAGTGAATCTGCTGTATTGGGTGAAACAGACTCGATGGCCCAAATGGCCTATTTCTGCTCCTATGTATTATGGTCTAATTCAAAGTTCAAAGGACATTTTTTATCAAAGTATGTATACATTTTACAACCTTGAGATGTGTCTCCTGATAGGCAGCCACAAAACAAAGAAACCCAAAAGAACCCATAAAAAAAAGAGAAGACTGTCGAACACCCCAATATGCAGAGAGAGAGAAAGAAAACATATCTCGCAAACAATAAACGCAATTGGAGTTTGGAGTTGAAGTTCACAAAGAGAGTCTGTCCCCAGACACTTAGTTAAGTGCAGAGCGTAACAGCCTCACTGCTGTCTCCAGATAACATGGAAAGAAGTGAGCAAGATGTAGGCAGTGGTTGCATCTTCTGATGTTGTTGGGTTGCTTGAAATCCTGGGGTCTACGCAGGAGCCACTGTGTCCTCACAGGAATGGGATTGACGGTGTGTTATGCTGGCAGATCGCCTGGTTTCTGACTGGGCCGGTGGCAATGTTTAGGGACGCAGGGAAGTTTGGTAAGGATGCCAGTAGTCATTCAGCTCACCTGTCTTGAGGTGGTGCCGCTGCATTGTTACTGCCCTCACCAGATCATTGACCTTTTACCGGCGGTTTCTGCCTCCTCTTTGCAGCCTGGACAAGTTGCTGGATACGGGCCTTTACACAGGAGAGCTGACAGAATTTGTAGGAGGGCCAGGCAGCGGAAAGACTCAGGTAAGAACACTGAATTTTTGCAGCTTCTGGAGTTACTGTCCTTACCGACTATCTACAATTAAACAAGAATAGGTCCAGTCATTCATTATCCCGGAGCTGTGAACACACCTCGCCAAACCCAGCAGAGTTAAGTTCAACTGAGCTGACTGGCAAGTTTGAAATTAGTGGCACAAGAATCCAAATTAACTCATTCTCCTTATGTTCTAATGTTCTGACCAGTCCTCAGTCACTCCTATCGATAACCTCTGATTTTTTTTCTTTTAAAGCACGCACTTACTATATTTAATCCAAGGAGTGCTCAAGCTATGGTGTGTATGCCCTGAGGACTTGCAAAATATCTGGGATGGACATGGGAGAAATTATACAGTAAATCAGTTTAATTTTGATCATTTTCCAAGCCTCTGTGAATTTACCTTTAATCTGGCTGATTAATGTAGGTGAAGTAATGATGTTGTTATTTTGTGTATTGAAATACTGATCAAACTTTTGACAATTGAAATTAAGGCAACCTGCAACAATAAACTGTGGCCTGCACTAGGAAGTAAAGAATAAACGCCATATTGAAGAACAAACTTTGAACAGGCTGCTTCTCTGTTATCCCAGCTTAGCTGTATGAATCAAGAAGTACAATTTTAGTAATTAAAATGTAAAATGTTATGAAGTTGACGAAGTACTATTGAATTTGCAGCAAGGCAAGGCTTATGACAATGTCCAGGCAAGAAGAGTTTACAGATCATGTGCATTCGGACTAGGAAGAAGTCTTTGATAAACATAGCTTCCCTTTGAACAGCAGGGGGCCGGAGCCATGGGCATAGCAAGACAAGACGAGGATGCTGGTGAATGTCGGTAGCTTGGGTGGAGGCGTTTGATGTTGGTGGTTAGCTTGCAGATGTTTCATCACTAGTCGAGGTGACATCCTCAGTGCGCAGTTACTGGTGTTTCTCTCTGGGAGTGCTCAGTTTTATATAGGCTTCCGTTCGCTTACCTGGGTCCTGATTGGCTACCACTTCAGTTGACCTTTGAACTGTATTGGCTTGCGATACTTTGGCCGGGGCCCCGCGGAGGTTCTGGCGCAGGCAGGCAAGAAGCAGGCACCAGAATTTTTAGAAGTGTGGTTCTCTTCTGATAACTCCATAAGTAAACATGTTGAAATAGACGCCATCTACGAATTGCAAAGAGCCATTGGTATCCCAGCATGCTAAGCCATAGTTCCCGCCATTGCTGACTGAACAGGACCCTGGTGTTTCCCTGCAGTGAGCCAGGTAATCAGCAAGATTGTGAATTCCTGTGAGTAGCGATGTGGCCCACTTGTAATGAACCCATAGAAAGCCTTTTGGATTTTTGATCTGTACAACTTCATCTCTAGGAATCAAGATGGAAGCAGATGCGGCAATTTATGGACATTCAAAGTCATCGAACCACGTGAACAGGCAGTGAATGAAGGGATAGAGATCACGTGCAGATGAAATGAGTTTAAATTTATAACGTCGTCAGCACAGCCAAAGAGCCTGTCCATTAGCTGTGCCTTTCTATGCTCTCGGTGCCAGGGAGTAAATGGGTGGGTTTAGATGGGAGAGGAGCTAATTTTGCCACCCATAGCTATTGCAGGGAACTCCCAGTCCATTCCTGCCCTGTAATCACTGACCTCAAACTCTAGATGGATGGATGAAACCAACTGTGTCAGTGTAGTTTGTACTTACCGCCCCCAACATGGTGGCGAAGATGGTCCTGCCTCGCCTGCTCCTTCCTCGGGATTTTTATTTATTGCTGTTAATGTTGGTGTGTTGGGGCAGGGACAGACAAGTTTCAGCTGTGCCTAAATTGTGTTGAAGGTGTGCCTCGGCCTGGCCACGAGCATCGCGTGTGAGCTGAAGCAGAAGGTCCTGTACATTGACACGACGGGAGGACTGAGCGGCTGCCGCCTCCTGCAGCTGATCCAGAGCCAGGCTGACCGCATGGAGGAGCAGGTAGGGGTCAGACCAGCTCCCAGGTCGTCATGGCCGCTCGCTCCTGTCTGTTTCAAAGCAACAACTAGGACGTGGAGGGAAGAGGTTTATCATGAGATTGCCTGGATTAGAGGACACGTGGTATAAGGAAAGACTAGATAAAGATGGGTTGTTTCTGTTGGATCTCTGTTATTTTCAATCCCTGGGTTCTTTTGGGAGATCAGGAATGAGCGAGAAACTTTGCTTCATGATCGTCTATTTTAAAGTTTGAATAAGGTAACAAGGCAGATGAGAGATGAGAAGATGAAGAGATTGAATTTAAAAATCTTTGAAAAATCAATCACCTTTATAGTTGAGATATCAGAAGTTCTTCAGATATAGACAATCAGTTAATGGGCTACATAATTAAAACAAACTATAGCATCTGTATAATGTGCTAATATTAGCCAATTAAAAATGAAAAGTTATTTGTAACTGTTACACTGCCTTCTGCCGATGAGTGGGGATGAACTACCACACACTGTGAAAAATATATGAGTTTGTTAAAAATACAATTTAAAAGAATCTATGATATAAAACTACAATTTTAGTCCTGCATTAATTCAGCTAATATCTTATAAAGAGTAAAAAAACAACCCAATTCCAACATTCCCCTTGTGGCTCAGAGGCTTTGGGGAGGCCCATTGGAAGTTCATAAAATTGTGAGCAGTGTAGTTTTTGTAGGGTCTGCATTTAAAGTGAGAGGGGAGTTCAAGGGAGATGTGTGAGGCAGAGTGTGGTGAGCACTTGCAGTGGATGGTGCGGCCAGGAATGAGAGACATTTAAGAAATTCTTGCGTAGGTGCATGAATATGCAAGGAGTGGAGGGATAGGAGCCATGTGTGGGCTGAAGGGATGAGGTATTGTTCGACTGGTTAGTTTGTCACCTTGTTGGCTGAAAAGCCTGTCCCTTTGCTTTACTGTGAAACACTTTGAGATATCAAGAATCTTTATGAACGTGGAACTCTATTTATCTTGACTTCTCTACCTGGCTTCTCTGCCATCCTCCTTTCTGACACGTCCACTCCTTCATTGTACAGAGCGAGGCTCTCCAGAGGATCGAGGTGATTCGTGTGTTTGAAGTGCACTGGCTCCTGGATGTGCTGCAGGAGCTCAGGGCAAGCTGCATGCGCCAGGTGAGAGCTGGGAGAGGGCTAGGTGGCTATGAATACTGATCTACCCCCACCCTGCTGGACGCTGCCTTCTTTATTTGCTTTTCGGTACTGTGCAGTGAAGGCCTGCCCGGCCCTTTGAGCCACATCATCCCAGCAACCTCACAACCCTGATTAACCCTTACCTAACTGTGGGTTACCATGACCAGTTAACCTACCCAGTACATCTTTGGACTTGTGGAAGGAAACTGGAGCACCAGGGAAAACCCACACATTCAATAGGAGTACACAGACTCCTTACAGAATGGTACTGGAATTGAGCTCCAAAGTCCAGAACAAACCCAGCTCTAATAGCGTCTTGCTAGCTGCTACGATCCTGTGGCACCCTTCACTCCCTCCCCATTCCCCGGCCCGACCCCAGTCCTATTCGCAAGCCTGATCCCAGTCCTGTTCCGACCCCAGTCCCGTTCCACCGCCGTCCGACCCCAGTCCCGTTCCCCCACGGTCCGAACCCAGTCCCATTTACCTGCCGCAGGAAAATGGAAAGACCTGGTGCAGCCTTTTGAACTGTTTTCTCCTCCACTGTCCTCAACCTTCCTCTTATTCAGTGTTGGCAAATTATAAAAAGCATTAGAGAGGGTCCAGAGGAGTTGACAAGAATGCTCCCAAGAATGAAAGGGTTAATGTATGAAGAGCGTTTGATGGCTCTGGCCCTGTACTGGCTGCAGTTTACAAGTATGAAAGGGGATCCCAGTGAAATCTACTGAATATCGAAAGAACTGGATATGGAGCAGATGTTTCTGTTAGCAGGAGAATCTATGACCAGAGGTCACAACCTCAGAATAGGATGTTCCTTTAGAACTGAAGTGAGGAGGAATTTCTTCAGCCTGAGCATAGTGAATACGTGGACGGCTATGGAGGCCAAATCCATATGGAGGTGTATTTAAGGTCAAGGTTGATAGGTTCTTGATTAGTAGAGGTGTCAGACTTTGTGGGGCGAAGGTAGAAAATGGAATAATAAATCAGCCATGATTGAATGGTAGAGAAGAGTTTAAGGTCACAGTTTAAAGATAAAGGGGAAGCCTTTTAGGACCGAGATGAGGAAAAACGTCTTCACACAGTGAGTGGTGAATCTGTGGAATTCTCTGCCACAGGAAACAGTTGAGGCCGGTTCATTGGCTATATTTAAGAGGAAGTTAGATATGGCCCTTGTGGCTAAAGGGATCAGGGGTTATGGAGAGAAAGCGGGTACAGGGTTCTGAGTTGGATGATCAGCCATGATCATACTGAATGGCGGTGCAGGCTCAAAGGGCCTAGTCCTGCACATATTTTCTATGTTTCTATGTTGAGCTGATGGGCAGAATGGCCTCAGGAAGGCACTATCCATCATTAAGGGCTCCAGCTTCCAGGCCATGCCCTCTTCCCTATGCTGCCATCAGACAGGAGGTACGGGACCCTGAAGATTCAACAACAGCTTCTTCCCTTCTTGAACTGTCCTGAAAACCCTAATTCTACTCAGACAACATTTCCCTCAGCTTGTACTGATGTAATTAAGTCTGACTTTTTTCTTTGTAATATAAACTCTGTATAATTTATGTTAATAGAAGTTTCTGTTTGCTGTGTCCTGTGGTGTTGCTGCAAAAAGCTAATTTTCACGATGGACAGTTGTGTGCCCGTGACAGTGAACTTGAAATTGAATGGCGGGGTTGATCCTGTTTCTGCAGGTGGCTGGCGCCCACAGCTCATTGAAGGCGATCGTAGTGGACTCCATCACAGCAGTGCTCTCCCCCATCCTGGGTGGCCATCAGATAGAAGGTGAGAGGTATTGTGAAGTCTAACACGAATGGAGCTGGCTCTTTTCAGCATCAAAGAAGTGATTGAGAGATTCTGGTTTAGGATACCTCGCTGCGATTGGTGCCTGCCTCTTCCTGGCGCTCTTCGGCGGAGGCTGGGGGGAGGGGGGGCGCATGGTTGGGCAGGGTGGAGGGAGAGGCAGTCAAAGGACCCTTTTATGAAGGTGGGTTCTGTGGACTAGCCTTCTACTAAAAAGGGGTATAAAAATTAGAGATAAAAAGGTTGTGGAGACTTGAAATCAAGAGAAAAATAAGAAAAAAATGCAGAAAGTGCTGAAATAATTGTGGTGCTGAGTTATTGGCATGAAATTTTACTCAGTTTCCATGACTTTTGAGTATTTCTGCCATTCTCATTAATTCATGAGGGGCACAGACGGGGCAAACTCACACAGTCTTTCTCCCCACGGTAGGGGAATTAAGATCTAGAGGGGTAGGGTTAAGGTGGCTTCCTACCCATAATGCCGCTGTTGTTTAGGGCAACAATGAAGGTCCTCCATCTCTGTCTGTTCTTGGCCTTAATGGCAGTGTTCAGGGCTTCCTTCATCACGCTAGTAGCTTCCTCTCAGTTTTCACTACTGTCAGCCATGCAGGCTCACGAATACTGTCATACTGGGATGTAGAAATATTCCTCATTGCTGTTTCTGTAGCAGTTTTGTTTGACCAGTCAGAGTTGTGGCACTGAGCTGAGCCTTTGAACCTGGAGGACTGGTGGACCACTCTGCCCTTTGACCTGCTTGGCATGGGTGACCCTACCAAGAGCCAAAGCATAAAGCCCTGACTCCAGGCAACATAACTCTCCAGGTTGTTGAGGCACGCAAACCTCCAAACCACGACAAGGTTGTGGTCCTCTTGGAGGAGGATTAAAGTGAGAGGGAAGAAATTTCAAAAGTGACCTGAGAGATAATTTTTTCATGCTGACTGTGTGCTGTCAGAAAAAGTGGCTAAGGCAGGTTCAATAACAACATTTAAATAAAATATGTATGCATATGTATAGGAAAGAATTAGAGGGATATGGGCCAAATGGGGACAACGAGCACTGGATGGGTATCTTGGATAACCTGGTTGATTTGGGCCAAAGGGCCTGTGACTGTGCTGTATGATTCTAGTAGAGAGCAACTTGGCTGGAGAACTTTTAAACTGGAGCTCGGTCTTGCAAAGGCAAACCCTATCACATAAAGGAGAGATTTGGGATTGCTCTGAACCACCACTGTCTCGATGGGTCAAGCAGCCTCCTATGTCATAACCATGAGCAAGTCTGCAATTGCTGGAAATCCAATGTAATACACTCAAAATGCTGGAGGAACTCAGCAGGCCAGGCAGCATCTATGGAAATGAGTAATCAGTTGGCGTTTCAGGCCGAGACCGTTCTTCCAGACTGAAAACAAAGTGGGAAGATGCTAGAATAGAGAGGTGTGTGGGAGGGGAAGGAGGCAAGCTCGAGGCAATAGGTGAAGCCAGGTGGGTAGGGAAGGTCAAGGGCTGGGGAAGAGGGAATCTGATAGGACAGCAACGGTTTGGAAGAGTTGGGATGCCAGAAATTCGGGAGTGTCGGGGGGCAAAAGTGAGTGTAGTTGCGATTACTAAGGAGAATGTGCTTGAGGAGCTGAAAAGTTTGAAGGTAGGTGAGTCACCTGGACTAGCTGGATTACACCCTGGGGTTCTGAAAGAGATAGCTGAAAAGATTTTTGAGGTACTGGTAGGGATGTTTCAGGTATCATTGGATTCTGGGATGGTTCTGGAGTATTGGAAAATCACAAATGTCATCCACTTTCGAAGAAGTGTGGAAGCAAAAGACAGGAAATTATAGATCAGTTAGCCAGACTTCAGAGTTTGGGAAGATGTCGGAGTCCATTATTAAAGATGAGGTTTCAGGATATTTGTAGACACATGGGCCAAAATCAGCATGGTTTCCTTAAGAGGATATTTTGCAATTTGTAGACCATATCCTGACTACTGTGCAGAATCCTCTTATCCCTGTAGTTTCTTATTTTAGCCATGAAGATTTTATACAGTGCCTTCCGATCCTACGTCACCTCTTTTTAAAGATTTGATTTCATTTTTTTTTCCCAACAGAGCCAGTCCTCCTCCTCCTCCTCTGCCTATCTGCCTATTCTTTCAATAGATTGTGCCACCTTGGATATTAAGCTCACAGCTACAATCGTCCTTCAGGCATGAATCCATGATACCCACAACGTCATACCTGTGCTACAAGATCACCTACCTTATTTTTTATACTGTGCACATTCAAATATAACACCTTCAGTCCTGTATTTGTCACCCTTTTCAACTTTGTCCCCCTTTTATGCCACAACCTATCCCAATGACTGCAGTTTTGCCCTATCATCTGCCTGTCCCTCCTGACAGTCTCACTATACACTACCTCTGCTCATAAACCAACACCCCCATCCTCAGCCCCATCACTCTTCTTCCCATCTCCCTGCCAAATTTGTTGAAACCCTCCCCAAGAGCTCGAGCAAACCTGCCGGCAAGGATATTGGTCCCCCTCGGGTTCGGGTGTAGCCCCTCCCTTTTGTCCAGGTCGTACCTTCCCCCGAAGAGATCCCAATGATCCATAAATCTGAAGCCCTGTCCCCTGCACCAGTTCCTCAGGAAGCTGACAGGTGTGGTGGAGGAGACAGAGTGGTCAACCGCAGGAAACCCACTGTCCTGTGATGGTCTGCTCCGGTGACTTACTGTGTTGGATTAGTAGTTCAGATACAGATCACTCCCTCCTATGGCAGAGGTCCGATAATTCATCAATAGCACCAGGAAAATGAAAAGAGAAAATGCTGGAAACAATCGGCATTTGTGAAAAGCAAAATAACGTTAGCGTTTCTGGTCTGATGGCCTTCGTTGTAAGTAGATAAGTGGGGAGAAAAAGCAAGTTTGTTTTCCGTTGCAAAGTGAGTAGGGGAGGGATAGATGGGTAGAACAAAGGAGATGCCTTCGATAGGTTGAGACTAAATACGTCGATCTGACAATAAGAAGCAGAATATGTACCATTGTCTGTTATGCTTTCTGACAACAGGGCTGCGGTCCGTGTCGGGCAGGCTGAGCTATGCTAATACAGAGAGATCTCTGATCAGATCACAGCTGGGTGATAAGCAGGTTCCTTGCCCTTCCTTTGGGATAGTCAACACTGTTGTTGTATGAACAAAGTTACCGGAGAAAAATTCTGGTAGATACAAAGCAGTTTCTTTATTCGACAAGACAAGGTACAGCAGGCATCATACGGAGATGCTTTTGGTGGAAAGGTCTACTAGCCTAACATAGGGCTCGATAGTTTATGTGCCAAACATCAAAGGACAATTCCATATTTACAATGTGTGGACAATGCTTCCTTTGAAACTTCATGCAACGTTTACACCTCCTGATTCACATCCAGACCACAGACACCCAAATGAATTTTAATCAGCATTGTCTGGTCTAGGATTCACTGCCTTTGTTCAGAGCTGCACTCCAAATTAAATCCACAATACATATTCAGAAGTGAAGACTGGCAGCCAAAGTCAATTGCTAAATGTATATGTCTTAAACCTAAAAAATCACTCTCACAAGCACTGGAAAACGGTCCTAAATTCAGAATATTGCAACTCTCTTCAGTTCTGTTTTCAGCAGGGATCTGTTCTGGGATCCCTCCTCTTTGTGACTTTTGTAAATGACCTGGATGGAGATGTAGAAGGGTGGGTTAGTAAATTTGCTGATGACGCAAAGGTTGGGGGTGTTGTGGATAGTGTGGAGGGCTGTCAGAGGTTACATCGGGACATCGATAGGATACAGAACTGGACTGAGAAGTGGCAGATGGATTTCAACCCAGATATTTGAAGATGGGATAACAAATGGTAAGACACTTGGCAGTGTGGAGGATCAGAGAGATCTTGGGATCTGTGTTGATAGGACACTCAAAGCTGCTGCGCAGGTTGACAGTGTTGTTAAGAAGGCGTGTGGTGTGTTGGCCTTTATCAGCTGTGGGATTGAGTTCAAGAACCATGAGGTAATTTTACAATTATATAAGACCTTGGAGTGCTGTCTTCAGTTCTGGTCACCTCACTACAGGAAGGATGTGGATACTATAGAGAGAGTGCAGAGGAAATTTACAAGGATGTTGCCAGGATTGGAGGGCGTATCTTGTGAGAATAAGCTGAGTGTACTTGGCCTTTTCTCCTTGGAGCAATGGAGGGTGAGAGGTGACCTGATTGAAGTGTATAAGGTGATGAGGGGCATTGATCGTGTGGATAGCCAGAGGCTTTTTCCCAGGGCTGAAATGGCTAACATAAGGGGGCAGAGTTTTAAGGTGCTTGGAAATGGTACTGAGGGGATGTCAGGGGTAAGTTCTTCACACAGAGGGTGGTGGGTGTGTGGAATGCACTGCCGGCAGTGCTGAAAGCGGATACAATAGGGTATTTTAAGAACCTCTTAGATGGGTACATGGAGCTCAGAAAAATAGAGGACTATGTGCTAGGGAAATTCTAGGCCGTGTCTAGGGTAGGTTACATGGCCAGTACAATATTGTGGGCTGTAATATGCTGTAGATTTCTATTCTGTGTTCGATAGTCATGCCTGGTGTGTGTGTCTCTTGGATTCTGTTCGATAGGTATGGCCCTCATGATGCAGCTTGCAAGGGAACTGAAGACATTAGCCAGAGAACTGGCCATTGCCGTCATTGTGAGTACAGAAACCATCCCACACGTGATGTGGTCACTTCTAATTAATGGTTGACTGAATCAGTGAGCATGACGTGGCCGTGCTTTGATTATTACTGTAGTGGCATAGCAGATGTTCCTGGGATGAGAGATGCCATTTATCTGCAGTTGAAGAACTTAGATCGTTCTCTGTGTCTCTGAATAAGAGAAAATTTGCAGTGACTTTTAAATGAGAAATTCTTTCTAGCAATGGGTGAATCAAAGTACACTTTTGAAATAATTGTGAAAGAGGCTGAGGTATGTTCAAAAGTATTTTTTTAATGCAACCGATAATTATGACCCAAAAAGTACCACTGCAGATTCAAAGCAACATTAAAAGATAAATTAGGATCTCTACTTGAAAAGGGAAGATAAGTGTGGGAGCACAAAGAGAAGGGAAAGGGGACTAATTGGGAAGCTCTTTGCAGGAACTGCTGGAACTGGCCTACCTGTTAATTCAGCGATATTGCATCCTCCCATTCTTGTCTTTTGAGGTTTGTTCTTCAGTTTTAATCCTGGGTGCCATGTGCAAGCTTTTGTGGGAGAAGAGTCTAAATTTAATTCAAATTAAAGCCTTGGATTTAAGTAGTAGCTTGTATAACTAAGGGATTTCCTGAAGCATCAAACGTAAATGAAATATTTCAGAGTGCAGCCTCTACGGTGATGATAGATTTGAACCACCCTTCGGTTATCCTGTTCTGGAAGGTTCTGTGTTGGCTGTGGAATGCTCTGCATGTCCTAAAGTTGTAGAATATTTTTTTCTTTTGCTTAATGCCAACTGCTGTCTGCCAGCAGTGGCTGGATAATAGCAGACAATTAAATTATTTTATTGAGATACAGCATGGAATAGGCCCATCTGGACCTTTGCTCCACGCCACCCAGCACTCCCCTGATTTAACCTTAGGCCTATTACACTGGACAATTTACAGTGACCAATTAACCTGCCAATTCATACGTCTGTGAACCATGGGAGGAAACCGGAGCACCTGGAGGAAACCCATGCGGTCACGGGGAAAACGTACAGGCAGTGGTGAGAATTGTACTGTACTGTAAAGGAGTGTGCTAACCACTATGCTGGTGTGCTGCCCTAGTTGTAGCTAACTGTCTTCTGCTATTGCTAACCCCTCCGATTTTGAACTTGGGGGAGTTGGTCGGGGCTGAGATCTCTAGGACATATCAGACATCATGTAAAGCAGAACAGAAACCGGCACAAATTGTGCACCTTCTTATCTGAACAAGTAGGTCAGCCACTCACTGGTAGTTCAACGCTTATTCAGCAAGGTTTGACAAAAGCCAGCTGACTCCAGTGACCTTTCTCATTGGCCAGGTGACGAACTACTTGGTCCGGGACACAGGTGGAGGTATGAAACCGGCCCTGGGGTGCTCCTGGAGTTATGTCCCCAACGTCCGAGTACTCCTCCAGCGTGGATCTGACTCAGCCGGCCCTGCAGGGGGCAGTGCAACGATACTGAAATCATCCAGGCAGGTGGGTAGCAATGACCCGAGACCCAAGGCCACACATCGTGTCTGACTGACCACCACTGCACCTTCTCTGTGCCCTGGAAGACCGGCCCACAAAATGGATCGCAAATTCTTCCCCTACTCCCTCACGCCCTCTCTTTCTAAAATGCCATTTGGGCCTGGCACTTACATATAATTGGCATAGTCTCCTTTCCTTTTGCTCTTGTGAGCCCGTGCTGAGGGCTGTCAGTTGACTAGCCACATAATTTAAGCTAAGAAGCTTGGGGAAAGGTGAGGCACAGAATTTCCATGTGGGAAATAGTTTTGTCTACAGGGTATGTTGAATGGGGAAGCTGATCATAATGCTGCTGTTTTTTAAAAGTCTCCATTGTTTCCATAGGGACCAAACTTGCCAACATTCTCCCATTTTACCTTATTTGGAAATTAATTTAGATGGGAGTACAGCGGCCTTGATGGTCATCTCTGCGCTGAGTACATTGGTCGAGGGACTTGCACTCACAACTGACACGGTGCAGTGGTGGGGGTGTAGGTGAGGATAGATTTGAGGTTCCCTGAGGTTACCGTGCATCCGGTGCAGCTCGCAGAGCATCACCCCTGCCATCCGTTGATCTGCCTCCCCTTCACTAATTTGTATCTGGGATTGCCTTCCATCTTTTCCCCTGCAGCGAAGGGAGTTGCCGCCAGCCCCCCCCCCCCAGAGGCGGCATGTGCAGGTAATGCTCCGGATGTGGGCCCAGCTCCAGAATCCTCTGCCAGTTCTGTCTCTGTCCCAGTCATTTCAAGCCTTGATCTTGTATTTCTGATTTCAGCCAACCAGGCTCAGTGTGGGATTTGACATCACTTCCCTTGGGACCCTGGGCAGCCGAGCCGAGCCTTCTCAACCCTTCACTGGTGACCTTCCTTGACTACACATAGTAACGTTTGCATAGAGCTCTGTAACTGTATACGAACACTGTGACTTCAATGAGAAGAAGGTAAGAGCTGGTTAGTGAAGATTGGGCCTTTACCTTCTCTCATTACAAGACCTGGTGCGATTGAGTGGGTGTCATAGCCCTTGGCTATTGGCCATACTTCATGGAGCTTCAAGAACATTGGTTCCCTCCTTGCTACGAGCCTGTGAAGAGATCCAGCAATGTGTGGCTGGAGATTCCGACTGTAGGCAATGACAGGCAGGTGCATTCAAGGTTTCCAGGAAGAGCGGCTGGCCGAAAATACATCTTGCAGCTTGTTAATCATTCTCAGTGTGTGGTTTTACAGAGCTGGAGCTCACGTGCGGTCTGAGGCTGCCAGGAGTGGACAGCCACGATGCATTAAACAACGCGATGGTTTTTTACATTACTTCAGGAATGCAGCAGAACTTGAGAGGAAACATTTCACAACCAGCATGCCTTGCCCTTGGGGAAAGTGCTGGGCAGCCTTATCTCTGTGTTTTGTGATAGTCAAAGAACCTCCAGCATTTTCTGTTTTCATTCCTGTTCATTAGCCCTGCCAGGTCCAGTGGACCTTAGCAGTGCCTGTCACCTCCCGCACATTGACCTTTCTCTCCTGAGCAGAGGCTGGCCAGGAATTCAGAGCAGTGTAATTCCTGTACTTGGACGGGAGAGCCACAGTGATGATGCGGAGATTACAATGGTGACAGATCCATACACCGAGGGAGAGCTGCATCTCCGTCATAAGATGAAAGTGCCTTATTGTTATATGGCGGTAACAATATCTAACATTTACTGCATCTGTAGAGCTGAAATGCAAATAAATAATGTTGTTAATATCAGTGTCTGCTAACAAACAACCTGCTTTTAGTGTTTCAGATAAAAGGAAAGCTTATATAAATCTCAGGGTAAGATGAGACTGGAGGCTCATGGTCTTCAACCTGTTTGAAAGAGCCCGAAACTTCAACCCCTATCCCCTTGTGAGAATTCCTTCCTGATTGGGGCAGTACGGTAGCATAACGTTTTACAGTAAAGGGGACCCGGGTTCAATTCCCACTGATGCCTGTAAGGAGTTTGCACATTCTCCCTGTGACCACGTGGGTTTTCTCCGGGTGTTCTGGTTTCCTCCCACAGTCCACAAATCTATCGTTTCAATTGTTTTTTGTCAAAATTGTCCCTGTTTAGGCTGGGATTAAATTGGGGGATTGTTGGGCGGAGTGGCCAGAAGGGTTTACTCCATGCTGTGTCTCAGTCAGTAAATAAACCAGGGGATTAAGTTTGTAGCAATGGGTAATCCTCACATTACACTCTCCTCCCCCTTCTGACCCCTGCCACGTTTTCACCACCCACCAGCTCCACTTCTGATGCTAAATGGTCAGTCCTCAGGAAAAGCCTTGCTTTTGTTCGCCTGCGCCTATTTCTGGAGGAGTTTCATCTAACCGAGACCCAGACCGAGTTTGTATTCAGTTATGTCATTTTGTGCCCGTGTTGTGAAGTGGAGGAGGGTGATCCCAGCATTACAAGCAAGTAATTTTCTTTCTGAGCAGCTCCCTGGGGAAGTGCAGCTGAATTGGCCAAGAGCAAATCAACAGCAGGGCAACTTGAGTGAGATCAGTGGTTCCATTGGATTGAATCCCGGACACTCATTTAATATCTTTTTTCTCTGCATAGATTGTCCTTAATCTGATGCCATGATTTGCCTTCCTTGATTACCTCCCCTGGACATTGGGGTGGTGTCCCTGAGATATCAGAATGCTGCTTCTATTCGTGTAGACTGACTCAGTACCATCAACATCTGGCCACAACCCAGCTCTTTGTAAATATGGTTCCTTGCTAGAGTACACCAGTATGTTAGCCACTAGACTCCCCTGCTTCCAACCCAGGCCTTGGTCAGCGAGACTGTACTCTGTCAGTAAACCGTTGGCCTGTATTTGCACACCAGTGTTGCGACCTCGCAGTGTAGCGTGTGCAGACGGAGAATCTCTTGAGCGGCAACTGTGGCTTGGTGCGGGTGCAGAACCCAGTACTGAGCCACGAGGTTAGGCCGCTCTCTGAATACCTGGAGCATAAAACCAGGACTACTGACATTGCGTGATAAAGAGACTGTGCCATATTTCATATTATACTGGCCTCTATGTAAAACCATAAGCCATAGGAGGAGAATCAGGCCATTCAGCCCATCGAGTCGCTACCTGAATTGGATTGTGGCAGATTTATTTTCCCTTTTAACCCTGTTCGGCTTTCTCCCCATAATCAAGGACCTACAAATCTGCGCTTTAAATAGAGACCATGGCACCATCTCAGTTCAACACGGTGTCCTAACAAATAATTATGAAGCAGCAAAAATGCTGAAGAACGTCTAGCCCTTGTCACGGTGCTGTACGTGGGAGCTTTCTGGGCTTAAATTTATAGCTCAGTCTCGAAGCTTCCAGCAATGGCTGTGGCTCATGTGCTGTCAGGTGTTTTCCGATATCCCAGAAACAGGAAAAACTTCCTATGTATGCACTATTTTTGTCCTCAAACTGACTGGGTATGATGAGGACAGGACAGAGGATGAGAGCACAGGAGATCCCATACTGGACCTATCTATTTCTGTCTCCACTCCCCTCAAGTGATGCTTCCCAGACCTGCACTTTGTATTGACCACTATTTTTGAAATCTGCAACATAATACCACCAACAGTAGCAGGAGCTTTTGTAGCCATTCTTAAGTGCAGGAAAGATTAAACATCCAGATTCACAATCTTGGCAGGAGGTAGGTGCTAAACCGTGGCGATGGGTCTAGGACAGGGGTCAGCAACCTTTACCACTGAAAGAGCCACTTGGACCCGTTTCCCACAGAAAAGAAAACACTGGGAGCCGCAAAACCCGTTTGACATTTAAAATGAAATAACACTGCATACAACGTTTTGTTTTGCCTTTATGCTATGTATAAACAAACTATAATGTGTTGCATTTATGAAATTGATGAACTCCTGCAGAGAAAACGAAATTACATTTCTGCATGCAACAAAAACATGTTGACCTCCGAAAAAAAGACGTTGGGTTGAAGGTTACTTTTAAGTAAAATACTCAACGTCTATTTGAGTCCTTCTTGTATTTATGAAAAACGCCAAACTTAAATTTGCCGCCAGCAGCAAACCAAAAATAACGTCAGCCAGCTGTCAACCTGAAAAATAAAAGGACTATTTCACTGAACAATGAAAGCATATGAATATACGTAAAATAATAGGCAATTAAAATATTTATCATCCTTGTTCAGGTTGACTCACACCTGACAATGCAGTCGTATTCAGTAGGGATGGATCGATGCTTAGGGGAGTGACCAGGAAGGATAATGTGTTTTTTTCCTCTCTGAACTCACAGAAGCGTTTCCCAAACGATGTTTGCATTGCGATGATTGCCCAATGTAAATACTCCGAATTTATCATGTCGTGACCTTTTTTGAACTCTCTCAAATTGGGGAAGTGAGACAATGTGCCTTTCTGTAAATCTCTGGCAAGCAACGTCAACTTGCGCTCGAATGCCAAAACATCCTCCAACATGTGCAGGGCTGTACGTCCTTACCCCGTTGAAGAGCTGTGTTCAGCGTGTTCAGGTGCGCTGTTATGTCTACCATGAAGTGTAGCTTTTCCAGCCACTCTGGCTGTTCCAGCTCAGGAAAGGTGAGCCCTTTGCTGCCCAGGAAAGTTTTCACTTCTTCCAGACACGCGACAAAGCGTTTCAGCACCTCCCCTCTGGACAGCCAGCGATAAAAACACGTTGTAGCGGTTGCTACACGCAGTCAGTAAACTGCAGTCAAAGATAGCTTTATTCGAACTAAACAGCCTTGCTTTTAAGCCTCCCTCAACCCGCCCCCCATGGGCGCGGATGCTGCAAAAGACACGTACTCACAAACCCCCGTAGGCTATCTCCCTTAGCCTGAACGCTGGCTAATTGTGAGCCGGTTCGGATGTGTCAGGAAATGGGTCGCCACAAAGTCTTATTTAGATTGTACAAGATCACCATAATCTTCAAATTTAGATTTACATTTCAAAAACTAACAAACTAACATAAAATACATTTTAATTAAATACTGACCATGTAGCGGTGTGCTACACGCAGCGCTAAAATTACGACACGGAGTCGGTAACTGCAGTCGAAGGAAAAAACTTTATTCGAAATCTTCAGCCTCACTTTTAAGCCTCCCTCAACCTGCCCCCCATGGCGCAGAGGCTCCAAAGCTCTGTGCTCGCAAACCCCCGTAGGCTATCTAATTGTGAGTCGGTTCGGATGTGCCAGGAAAAGGGTCGCCACAACCAATTATTTCCCAAAGCAACAGGGAGCCGCAGCACAGACGTAAAAGAGCCACATGCGGCTCCGGAGCCGCGGGTTGCCGACCCCCGGTCTAGGAGAAAGGTTTCCAACTCCAGATTCAGTTCTACATCAAGCTGCTAGGTGGAGCACTTGGGCTGGCAAAGTCAGATACTGCTTCCTATAAACCTTGAAGCTGGAGAAGTCTATCTTTATTTCTCTGCCTTCGCACTGTACTGGTTTTCAATGTTTGTCCCGGTAACCCATGAAAGAGTGTGTATTAATGAGCTGTTGTATATCAAAGTCAAGTTTATTGTCATATGCAGAAGTACATGATTAATGGTTTCATTTAATATCAATCTGTACAGTACCCAAGCTGGCTGGTGGTGTTGTGTCTGCACCAGACTTCGAGACGAGTAGCCCTGGGTTCGCACACTTTCAGTCTGTGCTGGCGTGAGCGTTGAGCTAGCAACTCAGCCTCGTTTAAAAAAAAAGACAAGTACTAAAGAAACGACAAGGTTACCACCTGACGTGCCAGAAGGCGCAGAGAGAAATGACAATACAGCATACAACCTGAAATTCTTACTCTTCACAGAGATCCATGACTCAGAAAACCCAAAGAGTGAATGAGAGAAAAATGTTAGAACCCCAAAGCCCGCCACACACAGCAGCAACGCATCAACTTCCTGCCCTCTCCTTGCCCCCCAGTTGTTCCAGCCGGTTCCCCCCCACCACTCACCATGCAAGAAATAGCAAAACCCCCAAAGAGGGCACAAACGTATGTACATTTTCAATGAAAAGCTTACCTGTAGCAGCATCACAGGCAGACAGCATCAGAAAACCAGCGTTCACATGAAAAAAATACAAACCCCACTTCCAGAAAAGTTGGGATATTTACCAAAATGCAATAAAAACAAAAATCTGTGATATGTTAATTCATGTGAACCTTTATTGAACTGGCAAAAGTACAAAGAAAAGACTTTCAATAGTTTTACTGACCAACTTAATTGTATTTTGTAAATATACACAAATTTAGAATTTGATGGCTGCAACACACTCAACAAAAGTTGGGACAGAGGCATGTTTACTATTGTGTTACATCTCCTTTCCTTTTAATAACACTTTTTAATCCTTTTGGAACTGAGGATACTAATTGTAGTAGGTTTGCAATTGGAAATTTTGTCCATTCTTGCTTGATATAAGACTTCAGCTGCTCAACAGTCCGTGGTCTCCGTTGTCTGATTCTCCTCTTCATGATGCACCATACATTTTCAATAGGAGATAGATCTGGACTGGCAGCAGGCCAGTCAAGCACAAGCATTCTGTGTCTACAAAGCCATGCTGTTGTAGCCCCTGCAGAATGTGGTCTGGCATTGTCCTGCTGAAATAAGCATGGACGTCCCGGGAAGAGACGTCGCCTTGATGGCAACATATGTCTCTCTAAAATCCTAATATACGCTTCAGAGTCAATGGTACCTTCACATACATGCAACTCACCCATGCCGTAGGCACTGATGTACCCCCATACCATCACAGATGCTGGCTTTTGCACCTTTCATTGATAACAATCAGGACGGTCATTTTCATCTTTGGCACGGAGAACTCGACACCCATTTTTTCTGAAAACTAGCTGAAATGTGGACTCATCTGACCACAGCACACGGTTCCACAGTCTTTCAGTCCATCTGAGATGAGCTCGGGCCCAGAGAACTCACCGGCGTTTCTGCATAGAGTTGATGTATGGCTTCCTCCTTGCATAATGCAGTTTCAAGTTGCATTTCTGGATGCAGCGATGGACTGTGTTAAGTGACAATGATTTTCCGAAATACTCCCGAGCCCAGGTGGCTATAATTGTCACAGTAGCATGACGGTTTCTTAAGCAGTGCCGCCTGAGGGCTCAAAGATCACGCGCATTCAACAGTGATTTCCAACCTTGCCCTTTACGCACTGAGATGTTTCTGAATTCTCTGACTTAAGTACTGTAGATGTTGAAAGACCTAAATTCTCTGCAATCTTGTGTTGAGAAATGTTCCTTTTGAACTGACTAACAATTCTTTCACGAATTTTGGCACAAAGGGCTGAGCCACGACCCATCCTTACTTGCAAAGACTGAGCCTTTGATGGACGCTACTTTTATTCCCAGTCATAATACCTCACCTGCTACCAATTAGCCTGCTTAATGTGAAGTCTTCCAAACCAGTGTTACTTGAATATTCTGTGCACTTTTCAATCTTATATTAACTCTGTCCCAACTTTTGTTGAGTGTGTTGCAGCCATCAAATTCTAAATTTGTGTATATTTACAAAATACAATTAAGTTGGTCAGTAAAACTATTGAAAATATTTTCTTTGTACTTTTGTCAGTTAAATAAAGGTTCAAGGGTAGCAGTCTGGTGTGGTAGCCTCGTTCAGCCTGCGGTAGTCGCCGCACGGTCTCCAGCCCCCTGTCGCTTTGGGCACCATGTGCAGTGGGGAGGCCCATGGGCGGTCGGACCGCCGGATGATCCCCAATTCCTCCATCCTCTTGAACTCCTCCTTTGCCAGTCAGAGCTTGTCCAGGGGAAGCCGCCGAGCACGGGCGTGGAGGGGTGGTCCCTGGGTCGGGATGTGGTGCTGTACGCTGTGTCGGGGCATGGCCGCTGTGAACTGCGGTGCCAGAACCAATGGGAAATCCGCCAGGACCCAGCGTGATGTAGTCGAGGTGAGGGGCTGGCAACTGGGCTGCACCCAGGGAGAACGTCTGAAAGGTCTCGGCATGGACCAGTCTCTTCCTGGGCAGGTTGACCAGTAGGCTGTGAGCCCGCAAAAAATCCGCACCCAGAAGCGGTTGGGCTACGGCAGCCAGTGTGAAGTCCCACGTGAACTGGCTGGAGCCGAACTGTAGCTGCACCTGACAGGTGCCATAGGTCCTTACTGTGCTGCCATTCACGGCCCTCAGGGGGGGACCCGGTGCCCTGCTGCGGGTGTCGTAACTCATCGGAGGTAAGACGCTGATCTCGGCACCGGTGTCGACCAAAAAACGGGAGTCCAGACCGCTTGTCCCAGACATACAGGAGTCTATCCCGATGGCCAGCTGCTGTAGCCATCAGCGGCGGCTGGCCCTGGCGTTTCCCAGGAACTTGCAGGGCGGGCAACAATGGCGGGTTTCTGCGCCCCACCGCTGGTGGTAGAAACACCATTGTTCGTTGGGCTCCCCACCCCTGCCTCTGGGGTTAGCGGGCTCTGCGGCTGGGTCTGGACTGGTTTGCTGCTGGGAGCGTGGCTGGGTGATCTGTGCGATGGACGCCCCACTCACCTTCTTGGCGTTCCACAGCAAGTCCGCCCGGGCTGCCACCTTCTGGGGGTCACTGAAATCCGCGTCGGACAGCAGCAGGCGTATGTCCTGGGGACAGCTGCTCTAGGAATGCCTGCTCAAACATGAGGCAGGGTGTGTGTCCGTCGGCCAGAGACAACATCTCATTCATTAAAGCCGATGGAGGTCTGTCTCCCACGCCATCCAGGTGCAGTAAACGGGCAGCTCCCTCGCGCTGTGAGAGTCCGAAAGTCCTGAGGAGCAGGGCTTTGAATTCCGTGTACTTGCCATCCGCCGGGGGAGACTGTACGAACTCCGCAACCTGGGCCGCTGTATCCGGGTCGAGGGAGCTCACCACGTAGTAGTAACGGGTGTCCTCTGAGGTTATCTACCGAACATGGAATTGGGCTTCTGCATGCTGGAACCAGAGGTGAGGTCGCAGCGTCCAGAAACCCGGCGATTTCAACGAAACCACATGAACAGAGGCGGCGTCGGTCATCTCTGGTCCAAAAACAATTTGGACCATTGGGGTCACCAATTAGTGCTACACGCAGCGCTAAAATAACGACATGGGAGTCAGTAAACTGCAGTCAAAGGTAACTTTATTCAAACTAAACAGCCTTGCTTTTAAGCCTCCCTCAACCCACCCCCTGTGGGCGCGGATGCTCCAAAAGACGCGTACTCACAAACCCCCATAGGCTGTCTCCCTTAGCCGGAACGCTGGCTAATTGTGAGCCGGTTCGGATGTGCCAGGAAATGGGTCGCCACAACCCTTTATAATTTTGTATGCCTCTATCAAACTCCCCTCATTCTACGACACTCCAGGCAATAATGTCCTAATCTATTCAATTGCTCCCTATAACTCAAGCCCTCAAAAACCAGCAACATAGTTTTTCTCTGCTCTCTTCCTATCATTTACATCTTTTCTGTAGGTAGGTGACCAAAACTGCACACAGTACTATAAATTAGGCCTCACTAACGTCTTTTACAACTTCAACATAACATCCCAACTCCTGTACACAATACTGTACACTAATTTATAATGCCAATGTGCCAAAAGCTTTCTTTATGACCTTATCTATCTGTGACACTGCGGTAATGTAATTGGAAGAAATGTATGTAATTCACACCACCAACATTGAGTTGGGGTCTCACTTTAAGAGGCTGATCTGATGTGGTGCCATTGTTACGTAAGGATTTTTACTGTGCTTTTAACATTTTGGAGTTCAGTAAAATGTGTTATGTGTTTCATAAAACGCCACACTTTGTTTTATTTACGAAAATCTACATTGGTGACCCCCGATGCTCTAGGATGATTTCAGAGTTATTGAACATGTTAGCCAATGCAGTCACTTTGAATCTACCAAAGATTTGGGAACAAAATGCTGTCGTTTGGTTTGTGCAAGCTGAGGCCCAGTTTGCTCTGTGAGAAATCATTGCCAAAGACACCAAATTCTACTACGTGGTAGTGTCACCCAGCCGTTCCACAACAGCGAGAGTCGTGAATCTGCTTGAACACCCGCCCAAACACTGTCAATGCAGGTTGCTGAAAACTCACCTTTTACAGACTTCTGGACTATCGGTGTTTGAGTGTGCCAAACAGTTGCTCTCCTTACCCAGTCTTGGCGATGCTAAGCCATCAGAGCTAATGGACTACATGCTGTCTCTCCTGGGAAATTACTACCCTTGTTTTATTTTTAAAGAACTCTTCAGGCAGTAAATGCCTGATCAAGTTCACATAGCCCTCACTAATGCATCAGCGAAGGACTATAGGGAGCTTGCTAAAATGGCTGATAGCCTACACTCAGCTAGGTCACAGAGCATCATTCCTCCTTTCTCTATGTCAATAAGCCCGGTCAGCAAGGTCCCCAGTGTAAGGATTCTCGCGCTTGCAAATCAGGCGATGGCATTCCTGTGCTTTTACCATGCTCGTTTTGGTAGGAATGCTAAAAGGTGCAGACCACCTTGCAGTTTTGACAGTGCCAGCACATCAGGACATCAGAGGTCTGTGAACACTGCGGGTTCCAGCTGCCAGGAATGTCCACTCTTCATTACGGACACCCTTTCAGAGCATCGCTTCTTACGTGGCATGGGTTCTCGAGTGTGCTGCCAGTATCCTGTTGATGAGAAGGCAAAGAGTGACAAAACCTCACTGGAGGCGGCCAACAACAGCAGAATTCAGATTTATGGGACACAACAGGTGACGCTGTGCTTCAGCGGGCGATGTTACACATGGGATTTAGTCCTGTGGCTAAAGTGGCTAGACCTCTGCTTGGCGCAGATTTCCTGTGTGCCCAAGGACTGTTAGCTGTTCTTAAGAACTGCCAGCTTGTGGGTGTCAAGGACTTTAGATTGTTACCCTGCTCCCCCCAGTAAATTACCTACAATGACTGACCACCGCATGTGAGTTTAATCGACTGCTGAGTGAATGCCCAAACCTTACTGAGCCCACATTCTCCCCACAGTCACAAAACATGGAGTCAAGTGCCAGTTCCCACAACTGGCCTGTCAATCCATACCCACACACGTAGACTGGACTCAGTAAAGCTGGCAACGGTGAAGGCTGAGTTTACCAACATGGAAAGACTTGGTATTGTACCCCAGTCGAACGGCCCCGAGACTTCATCCCTCGATATGGTCCCTAAGTCCAATGGTGGTTGCCACCCACGTGATGATTACTGACACTTTAACGAGGCCACCACCTCTGATTGTTCCTCACTGCCCAATACACCCCAATCTTGGTGTCATCCACAAATCTGCTGAACTGGTGTACCACATTATCATCCAGATTTTTGATATGCATGACAAACAACACCAAATCCAGCACTGATCCCTGTGGCACACTACCAGTCACAGGCATCCAGAGAGGTAACCATCTACTCTGGCTTTTCCTGCAAAGCCAATGTCTAATCCAATTTACTACCTCATCTTGAGGGCCAAGCAATTGAACCTTCTTGACCAACCTCCCTTGTCAAAGGCCTTGCTATAAAGTCCATGTCGACAATAACCACTGCCTTACCTTGATCAACTTTCCTAGTAACTTCCTTGGAAAACTATAAATTTGGTAGACGTGACCTACCACACACAAAGTCATATTGAGTATCCCTAACCTGTTCCTGTCGATCTAAAAAATTATGTATCTGGTCCCTCAGAATACCTTAATTAACTTACCTACTACAGTTGTAAGGCTCAATGGCTTATTCTTGGAGCCTTTTTTTTAACAACATTAAATATCCTCCAGCACCTCACCTGTGATTAACAATGTTTGAAGTATCTCTGCTAGGGTCCCTGTAAAGTCCAGGGCAACACCTTGAAAGGTCCTAAGGATTTATTCACCCTAATTTGACTCAAGACGACAAGCACCTCCTTCTCTGTAATCTGTTTACAGTCCATAACCTCACAGCTGCATTACTTCTTTGCAATAGATTCTCTGTCTATCTTCCAAGTACAAAAATTCTATTTAAAACCTCCTCCATCTCTTTTGGCTCCATGCTTGGATTACCACTCTCATCTTCCAGATGATCAATTTTTGTCCCTTGCAATCCTTTTCCGTTAATATATTTGTAGAAGCCCTTGGGATTCTCCTTCACCTTGTCCACTAGAGCAACCTTATGCCTTTTAATCCTCCTGATTTCCTTCTCGTCACTCTCTCCACAGCAGAGCTATTGATGTGCGAGTTCTTGAAGTCCACAATCATTTCTTTCGTCTTGTCCACACTGAGATGCAGGTTACTGCTCTCACACCATTTCACAAGCCTCCCAGCCTCCTGTCTGTATTCAGACTTCACCCTTGCAGCCAATGAGGCTGTTGTATCATCAGAGAGCTCGATGCGGTTTGAGCTGGATCTGGTAGCGCAGTCGCGAGTCAGCAGCATGAAACTTGAGATGTTGCTACCAAGGTGGGGGGGGGGTGGGGGGGTGCTGGTGAGGAAGAAGCCAGAATAGGAAGTTGTGAGCAGGACAAGGAGTACGATGTGATAGGTGAAACCAGATGAGGAGGAAACTAGATAGGTTGGTGGGGGAGGGGTATGAAGTGAGAAGCTGAGAGGTGATAGGTGGAAGAGGTAAAGGACTGAAGAAGAAAGAATCTGAGAGGAGAGGGCAGTGGACCATGAGAGAAAGGGAAGGAGGAGGAGTACCAGAGGGAGGAGATGGGCAGAAGAGAAGGGGTAAGAAGGGAGCCAGAATGGGTAATGGAGTAAGTGAGAAAGATGTGGGGTAGAAATACCCAGAATTCCTCCACCCTGATGGCATGAGCATTGATTCTCTAATCTCAATGTTAAGCTCAGTGTTAAATGTTTCACATTCTAGATCCTGGTTCCCATAGTCACTTCCACTCTCCGGAACCCAGTTCCCAATCTCCTTTCCACCCTCCAGATCCTGATCTCCATGCTCCCTTACATGTTCTGGATCCTGGTTCCCATGCCCCATTCCATCCTCCAGATCCTGTTTCCGATGTTTTCTTCAAACTGATTAGAATCCATTTCCTTTACTCCCCATAAACCTGTTGGATTTGCTATTCACATATTAAAGTACAAAGTGGCATCAGAAAATCGAATTAAAAATGTGTTGATGTTTTAATGTGACAACATTCAATCATCAGATCATCGGCTGGCCCAGAACCACGGTGAGGTTGCTTTGTCCTGTTTGGGAAGTTAGAGACTTGGAAATAATCAAATGGTTCATTTAAGTAGTTATGTTTAATGTAAAGACAAAGTTTAACTACATTTGCTCCCAACTCCTTCCCATAACTCCACTGTGGCATAAACACAGTTATTAATGATTAATGTTTTAACAGAAAAACAAACATTAGGATCAGAAAATACATCTCCAACCTGATTGGACTAGAACAATTAACCAAAAGTAGCGATACAGTACATTATCTTCTGTAAAGCGGATTTTATTTTTGCCTGTTGCTGTACTCATGGCTATTCAGTGGGCTAGGCAGCCTGGACTGGACGTGGCATTAATAATTTGGATGATTGGACTCTGGCCTGTTGTGATTTGTGGTAAGGACCTTTTTTGATATCCTAAATAATAATATAATTGTATTTAATTGGTGTAATAGTATAGATTTTTCCACTTTAAATGTAAGATTTGCATATATTATACAATATAGATAAAGGAGTGTTAATTTGGTAGGATGTTGATGGTATGCTGTCTGAACTTGGGTTTTTTGTTGACAGTGATCAGAGCTGAGGTATATGTGGACTACCTCGACTTTTTAGACTGCATTCTTATTCTATACTCTATACACACTTGACCGTGTGGCTAAGCACAGCTCCACTGCCATACTCAAATTTCCCAAATACACCCCTGTTGTTGGATGAATCACAAGTGGAGGTAAGTCAGCTTCCCAGAGCAAGCAAGGGGCACCTGGGTGAGTGGTGCCACAACAACAGCCTCTCGCTCGGTGTCAGTAAAACTAAAGAACCGATCGCTGACTTCAGGAGGGAGAAGGAGGGTGAGCACGAGCCAGATCCTGTCGTTGGATCGGTGGTGGAGAGAGTCAGCAGCTTTAAAATCCTGGGTGTTAATATATTGGATGACCTGTATTGGGTCCTATACATGGATATAATCGGTGGGAAAGCACGCTAGTGTCTTTACTTTCTTAGAAGATTAGGGAGGTCTGGAATGTCACCAAATATATGAACAAACTTCTACAGGGTACTGTTGAAAGTATCCCGACTGGTTGCCTCATTTCTGGTATAGAAACGTCAATGTGGGATTACACAAGAAGCTACAGAATAGTGGTCTTAACCCAATATGTCCTGGGCACATCTCTGTCCACCACGTATCTGTCCACGTATCTGCCTCGAGAAACCAACAACCAGCATCAAAGATCCCCTCCATCTCGACCATGTCATCTTGCAGCCACCAGGCCTGAAGTCCTACACGTCAGGCTCAAGAACTGGTGCTTCCCTTCAACCATTTCGTTCTTGAACCAATCGGCAAAACTTTAACCGCTGAATCAGTACAGCAATGCTAGGACCACTTTGATCTCTGCAATGAAAATGGACTTCATCTTTTTTCTAATGATGTGTTTTTTTTGTAAAGCTTGTGTATAATTTACATTCTTCCTTGTGAATGCTGTTTATATGACGCTATGTGGGTGTGAAGCTGCTGCAAGCAAGTTTTTCATTCCACCTGTGCACACATATCTCTGTACATTTGACAATAAACTTGACTTTGACTTGGACTCTGACATCGGTTAGGTCCCTTTCCTTGTGATCTATGGTGTAAGAAGGACCTCTTTGGCAGCATGATGGCTTCACTTGGTAATGAAATGAAAACTAAGGCTGCCCTGACTTCCAGACATAGCAGGGCATGTTGTGAGCTGAAACCAGTGACAAGACATCAAGCTGCTGCAGGTGGTTGATCCAGGAAGTCATGGCCTATGACCACAGCCAAAGGTAATTCCTACTGAGCTCTAAATCCAATGTCATCCTAAAAAACTTGATTAATCACTCCAAAATGTAACCTTTTCTGGGAAGAAATCCAAAATTAATTTTACAGTCTGAGACCCTTTGACAGACCTAAGAAGAGCTCTTTCACAGTTCTGATGTAAGGTCTTGGACCTGAAGCATTCCTTCTGTCTCTCTTTCCACAGATGTGCATGAGTATTTCCAACATTTTCTGTTTTTTTTTAATCTCACATTTCCAGTATCTGCAGCATTTTGCTTTACATGTTCCTCTGACACATAATGTCCCAAATCTTTGTGTTTACATTGCTACACTGGTTAGTACTGGGAGTTAATTGGCACACTTGGTTTTAGGATTAATTGCATTGCTGGAGACTGTGATTAGGTAAGTAGCATTAAAGGCGTCAGTAAATCAGTAATGTCTTCACAAGCTGACATTCCTAATTTCAGATTTTCAGGACTTTCCATAGATTTAGCCTCAGAATTTCTTCCCTGTTTCTTCTCCGAATCCCATAACTGCAGAATCAGACATGGGAGAAATATGCTCAGTGGTCACTTTATTATGTACACCTGTACACCTGCTCACTTTTGCAATTAGCTAATCAGCCAATCAGGTGGCAGCAACTCAACACATGAAAGCATTTAGACATGGTCAAGTTGTTCAGACCAAACACCAGAATGGGGAAGAAATGTGATCCAAGTGACTTTGACCATGGATTGATTGTTGGTGCCAGACGGGGTGGTGAGAGTATGTCAGAACCTGCTGATCTCCTGGGATTTTCTCCTGAAGAGTGTATAGAGAATGGTGCAGCAAACATCTGGTGAGCAGCAGTACAACAGGTGAAAACTCTTGTTACTGAGAGAGGTCAGAGGGGAATGGCCAGACTGGCTCAAGCTGACAGGAAGGCGACCGTAACTCATATAACCACGCGTTACAACAGTGGTGTGCAGAAGACCATCTCTGAACAAACAGCACATTGAACCTTGAAGTGGATGGACTACAGCAGAAGACCACACTGAATTGAAAAGTGTACATAATAAGGAGGTCACTGAGTGTATATGGTAATTACAGATGGGGTCAGAGTGCACTTGTGTCATGGAACATATTAGATAGGATTGGTGAATCATATGCATAAAGCGATACATGAGATTATAACACAGATCCTCGCTGTGTTACGGCAGAGTTACATTCCTGCGAGCGTTATTATCCAGTTAGCAAGTTGGAGGTGCAGTCACAGTCCATGTTCCCATATGACAGAAGATACTTTCAGCCCTGAAGCAGCTGGCAAATCCATTCTGCCAGGCTTCCAAAGGCCATGGAGTGGAAATGTTCTCAAGAAGAGGAAGTATTTCTAACAAATGCATAGGAAAGACAGCGAAGGAAGAATCCAACATCATTGATCTAAGCTTTTAGATGGAAATAATGTACCTCGGGAATCAATCAGTTTGGTTAGAGTTGATACAACATCGATGACATTTATTATAGGCGATGGAATGACTTAAGGAGATGGGTATGAAAATGGCAGGATTATCAGAGTAGTGAGGAGATCAGGCTTTAACTATCCACAGGAAGTTTGGAAGTAACAATGTCAAAGATACAGGGTCTATGAAGTGAATTTGTTTTGTTATCATGTTTCTGAGAGAGTAGAAAGAGAAATAAGCTTGGAATAGGACCCAGGAGTTTGGGAAAGGTGAACACAATATGATCAGAGTTGAATTAGTTATAAAAAATAAGGACATATATAAAAGTTCTTTGTCAGAAGAAAACCATTTTCAGTGATCTTTAAAGAAACCTGGTGCTGGCAGACTAAATTGATAGGTAAAAAAGCCAGTTGGGGAACCCTTCAAAGTTCAAAGTAAATTTTATTATCAACACATATATATGTCACCATGTACAACCCTGAGATTCCCTTTCCTGTGGCCATACCAGCAAATCTACAGATTAGTAACTGTAACAGAATCAGTGAAAAATCTATCAGAGTGCAGAAGACAAGAAATGCAAATAGAAATAAATAACGAGAACATGAGATAAGACCATAGGACATAGGAGCAGAGTGAGACCATTTGATTCATCGAGTTTCTCCACCGTTCAATCATGGCTGAATCCTTTTATCCCCTCCTCAGCCCACTCCCTGGACTTCTCCTGGTAACCTTTGATGCCATGTCCAATTGAGAAATTACTATTCTCTGCCTTAAATACATTCAACGACCTGGCCGCCACAGCTGCCTGTGGTAACAAATTCCAGAAATTTACACCCTCTGGCTAAAAAAATGTCTCTGCATCTCTTCTTTAAATGGGTGTCCTTCTATCCTGAGGCTGTGCCCTCTTGTCTTACTCTCCCACCACATGTACTCTGTCTAGGCCTTTCAACATTCAAAAGGTTTCAATGAGATCCCCCCCCCCCCCCATCCTTCTAAACTTCAGCAAGTACAGGCCCAGAGCCATCAAACATTCCTCGTATAATAGCCCTTTCATTTTCAGAATCATCCTTGTGAACCTCCTCTGAATCCTCTCCAACGCCAGCACATCTTTTCTTAGATTAGGAGGCCAAAACTGTTCACAGTACTCAAGGTGAGGCCTCACCAGTGTCTTATAAAGCCTCAGCATCACATCCTTGCTCTTGTACTCTATATCTCTTGAAATTAATGCTAACATGGCATTTGCCTTACTGACCACCGACTCAACCTGCAGGTTAACCTTCAGTGTGTTCTGCACAAGGACTTCCAAGTCTGTTTGCACCTCAGATTTTTGGATTTTCTCTCCATTTAGAAAATAGTCTGCACATTTATTTCTACTACCAAAGTGCACAACCATGAATTCTCCAACATTTTATTTCATTTGCCACTTTCTTGCCCATTCTTCTCATCTGTCTAAGTCCTTCTGCAGCCGACCTGCTTCCTCAACATTACCTGCCCCTCCACCAATCTTCATGTCATCTGCAAACTTGTCACCAAAGCCATCTATTCCATCATCTAAATCATTGATATAACATAAAAAGAAGCAGTTCCAACACTGACCCGTGCAGAACACCACGGATCACTGACAGCCAACCAAACAAGGATCCTTTCATTCCCATTCGCTACCTCTTACCAATCAGCCAAAGCTCTAATTATGCCAGTAACTTTCCTAGAATATCATAGGCTCTTAACTTGGTACCCAGCCTTGTATGTGGCACCTTGTTGTAGGCCTTCTGAAAGTCCAAATATAAAATATCCACTGCAACCCCTTTATCTGTCTTACTTGTAATCTCCTCAATGAATATCAACAGGTTTGTCAGGCAAGATTTTCCCTTAAGGAAACCAGGCTGATTTTGTCCTGTATCACCAAGTACTCCATAATCCTATCCTTGACAATTGACTCCAACACCTTCCCAACCACTGAGGTTAGGCTAACTGGTCTATAATTCTCTTTCTGCTGCCTTCCTCCTTTCTTAAAGAGTGGAGTGACACTTGCAATTTTCCAGTCCATTGGCATTGACTTTTCCAGTCCATTGACTTTTGAAAGGTTATTTCTAATGCCGCCACAATTTCTACTGCTACCTCTTTCAGAACCCTAGGGTGCAGTTCATTTGGTCTGGGTGACTTATATAACCTTAGGTTTTTCAGCTTTCTGATCATCTTCTCCCTTGTAATAGTAACTGCACTCACTTCTCTTCCCTCAAACCCTTCAACATTTGGCACACTGCTAGTGTCTTCCACAGTGAAGACTGATGCAAATTTAGTTCGTCTGCCATCTCTTTGTCCCCTTTTAGTATTTCTCCAGCCTAATTTTCTAGCAGTCCTATATCAATTCTTATCTCTCTTCTATTTTTTACTTACTTAAAAAAAGTTCTTACTATCCACTTTGATATTGTTTGCTAGCTTGCTTTCATATTTCACCTATTCCCTCCTAATGATTCTTTTAGTTGTTCTCTGTAGGTTTTTAAAAGGTTCCCAATCTCTATCTTCCCACTAAGTTTTGCTTTGTTGTATGCCCTCTCTTTTGGTCTTACATTAGCTGTGACTACCCTCATCAGCCACGGTTGTACAACTTTGCCATTTGAATATTTCTTTGATTTGGAGCACATCTGTCCTACACCTTCCTCAATTTTCTCAGAAACTCACCCCTTGCTCCTTTGTTGTCATCCCTGCCAGCATCTCCTTCCAATTTACTTTGGCCAACTCCTCTCTCCTAACACTGTAATTTCCTTTACTCCACTGAAGTACTGCTACATCAGACTTTACTTTCTCCCTATCGAGTTTCAAGTTGAACTCAGTCATATTGTGATCACTGCCTCCTAAGGGTTCTTTTACCTTAAGCTCCCTAATTGCCTCTGCTTCATTACTTCACACCCAATCCATTATAGCTGATACCTTAATAGGCTCTAAAAAGCTGCCTCTTAGGCACTCAATAAACTCACTCTCTTGAGATCTGTTTCCAACCTGATTTTCCCAATCAACCTGCATGTTGAAATCTCCCATGACTATCATAACATTTCTCTTTTACCACACCTTTTCTATTTCCTGTTGTCATCTGTGGTCCACACCCCATCTACTGTTCAGAGGCCGGTATATAACAGCCATTAGGGTCCTTTTACCCTTGAAGTTTCTTAACTCAACCCACAAGGATTTAAAGCCTTGCAGTCCTATGTCACTTATTTCTACTCATTTTGATGCCATTCTTTACCAGCAGAGCCATGCCACCCACTTTGCCTACCTTCCTATTCCTCCAATACAAAGTGTAACCTTGGACATTCAACTCCCAACTACAACCATCCTTTAGACACGATTCAGTGATGACCACAACATCACACCTGACAATTTGTAATAGTGCAACAAGACCTCATCCACCTTATTTCTTATACTCTGTGCAATGAGATATGACATTTTGAGTACTGTAATTACTATTCTTTTTGATTCTGCATCCCTCATGCACTGATGCTCACTGTGCTGGCTGCAATTTTTTCCTGTCATCTGCCTGTCCTTCCTGATAGCCTGACTGCAAGCTATCTTGGCTTTTTTACCATCCATCCTATCCTGAGTCCCTTCACTCCCCAGCCGAATTACATTTGTAGTTTAAACCCTCCCTAACAGCTCTAACAAACCTGCCCGTAAGAATATTGGTCTCCCTCAGGTTCAGGTCCAACCTGTCACTTTTGAATAGGTCACACCTCTCCTAGAAGAAACCCTAATGAACCAAGAACCTGAAGCCCCGCCCCCTGCACCAGCTTCTCAGCCATGCATTTATGTACAAATCATCCTGTTTCTACCCTCACTGACGCTTGGCAAAGGTTGCAATCCAGAAATTACCACCCTGGAGGTCCTGATTCTCAGCTTTCTGCCTAGTTCTCTAAATTCTAACTTCAACACCTCTTTGCTTTTCCTTCCTATCTCATTGGTACCAATGTGAACGAGGACATCTCTCCCCCTCCAAAATGCTGTGGACACTATCCGAGACAACCCTGACCCTGGTACCTGGGAGGCAACATACCATTCAGATGTCCTGTTCACCTCCACAGAATCTCCTAACTGTTCCTCTGACTATCAGGTCTCCTATCAGTACCACTACCCTCTTCTCCCTCTTTCCATTCTTCACCACAGACCCATGTTCAGTGCCAGCAATCCAGTCTTCATGGCATTCCCCAGGAGGTCATCCCCCACAACAATATCCAAAATGGTGTACTTATTATTGACAGGAATGGCCACGGGGTGCTCTGTGCTAACTGCCTATTCACATTTCCATTTCCCCTGACAGTCACCCTGCTACCCGCCTCCTGCAGCTTTGGGGTGACTACTTCACTGTAACTCTGTTCAATTATCCCCTCACTCACCTGTACAAGCCTAAGGTCATCCAGCTGCTGCTCCACATCCCCAACACGGTCTTCAAGGAGCTGCAGCTGGATGTAGTTCCCTGGGTCTCCCAGGACTCCAATATCCAGCATGAAGAATACACAACGGCTATTAACTACATGAGGTACAGTATGAGAAAAAAAGGGAACCTTAACAGAAACTTACCCAGAGCCAAGGCCTCTTCCAAGCCGAAGCCTCCTCTGAGCCAAAGCCTGACACTCCTACTCTCACCACTGGCCTCCTCCCAACAATGGCCGCTCCACTTTGTCCCTTCTGTACTTTAATTTAATATGCTCTGCTCCCGCCACTGATTGGGCTGCCAGAAGGAGCTTGAATGGTTGCAAAACTCTCCTTTTAAACAAGTGTCACCAACGTGTGAGAAACTTCCTCGTTGTGGCCTGCTCCCACCGCTGATTGGGCCAGTGGAATGAGCCTTAAAGATAAAGAGTCCTTAAAGTGAGAACATTGGTTGTGAGAAACATCTCAATGATGGGGCAAGTGAGTGTAGTTATCCGTTTTTATTCAATAGGCTGATGGTTGAGGGGTAGTAGCTGTTCTTGAACTCGGTGGAACAAGTCTTGATGCTCTTGTACCTTCTACCTGATGGCAGTAGCAATAGAGGAAAAAGAATTCAGACTGGACGATCTAACTAGGGAGAAGGAAAAACTTTTCAAACCTAGAACTGTTTGGATGACTAAAGTTATGAAATTTGAAATGAAACAGCAAAAAGAGCTTGATTAATATGAAAAACAAGAGAAAATCTGCAGTACAGTACTGGAAAACCAAGCAACATGCACAAAATGCAGGAGGAACTCAGCAGGCCAGGTAGTATCCTTTGTCAACGTTCCAACGTTTTGGGCCAAGACCCTTCAGCAGGACCCGAAACATCAACTGTACTCTTTTCCATAGATGCTGCCTGGCCTGCTGCGTTCCACCAGCATTTTGTGCGTGTTGCTTGGATTTCCAGCATCTGCAGATTGCCTCTTGTTTTTGGTTGGACTACTACACTGTGAAGTTTCTTCCAGGGGTACCTACCCTAAAGAAGCTTAAACCTTCCCTTCAACGGGAATTCAGTGAAACCCTCTCTCACTGCTCCCCCTCTGTGACCTTTGATTATTATGGTATCTAGGTAAGGGCAAAGTGCAAAGACAAACTGATTCGGGAACAAAACAAGACAACTTCTTGGGGGGGGGGCAAAATACAAGATACAAGAACAAAAATACATGAGTTTACTTACAACAGGACATAAGAAGAAGCTGCAGCCAAGATCACAGCAAGGAAGAGATAGTGGTTAGGATCAGATTGGAGAAAGAAGAAGCTAGCAGGTTAAAACAGAAGAGTCACCTGGGACAGATTGAGGAAGGCAGAAGCTGTGATTGCAATATTCCAGCCTCAGGAATAGATGCATGCCAGTCATTTGGAAAATTGTAGGCTTATTGAGGCTATGAGGGTTTGTGCAGGAACACAGCAGTGAGGATTCAGCCACAATGAGTGAAACAGCATTTGTCCACCTGCTTTGTCAGTCCTGCTTCACCAGGTTCAGGAATGGCAGCTTCCTTCAACCCTTTGGTTCTAGAACCAGCTATACCTTGAGTTAGCACGCAGTGATCACTTTGCATTACACTGGACTTCTAAACAATCCTGATTGTGTTCTTTCGTGTAAGTAATCTATATAATTATGTTTAATTGATATTTTCCTGTGAATGCTCTTATCTGATGCTGTGATGTCTTTCATTGCACCTGTGCAGACATATGACATATGTATATGACAATAAACTCGACTTTGACTCCAGAGACAGGTGTACTTGCTTTACACCTATGGCTGTATGGCTAAGTGCAGCTCCAACATCATATTCAAGTTTGCTGATGACACCACTGCGCGGACCATGTCAACGGTGGTGATGAATTACCATACATTTATCGTTTATTGAGGTACCATGAGGAATCTGCTCTTCAGGCTCTTTGAGCTGCTCTACCCAGCAAACCCCAAATTTAATTGTGGCCTAATCACAGAATCTACCAATACATCTTTTGACTGTGGGAGGAAACCCACACAGTCACGCTCCTTACAGGCAGCAGCGGGAATTGAACCCGGGTCGCCGGTACTGTAAAGCATTGTGCCACAGGAGGGAGACTGAAAATTTGGCTGAGTGGTGTCACAACAACCTCTCACTCAATGTCAGCAAGACCAAGGAATTGATAGTAGAGTTCAAGAAAGGGAAGCCAGAGGTCCATGAGCCAGTCCTCAACAGACGATCAGAGAAGGAGAGAGTTGGTAACTTTAAACTCCTAGGTTTTACTATTTCAGAGGACCTGTTCTGGACCCAGCACGTAAATGCAATTGTGAAGAAAGCACAGCAGAACCTTTACTTCCTTAGGAGTCTATGGAGATTCAGCCTGACATCAAAAACTTTTACAGACTTCTATAGGTGTGTGTGGTGAACTGCCTGTCTGGACACGCCCCTTGCTGACTGCTCCTGTGGCTCCTCCCACAGACCCCTGTATAAAGGAAGTCTGAGGCCTGACGCTCGGCCTCAGTCTCCAGGACTTAGTATGATGGACACTCACTCCTGGTTCCTTCTTCCAGTCAATAAAAGCCGATATCTCGCCTTACGTCTCAGTGTGAGTTATTGATGGTGCATCAGTGTGTAGTGGAGAGTGTCTTGACTGGCTGCATCACGGCATTGTATGGAAACACCAATGCCTTTGAACAGAAAATCCTGCAAAAGATAGCGGCTTCAGCCCAGTACATCACAGGTAAAATTCTCCCAACCATTGAGCACATCTACACGAAACACTGTCAAAGGAATGCAACAGAGATCCTCACCACCCAGGCCATGCACTTTTCTTTCATGGCTGTCATCAGGTAGAAGGTACAGGAGCCTCAGGACTGGCACCACCAGCTTCAGGGACAATTACTACCCCTCAACCATCAGGTTCTTGAACAGGAAGGGATAGCTACACTCACTTGCCCATCCATTGAGATGATCCCACAACCAATTATCTCCCTTTATCTTGTTATTTCATGTTTTCCCTATTTATTGCTATTTATTTATATTTTTATTGGCACAGTTTGTTGTCTTCTGCATTCTTATTGATCTTTAATTGATCTTGTTATAGTTACTATTCTATAGACCTGCTGAACAACTTCCGGTCAAAATGGCACCTGCTCCCACAGGCAGCATCTTCTGGATAGACCATGAAATCATATATTTCTCTTCTTTTATGTCTTTTACCTTTGTTTTTCATCTTGAATGTGATTCTGGAACTGTTGGAGCCTGCGATTTGCGGTTTGGAGATTGTTTGGGTGTTTCAGCGTTCTGCAGTGTCCAAGAGGAATCCGGGCGGCAGAAGCAGCGTGTGCTAAGCTCATGGTGAGAAAGCTGCGAGCTGATGTTCAGATCCATTTTACCGACTGAAACTTCCATTGTTTGCCGATTAAAGTGCCAAGAGAGATTCAAACATTGAGGTGAATGCGGAAGGTGAGCACTGGCTGCCTGCTTTTTGGTCGCTGTTGGATTGGTCTGTTGCCAAAGAGGGAAGACTGCCTTTTGATCGCTGGTGGGATCGCTCTGCTGCTGGAGAAGGAAGCCAGTGTGGCCTCCCAGAGAATGTTACCCACGTTTCCTGTGTTTTGGATATGGAGGATATGGACTTGTTTTGGTGTTTTTTTCTTTCTTGGTTTCATGGCTATCTGGAGAAGAAGAGTTTCAGAGTGGTATACTTTGATAATAAATGAACCTCTAAACCTTTGAGATTGCCTGCAGGAAAATGAATTTCTGGGTTGTATATGGTGATAAATATATATGTGTGTCTGTACTCTGACCATTAGATTTACTTTGAACTTTGGTATCCTTTCAATCAGGAAGTTGGGAATTAAATTAGCCCTGGATCCCTTTCCTAATTATTGTTCCCTGACTTGTCCACCTTTACTGGGAAGTATAGGCTTTTAAGTACATGTCAGTGGATGATTGTTGGATTCCTCACAGAGCCATAGAACACTACAGCACACAACCAGGCCCTTCGGCCCATTTAGTTCATGCTGAACTATTATTCTCCCTAGTCCCATCGACTTGCACTCGGACCATAGCCCTCCATACCATTCCCATCCATGTACCTATCCAAATTTCTCTTAAATATTGAAATCAAACTTGCATCCGCCACTTCAGCTGGCAACTCGATCCACACTCTCACCACTCTCCAGTGAAAAACTTACCCCTCATGTTCCCCTTATATATTACACCTTTCTCCCTTAACCCATGCCGTCTAGTTCTAGTCTCACCCAACCTCAGTGGAAAATGTCTGCTTGCATTTACCCCATCTATACCCTTCATAATCTTGTATACCTCTACCAAATCTCCACTTGTTTTTCTGTGCTCAAGGGAATAAAGTCTTAACCTATTCAACTTTTCTTGAAACTCAGGTTCTCAAGTCCTGGCAACATCCTTGTAAAGTTTCTCTCCACTCTTTCAATCTTATTGATAACTTTTCTGTAGGTAGGTGACCAAAACTAGGCAGAATATTTTAAATTAGGCCTCACCAACATTTTATACAGCATTAACATAACATCCCATCTCCTGAACTCAGTACTTTGATTTATGAAGACCGATGCATCAAAAGCTTTCCTTGCAACCCTATCTACCCGTGTCACCACTTTGAAGAAACCCTGTGTTTTACTGCACTCCTCAGTGCCCTATTGCTCACCGTGCAAGTCCGCCCCTGGTTTGTCCCTTCAAAGTTCATCACCTCACATTTGTCTGCATTGAATTCCATCAGACATTTTTCAGCCCATTTTTCCATTTGGTCCAGATCCCACCGCAAGCTTTGATAACCCTCCTCGCTGTCTATTACATTACTGGTCTTGGTGTCATATGCAAATTTGCTGATCCAGTTTACTACATTATTATCCAGATTGTTGATATAGATGGACAAAGAACAATGGACCCAGCACCAATTAGAGATGACATAATCAGAGCCATGAAGTTAAATGAAAATTGGTCGATTTCTCTCAGCCTTGGGGAGTAACACTGTGACCTTTGCAAGGTGGGGAACATTGCTGAGGGAATTGTTTTGACACTTTAGAAGAGGAAATGTGTTGATTTAAGGAACAAATATATATTGCAGAAAGGAAATGATGTAGAATAAGTATGTATTAAAGAGGATAAGTATTTTCATCTCTAATGCGGTTATGCTTAACATTATAGAAGGAGTCATCTGTAATAATACAGAAGTAATTGAAAAAGGATGGATCAAATGGCCAGAGAATCCAATCGAAGGAAGCATAATGATGTACTTCTGTCCGGATGGATTCCGACCCTTTCCTGTCAGCTGGAGGTACTGTGGCAGGAATGGTAAATGGAGTTGGCTGCGGAATGTTTATGGTGAAAGAGCAGAAAAGGCTTCGTGCACAGGTTTGCCTTTGTCTAGAATGTTAATCCTCTTTAAGGGGGCTGAAATATGCTGGAAACTACTTTTGACTGAGTTCAAGGTCAGCAATGCATTCAAGCATATAAATTGTTCTGCACTGGTGGCACAATACCATATCATGTTAGTGTTAAAAACTGTTCTCATTAAGCCAAAGAGACGACATAATAACTCAGTGAGAATTTCTCCAATGAACTTGGTAATTCACTCCTATCCTTGAAAACCACTGGCCATGGATGCCAACTGCTCCAGATCACTCAGAGTGCCCAGATCACTGCCCCAGGTCCTTGCCCACAAAATCCAAGCATTTCATTTCAATGGGAGCTTGTATTTATATCTACAGATTATCAGGGCTTAGTTTTGCAAAGGTCTATTTTTCTACTGATGCAGAAACATTCACTCTACTTCTCTTCCCACTGTTGACATCTGACCTGCTGATTATTCCTAGGAGATTTTCTGTTTCAATTTCCATTGCCTCATTCATGGATGAAGCTATCAACAACCTAACACAGTTTGGAGAAGGATTTAACTTTTATATGTCTTGGTATATGAAACTATAATATCATATTTAATACACTTGTGTCAAATGTATCAGTTAATGGTGTCAAAGGGGGATTAATTTACAATTCCGAACTATCATTGGCTAGTCACTGATCTTCTATCCAGATTGGAATGGATTTGTAATGAGAAAGCTCCATGAGGTTAACTAATTTTTCTTCACATTGTCAATTTGTGCAGCATAAGCTCAGTTGGAAAGCGAGAATATATTGTCCCAGGGTTGAGAACGGAAGATGTAAAAGAGTATAGGAAGCCAACACTCATTGCAGAAGTGAAGGTGGTTGGAGATCTCATATCAACCCCTGCAGAATACCACTAGTCACTGGCGGTCAATCAGAAAAAGTCACACTTATTTCCATATTTTGCCTCTTGGCCATCAGCCAATCTTCCATCCATGCTGGTACCTTTCCTGTAATACTATGGGCTCTTTTAGACTCATGTGTGACATAAAAATCCAAGAACACAACATCCACTTATTCTCCTTTGTCTATCTTGCTTGTTATTTCCTCAAAGAATCCAAATAGATTTGTCAGGCAAGATTTTCCCTTAAGGAAACTATGCTGACTTTGGCCCATTTTATCAAGTGCCTCCAAGTATCCTGAAACCTCATCCTTTGCAACCAACTTCTACCCAACCACTGAGGACAAGATAACTGGCCTATAATTTCCTTTCTTCAGCCTTCTTCCCTTCTCAAAGACTGCAGTGACATTTGCTATTTTCTAATCCACCAGAACCATTCCAGTATCTGGTGATTCTTGAAAACTCACTACTAATGCCTCCACAATCTCTTTGGCTCCTTCTTGCAGGACCCTGGAGTGTAGTCCATTTGGTTCATGTGATTTGCCTAACTTCAGATCTTTCAGCTAACCAAGCTCTGTTTCCTTAGTGATAGCAACTACACTCACTTCTGCCCCCTGACACCTTTGAATTTCTGGTATATTGCTCATCCACAGTGAAGACTGACAAAAATATTTATTCAGTTCATCCACCATTTCTTTGCTCCCCTTTACTACCTCCCCAGTGTTGTTTTCCAGCAGTCCAATATTTCCTCTCACCTCACAAACAAGAGAAAGTCTGCAGATGCTGGAAATCCGAGCAACACACACAAAATGCTGAAGAAAATCACCAGGCCAGGCAGCATCTGTGGAAGGAAGCACAGTCGACGTTTTGGCCAAAACCCTTCGGCAGGGCTGGAGAAAAAAAAGCTGAGGAGTAGATTTGAAAGATGGGGGGAGAGGAGAGAGAAACCCTTTGTACATCTGATAAACTTTTATTGGCCAGCTTACCTTCATATTCCATCTTTTCTCTACTTGTGAATTTTTGTTGCTTTCTGTTGGTTTTTAAAAGCTTCCCAATCTTCTGGCTTCACACTAATTTTTGCTCTATTATATGCCCTCTCTTTTGCTTTTAGGCTGTCTTTAACTTTGCTGTCGGTCATGGTTTTGTCATCTTCCCTTTAGATTACTTCTACTTTGGGACGATTCTACCCCTGCAGCTTCCAAATGGCTCCCAGACACTCCAACTGTTATGGCATCATCACTGCTTCTGTCCTCTTCCAATGAACTTTGGCCAGATCCTCTCTCACGCCTCTGTAATTCCCTTTACTCCACTCTAATTTGATACATCTGATCTTAACTTCTCCCTCTCAAACTGCAGGGTGAATTCTCTGATCACTGTCTCCTAAGAGTTCCTTTACCTTAAATTCCCTAATCAAATCTGGTTCATTACACAAAAGCCAATCCAGAATTACTGTTCCCCTAGAGGTCTTAATCACAAGCTGCTCTAGAAAAGCCATCTCGTAGACATTCTACAAATTCCATCTCTTGGGATCTAGCACCAATCTGGTTTGCCCAATCTACTCTCACGACTATCATAACATTTACCATTTTACATATCTTTTCTATCACCTGTTGTAATTTGTACCCCACATTCTGGCTACTGTTCTGAGGCCTGTATAAAACTCCCATCAGGGTGTTAGTACTCTTAGAGATTCTTAACTCTACCCACAGGAATTCTACACCTTCCCATCCTACGTCACCTCTTTCTAAGAATTTGATTTCATTTCTTACAACCAGAACCGTCCCATTCCCTCTGCCTATCTGCTTCAAACTCAACCTGGAGAATACAATACTTATCATGTTTCTTTGGCAGTCAGACATAATAATTCATATCCTTCCTTTAAAACAGGAACTTTCCATAGAAGCATTTTTATGATATGCACAGTATCCTGCCTGATCCCATGGCTAAAACATAATGTGCTGGCATTTTTGTTCCACAGCTGATGAATAATTGTTATGTTTTAATATCTGTCATCTTTTTGTCCTCTGCTTCAAGCAATATTTAATCTGAGATGGTTGCCCAGACTTTGCCATTTTATTCCCTTTAATAACATAAGTAAACTCTGTCTGGCCATTGGTTTAAAAATATAGGGGCTTCCTGATACTTTGCAATATTTGCTTGTTAGGAATATATTTATAAGCCTTTACATTTTATTGTAGATTCTTAGTATGGTGTCACCTGTCTTGTAAAGACACTGCCCAGAATAAGACAAAGGCAAACCACTACGGTTGAAAAATTTGCCAAGAACAATCACGGTATGGAAAGATCATGATCGTCCACGTCTTATGACACAGCACAAATGATTTGTAGAATATCCTAGCTCAAAACTTTGCTTTTTTAAAAATGCCTTTGAAACTTTCAAGGCTGTCATTGCAATGATTGCTCTCTAACCTAGTACAGTGTCTGGTGCTACCAGAATCTAGTCATTGCTATCCTTGGTAAATTATGTTGTAATCTATGCCCTAATTATGAAAGTCCCCCTGCAAGTAATCCCCATAATGCTTTTCCCAATATATACTCTATGGCCCTTCTTTTGAACCACAGCTCACGACTGGCCCAACAATAGAGTTCCTTACTTTTGTTTCATTACCTTCCTTTAATTATTCCCTGGATCACAATATATTTTTTGATACTTGAGGCTTCAAATTCTGGTACAGTTTGCCCCACCACTCACATCTCCAAAAATATTCTCAACATGGTCCTGATGCAGGGATTCAATCTGAAGTATCTCCAATTCTTTTCATTAAGTTCCTCTGAAGATTGTTTTGTTGCTTCAGATTCCAGCACCTGTAGTTTCTTGTGTCTCCTCAGTGTAATTATTATCCCATGCTGTAGATTATATGGTTCTCGATGTAACCATTCTTAATTTTCACCTGGTTTATTTTGCAGGAATACTTTGCCCTGTTCCTTTATTAAAATTTGGAATGTACAGTCCTCCTCAAGATAACTACGCGGTTAATGACACCGTCAATTTTCGTTGCTTTGATGGATTCCAGCTGACCGGTTCAGCTTCAAGGACCTGCTTGCCAAATGGTCAATGGAGTGGCAAAGTGCCCAGATGCAGCAGTTTAAGTATTTATTTTTATTTTGTATTTCTGTGGTTTAATAAGCATAGCGACTTAAGATTTAAGTTTACTTTTAGTGTGTGATCTCCTGCTCGAAATTAATGGCATAATCCAAGTGGTACCTGAGGAGTCATCGTATTTAGGAGTGCCTGGAAGGAGCTTGAATGTTTTCTCCATCACCATGTGGGTTTCCTCCAGGTGTTCTGGTTTCCTCCCACAGTCCAAAGATGTACCGGTTGTAAATTGTCCTGTGATTGGACTAGGGTTAATTTGGGGGTTTCTGGCCAGCACAGCTCGAAGGGTCAGAAGGACATATTCTTCGCTGTATCTCAATCAATCAATCAATCAATCAATCAATAAATAAAAGGGACCTTGGGTTAATTCACCAGAAGCCGATGACTACTTTATGTGTAGAAATGCACTTAGAAACTTTAAGTATCATCAACACAGAATTTGATTTGACAGTGACATTGTCAGTTGTTTGGTATGATACTGTTGTGTGAATGAAATCACTGGTAGATACAAAGCAGCTTCTTTATTCGACAAAGCAAGGTCCAGCAGGCATCATATGGAGACGCTTTCGGTGGAAAGATCTACCAGCCCAATGTGGGGCTCGGTATTTTATGCAACAACCATCAAAGGACAATTCCATATTTACAATGTATGGACAATACTTTCTTTGAAACTACACAGAAACTTCACACCTCCATATTCGCACGCACGCCACAGACGTCCAAATGAACTTTAATCAGCGTTATCTGGTCTGAGATTCACTGCCGTTAGGAACCCTTTGTGTAGAGCTGCACTCCAAATTAAATCCACTATACATACTCAGTTGTGAGGACAGGTAACCAAAGTCAATTGCTGAATGTATATGTCCTAAATCCAAAAATCACTCTACAGACATATCATACCGATTTCTGTTTGAACACAATAGCAATATGCTCTTGATTAGCCTGGGCATCAAAGGGTATGGGGAGAAAGCAGTGGGGTGGAGGTGACTGGAAGAATTGAATCAGCCCATGATTGAATGGCCAAATGGCCTACTTCTGCTCCTATATCTTATGGTCTTATGGTCAATAGAAATGTTTAACTTGTTATAAAAGGTTGACTTATGGTAATTAAATGATCATAACAATTCTTTGGCAAACTTATGGTTTTAGTTTATACATGAACCAAGTCCAGGTTCAATAATCTCACTGACTTCTCTCCACGATCCTATCAATTTTCCTCAGACACTGCCTCTCATCTACATACTAGGCGAGAATATGCTCTACCAGTCTGAGAGTATTTGGGATGTGGGAGGAAACCCTTTTGTTCACAGGGAGAACATGCAGACTCTGCACAGACAGTATCGGAGGTCAGGTTTGAACACAGATAGCTGGGACAACTCCAGCAGAGTGGCACAACAAGGAGGGCAAAGAGACTGAATAAAACATATGGGCGACGTATGCTGGTGGAAAAGATTGGCAAAGAGTTGGCGATTCAAGAAGCAGAAGATCAACTGGTAGCTGAAATTACCAGCAGAGTGTGAACAGAAGTACTTGGGCTAGAAAATTACTCAATCTAAAATGGTGGTATACTTTTGAAAATGAAATTAGACTGCAGAAGAGCAATTTTGCATACATTTTAGGGTGCATTACTGGGCATTATAGCCCATTGAAAAGAATCTGTCTCCACAGTTTTTGGTGAGGGCTTCATTCTCTGAATCAGGTTTAATATCATGGGCATATGTTGTGAAACTTGCTGTTTTGTGGCAGCAGTACGTTGTAATATAAAATAATAAAACTTGTAAATTACAGTAAAAAGTATATATGTATTTAAAACATTAAATTAAATAAGTAGTGCAAAAAGAGAGAAAGAAAGTAATGAGGTAGTGATCATGGGTTCAATGTCCCTTCAGAAAGCTGATGGCAGAGGGGAAGAGGCTGTTCCGGAATCGTTGAGTGTGTGCCTTTAGGCTCCTGTACCTCCACTCTGATGGTAGCAATGAGAAGAGGGCATGACCTGGGTGATGGGGGTCCTTAATGATGGGTCCTGGCTTTTTGAGGCATCACTCCTTGAAGATGTCCTGGATGCTGGGTGCCCGTGATGAGGCAGACTGTGTTTCTGCAGGTTATTTTGATCCTGTACAGTGGCCCCTCCATACCAGACGGTGATGCAACTAGTTAGAATGCTCTCCACAGTACATCTGTAGAAATTTGCAAGTGTCTTTGATGACATACCAAATCTCCTCAAACTCCTTAATGAAATATAGCTGCTTTTGTGCCGCCTTTGTAATTGTGTCAACGTGTTGGATAGATCTTCAGAGATGTCAACACCCAGGAACTTGCAAATGCTCACCCTTTCCTCCTCTGATCCCTCTATAAGGACTGGAGTGTGTCCCCTTGTCTTACCCTTTCTGAAGTCCACAGTCAATTCTTTGGTTTTATTGAAGTTGAGTGCAAGGTTGTTGCTGTAACACCACTCTATCGGCTGTTGTATCATGCTCAAATAGCAACAAAGTCCACAGATCGACTTACCTCTGGCTGCAGAAATTCCTCCTCATCTCCGTTTTAAAGGGACATCCCGTTATTCTGAGGATCCTAGACTCTTTTACTAACGGAAACATCCTCTTGTGCCCACTCTATCCAGGCTTTCCCAATAGGTTTCAATGAGATCTCCCCTCATCCTGTGCCTCTGTGACAGCATCCATTCATTCCACAGCAAGACACTCCAACAACTGGAAGAGTGTTGATGGAATTATGATATATCCCTTTTAGAGTTTCTTTCTGAGATTGCACTAAGTTAATAGGGTTATAGCTCTGAGAACTTGCATCAAGTTAACGTAGAAATCTTTAGAAACCTTCAACATCAGTACCAGCAGGACATCTGGCTGCACTGTTCTGTGAAGCTCTTACAGAAACGTTCTTACTTTTTATGTGACTTTCTCAAATGGCGCTAGCACGATGAACAAAATCACGACGACACCAAGAATACTAAACTGGAGCATTTATTCGACCAAAAGCTGTAGGAAGTGTCATTTGGTGAGAATTGAATTTTCTGAGTTCAAAGAAGTAAATAACTTTGGCAGCAAGCTTCTCCTATTTCAGTTCTAGAAACTATGCAATCAAAGTGTTTTTAAGTTTCCTAGGTGGAGTTAGTTAGGGAGGTTTAAACCAAATTCTGAAGAAGTCAAGTTCCATAATGGAAAAATGGATTATCAACAATTTGATTCTGAAATAGCACTATGGAAGTCTACAGTACATTTGAAATGACTGCTGGGGCACGGCAAGAGTGTGGGAAGCTGTGGAGAGGATTTGCCTGACCTAGCTGTACTTCATGACAACAACCTTTCCCTTAATGCCTGCAGAACATGCCCCTTGTGATTTTATGGAGATAGTTAAGAGCGTCAAGTTCCTAGCTTGTCCTGATCCAACCAAGGAAGTGCGCTATCACCTCAGCTTCCTCAAAAGGTTAAGGAAATTCGGTATACCCATACTGACCCTCACCAATTTTCAGAGATGCACAGCTTGGTAAAGCTACTGCTCTCCCCAAGACCACAAGAAACTAGAGAGAGAAGCAGACACAGAAACCAGCCTTCCGTCCTTGAACTTTGCCTACACTTCTCACTGCCTCAGACAAGTAGCCAGCGTAATCAGACCCCTCCCGTCCTGGACACTTTCTCTTCTCCACCCTTCCATTGGGGAAATCTTCAAAGCATGCACCACCATTATCAGACTCGAACCCATCTCTTGTATTTTAAAGATGAACTCCTAACCCTCACAGTCTACCACACCATGGCCCTACCTCAAAGCATTAAAGGTTTGAGATGATCTATGCAGACGACTTGCAAAACAAAATTTTTCATTGTTTCTCGGTAATAAACCAATATCAAAACAAACTGAAGCTACTTAAAGTCAATTGTGAGACGTTATTCCAGTTTAACACAACAGTCACCATACTTAGGCATCTTAATGACTTAGATACTCTCAAATTGTGGAACAGTTTTTTTAAATTAGTAAGTTTCTAATTGACTACTTTCTCCCTTTAGAAACATTCTGCCCCAACCCTGGAACGCCCTTTGGTTCAAGAAGAATCGGCAACAATTTTGATGTCTTTTCAATTGTAGAGTATGACTGTGGTGACTACATTTTACGAGGTTCATCAAAACGCAAATGCTTGGAATCGGGCCAGTGGTCTGGAGTGGAGCCTCGATGTGAAAGTACACTTTTTATATATTATCTCTTTTAGTATCTTTCTTTCTTTCTTTATCAATCTTTTTATTAATTTTAAAAAGTACTTGTATACAAATAACAGGAGAATTATCTCAAATATCTATATTGATAACAATTCATATAAAAGGTAAAATAAACATGATCAAGATCATACATAATATTAATCTATTAGTATATAATAAAAAAATAAAATGATAAGATTCTCCTGTTATCATTCCATAAAAAGAAAAAACAGATAAAGAAACAAGTATCTTAAATTAAGCAGTTCTCTCATGACATTGCAATATGGAACTTCGGATATGAACCGCTAAGAAAAAAGTACTTATGTTGTTAAGGCTTCCTACATTTCTTTACAGCCAATTAAGAACATTGTAAAAGTCTTAGGCATATGTAAAAAAGTCTATAAAGTGAAGATGCTTTCAAAAATAATGAAATGAGAAGTTTCTAAATATCAAAAAATTCCTGTAAAGAGCAGTAAACAGTAAAACACTAAATCAAATCAATATTTGGTGTGACCACCCTTTGCCTTTAAAACTACATCAGTTCTCTTAGGTACACTGTCATGCAGTTTTATAAGAAAATCAGCTGGTAGGTTGTTCCAAGCATTTTGGAGAATTTGCCGCAGTTCTTCAGCTGTCTTGCTTGTTTCTGTCTGTCCCAGACAGCCTCGATGATGTTGAGATCAGGGCTCTGTGGCGGTCACGCCATCCGAAACCATATTTTAAAAATCTTGGATGCCCAAAATGTTGCACAGTATTGTAGTTCTCCAGTCTTCAGTACAATTCCATTATCTTTTTCCCAGGGTAAAAATGTCTAATACTAGAGGGCATGCATTGAAGGTGAGAAAATGTGAGTTCAAAGGTGCAGGGGAGGTATTTTTTACACAGAGAATGGAGGGTATCAGGAACGCACCACTGCTAGTGGCAGTGGAGGCAGATGCTACAGAGGTGTTTTAGATGCTCTTGCATTGTGCAAAGAATGGAGAGATAAGGACCTTGTGTCAGCAGAAGGGATTAGTTTAGGTAGTAATTAGCTTAATTAGTTCACCACAACATCGTAACCCAAGGGCCTGTTCCTGACCTTTAGTGTTCAATGACTTAAAGGAATCTTATCAGTACAACATATCAGAACCATCAATAAGTAGACCATGTTTTGGTGATGTGAAGGATGCAGGTGTTAACTCCTTGCTCTCTCTCGATATTTACTTTTCTCTCCGTGGTGCCTACACTGCTCTGTGCTTCGTGTCTGCGAGCCTCACAGAGATTGGTCCTGCTGTTTGCTGAACTGACACTGAGGCTATGGGCCTACTCTGGCTATTCAGGGCTCTGGGGCCAAGGACTCAATTTAGTTGATTCTGAATGCTGTTGCTTGCTTTTATACTTTGCATGATTTGTGTTTTCTCCCCCTCTCTCTGCGGATTGCATGTTGGTCTTGGGTTCTTTCAGGTTTCTTACTTCATGGTTGCCTGTAGGCAGACGAATCTCAAGGTTGTACAACTTATACATACTTTGATAATAAATGTTCTTTGAACTTGGAACCTTTAACTTGCCTGCTCTTCATGAAAATAATGCCATGCATCTTTTACATCCACTGCACAAACAATAGCCTCTATGACTGTGCAAACTTTTTTCGGTAGTGCTTTAGAGTGCCAAACTTGCACAAAGGCTCAAGACTAATGTGGACTAGAACCAATCACATCTGGCCCAGAGGGGATATTACGCAGGAGCCTCAGCTGATACCAAAGTTCAGAATGGGAAGCCTCCTGCTTGGAGTGGCTGAGGATTACTGTGCAGATACGTTGAACAGAAGTTCAGCTGAGGTACCTGGCACAGAAAAGAACATGGTTAATTTTCCAACAGAGAAATTAGAGTAAACAAGAATGGATAGAAAGGAAGTGAACACGTCAAGGCGGCAGGAAGATGAGGTCCCAGAACGTAAGAGGTGTTCTCCTTCTTCAAAGAATGGGATTTCCCTACCTCCACCATTGCTGCTTCTCTCACCCACATCTCCTCCATTTTCCGGACATTTGCCCTCATCCCCTCTTCCCGCTGCCTTAACAGGAAATGAGTTCTTCTTGTTCTCACCTGCCACCCCATGTGCCTCTTCATCCACTACATCTTCAACGGCATCCTTCTGTCACTCTCTGCTTTCCACGGGGATTGCTCCCTCCGTAATCCCCTTATCAATTTGTCCCTCCCCATTAATCCCCCTCCCAGCATTTGTCCCTGCCAGCGGAAGAAGCACTACACCTGCTCCCTCACCTGCAATCGGGGCCCCAAGCAGTCCTTCCAGGTGAGGCGACACTTCACCTGCGAATCTGTTTGGGGTCACCTATTGTACTTGGTGCTCCCGACGTAGCCTCCTCTACATCAGCGAGACCAAATTGTTCTTGGGCTCTAATCAAGGGCATGAGGCAGTCGCTTGTCGGTGAGGCTGTGCATGATTTAAAAAGAGCTCAGGGCCTTTCAGAACATTTCAGCAGGTTTCAATCTTAACGATCTATTAGGGCCAATAGCGTGAGGATCAAGAATTGATGCAAAGCTAAGCCATGCAGCCTGTTACATGACAAAGTAATTTTTGTTAAACAGCAGACAACAAAACCTCGCTCCACCCGGTTGTTAAATTCCACATTCTGTTGTTAAACAGGCAAAAATGCTTTCGATAATGTGAAGGACCTGGCGAGAGAACTGGATGTCTTAGAGTCAACGATACGCAGAGCTGGTAGGACCTCCATTGCTTACTTTCATCATTGTCATTACTAATTGATCTTCTCTGCTGCTGCTCATGGGCAGGTTAGAATCTAGATAAGGAAGGTGGCTGCAAAATTCAACTACATTTAGATTCATTGCTTAGGGGTTTTTGGACAAAATCAATTTGAAGTTATACTTTCTACAGCCCGTTCAACACCAACTGCAGTTGGAGGGTTCCCACCCCACCCCCCCATATTTGGGTTCCTTCCTGAGAGAGTTATATGAGAAACCGGAGGAAAATTCTGCCTTTTATTTAATTTAATTGTGATGTGTTGGTGTTTCATGTGAGAGAAGTTGACCTGAAGGGACAGACTAAATCACAACCTTCCTGTCTGTGCATTATGCATTACAAGTATCAAAGTTTATTTTGAAACCAAGGCAGTACAGGAAGTTGTAAGTAGTCAATCAATGGAACCAATCATAAGGAAAATCCATGGGATAGTTGGTCCAGAGTGTTCTGACCTGGACTTGTGTTCCTGAGAAGCATTCCCCAATCACTGCAGCTCCACCTGGAAGCAATGAGGGCCTGGTGTGTTGTTCATCTTGCATGTGCTGGACATCCCTGGCAAGGCCGCCATTGGTTTCTCATGGCCAGTTGGCTCAGGAGAAGATGCTGGTGAGTGGCCGTGGCTCTTCTGGTGAAGGTACAGTATTCTTGGGGAAAGACTTGGACTCGCAGATGAAGGGAATTTTTTAAAGTCAGGATTGATTATGAAATAGAGTGGAACCTGGAGGTGGTAATTTCAATCACTTGTCCTTCTGACCAGAGGAGGTTGAGCTTGAAAGAACCTGTTGGAACAGTCCGTGCCAATCACGCGAGTACACTCTGCAGATGGTGTTCATTGCATTCACACTGCCCCGTGGCTGATGGTAATGAATATTCAGAATGGTGGATGAGGCTCTAATTAAATGCATTGCTTTGTCCTGAATGGGTACATGTTGTTGAGTGTTGTGGGAGCAGCCATCATACAGACAGACAGACAGACAGCATCTGGAGATTGTTCCATCTGGATCTGGACTGGTACTTGGAGTGTTAAGAGGTGAATCACTCAGATATCTCAGTTGTCTCAGATATGCTCTGCGACCATACATGGCTAATCCATTAGTGTTTCTCTTCAGTGGCGACTTCCAGGGTGGAGATGGTGGTGATTCAGGAATAGTAATGCCGAGGGTAGGTTTTGGAGGTAGACATTGATGTTATTTATCATGTTCCAGTCCATATGTCACTTGCTGGGTATAGGCAAAGACTGTATATTTTGTGTGAAGTTCTGAATGCAGTTGAACTATCCCCTATCTGAATGCAATCATCAGGGAACTATCCTCAGCTCTGACTTTATAACAAACTTGGGAACCTCAAATAATGTTCCCTTCCTTCTAAATGCTCCCTGTAATGAGACCTAGTGTCCAAATTATACTGAAGTGAATCTGATTAGATCTTCTTTTATTTCTGCAGCGTTTAGTTCTGAAAAGGAACACATAAGTGGGTTCGATATCTACTTTGTCCTCGAAGTTTCAGGAAGACTTGGCAGTGAAAACTTCATCAGGACTTTTGACTTTGTCACAACTTTCATCGAGAAGGCAAGTGTAATTCTTCAAACTCACACCAGTTTCAAAAGAAATGTGTTCCAAAATCTCAGAGGCTCAGGATTAAACTGACCATGACTGGGCTAGGACAAATAGTCTGGAACAAAATGAAAACCATAAACTCAAGACTGCTGGAATTCCAGAGCTGAAAACTGTCTTACCTACAGTCACAAGCATATAAGAGAGACTGCAGGTGCTCTTGAGCAACATACACATACTTCCCCAGTGGCCAAGCATTTTAATTCTGATTCCCATTCCTGTTCCAACACGTCTGTCCACGGCCTCCTTTTGTGCTAAGATGAGGCCACTGTTAGGGTGGAGGAGCAACGTCTCAAATTCCATCTGGGTAGCCTCCAACCTGATGGCATGAATATAGATTTCTCCTTCTGGGAAAAAAATTCTCTCCCCCTCCTCTCATCTTCTACTACCCCATCTAGCCCCTTACCCCCTCTCACTTGCCTACCACCTTCCCCTGGGTCCCATCCTCCTTCCCTTTCTCATATGGTCCACTCTCCTCTCCTGTCAGATTCCTTCATCTCCAGCCCTTTATCTTTCCCACCTACTTGGCTTTGCCAATCACCTTCTAGCTATCCTCCTTCACCTCTCCCCCCCAGTCTTTTTATTCTGCCATTTCCCCTTCATTTCCAGTCCTGAAGAAATGTCTCGGCCTAAAATGTCAACTATTTATTCATTTCCACAGATGCTGCCTGACCGGCTGAGTTCTTCCAGCATTTTCTGTGTGAGGACATTCACTCTACCCCCTTGGTGATTTTATGCACTTTATAACCTTAGGTCACCTCTCCATCTTAATAATAATAATAATAATAATAATAATAATAATAATAAAAAGTACATTATTGATCCTGAGGGGGAAATTCTTTCATTACAGCAGCAACATTTAAAAACCCACTTAGCAGTATGCAGGCTTAATTAATAAAGTACAGAATAATAATATACACAATAATAATGTACAAACTAATAAAACAGACTATCGTACTAAGGTGTGTGTTCTCCTATCGCACAGAGATGAACTGTTGTATGTGCCTATTGCGTTTGGTAGGAAGGATTTTCTGTGACGATCCTTGCGACAGGGGAGCTGAACGAGTCTGTTTGAAAGGGTGCTCCACTGCTTATTCAGTAGATCACAGAGAGGACGTGCCTGATTGTCCATAACAGATAACAGTTTGTTTAGTGTCCTCCTCCCCGTGACTAACTCAAAGAGTCCAAGTTGTAGCCAAGGGTTCTTCACTCCAAGGAATGACATCCTAGTCTGTCCAAACTCTCTCTATAATTCACGTCATGGCAACATCTTTGTAAATTTTTCCTGCGCTCTTTCCAGTGTAATTGCCTGTAAAATTATTATATTGAAATATCTGAGAAGTGTTTATCTTAATATTACAAGCATAAACAAAGGCAAATTGGAACCAGAATTGGAACCAGCTCTCGTGACAAGGGATTTGACGCTGACTTCCAATGTTGTCCAAGTCTGGAGTGTTCACCTTCCACATTATCCCTAGTGTGGCTTGGCAGGAGGAAACTCCAGGGTGAATTTGATGAGCATGTGAGATAAAATATAATTCAGGGAAAGAAGTGGGGGGAGCGGGTTTGCTCTGACTTGATGGGCTGACTGTCTCCCATATTCTCGAGAAATTTGAACATGAAATAGACTGTTTGGATTGACAGATTCTCTTTCCTGCATTCTCTTAGATGTCGGGTGCTAACGTTAAGGTCCGCTTTGAATGTATTGCATTCGGATATCTTTCTCATAAAATCATAAACATCAGTGAAAGCCTTACCGCGGAGAGGATGATAGAAAGGCTTAAAGGCCTTCAGTACAGGGGTAAGTCGGACCAACTCCTATGTGGCAAGAGCAAACAAGGCAGGAGAATCTGAGAATGCACAGCTTGTCAGACGGTCACCAGGAAAAGTAAATGTAGGCTGTGTGTGTTTTTTGGTGAGGTGGAAATCCTCCTTAGACAAGACTGAGCGATGAAGTACATTTCACTTATAGAGGAGAGGAGAAAAATACTCTCATCAAGAACTTGCAGACTACTTGGTAGCACCTCTTAGATCGTACTATATCATTGAGATTACACCTGGCATATGACAGAAAAACAGGAATACAAAAGGTCAGAGTGCTTTTGAAACCACTGTGCCAGCCAAAGCTGGAAGTGGTGCAGTTCTCATTGAAGAAAGTCTGTTCTAAACCAACAGAGCAAACAGCAAAATTGTCAGAATTCGTTTTTGTAGAGTGGCTAAAGATAAAGAATCTCTTTGAGTGACTCTAAATTAAACTTAATCAACACTACAGCAACTTGACTTGATTTATGTAAGAAGATTTCTCTGGCAAAATGCTAAGAATGTGACGAGAGGCCTAGGTGAGGATGGTAAGGACCCGAGGACTGCAGTATCTGAGAATAGAAGTGAGACATTATTTCAAGACTGAGACAGGAACAGGGTTCTTGACTAGATGCTAGACAAGAACCTAATAAGTCTGGACGAGAATCCAAACGAGACAAAAATCCTAAACACAATCGTGGACTTGAATCAAAGTTGAGCCCCAAACCTGAGTTCAGATACTGTTTAAATATCCAAATCCTGGTGCCGATACACAGCCGCCAATTAGCAGAGCAGGCCAGAATCTCTAAAGTAACAGTGCCAGCTGCCGATAAGCCAGAGAATTGGAGCATCCAAACCCCAGAGGCTGTCTCAATTGAGTGAGTACTGTAAAAAAGAGTTCCCCTTATTATCTGTCTTCTCTGTACTTTCTGCGTGACAGTAACACTCTAAGCTACATCACGTATGCAAGAAAGTCTGCAGAATCTGGAAATCCAGAGCAACATAGACAAAATGCTGGAGGAACTCAGCAGATCAAGCAGCGCCGATGGAAATGAATAAACAATCGATGTTTCAGGCTGAGACCCTTCTTCAGGACAGAGAGGGAAGGAGGAAGATGCCTGAATTAAAAGGTGGGGAGAAGGAAAATAGGCTAGCTGGAAAGTGATAGGCGAAACCAAGTGAGTGGGAAAGGCCAAAGGCTAGAGAAGAAGGATCTGATAGGAGAGGAGAGTGGACCGTAGGAGAAAGGGAAGGAGGGGGGAATCCAGGGGGAAGTGATAGGTAAGTGAGAAGAGGTGAAAGGTCAGAGTAGGGAATAGAGGAGTGGGGAGCTATTCCAGTATATTTTCCCCAGTGTATTTGCAGTAAATCCTGATTTCACATTTCCAACACTGTCTGGTCAGCCTCTTGTCACAGAGTCATTCAATGCAGAAAGAGTGCCCTTGGGCTAGGAGTATCTGCTGACCATTTCACACCCATATGCAATAATCCTAAAATGAGTCCCACAATCATCCTAAAGTAATTTTATTTCTGCACTTGGCTCATTCCTATGGCTGCTCAAATGATCTTGTTGCTAAATAGCTTTTGTTATAAATTACAAGATCATAATGGTTATAAACTTTATAGAGGCAGTTGCTGCTATTATTCTAGTGTCAAAGGTCATGAAAATGTGGCTTTCACTAAATTGAACCTTCTTTTCATGTTACTCCTTCAGTTTTGAACACAAATGCTTTGTTTATTTATTTATTGACATAAAGTGCAGAATAGGCCCTTCGAGTCACACCGTCCAATTTAATCTGAGCCTAATCACGGGACAACTTACAATAACCAATTGGTATGTCTTTGGACTGTGGGAGGAAACTGGAGCACCCAGAGGAAACCCACGTGGTCATTGGGAGGGCGTACACACTCCTTACAGGCAGTGGTGGGAATTGAACCCAGGTTATTTGGTACTACGCTACCGTGAGGCTCCAAATGTCTCTGAATAAATTTGGAAAGGAGAATGAAAGAGACAAAAAATTGATATTTAATGTCTTCATCATTGTAGTAAGACTTTTAAAGTAACGTTTCCTTCTTTTGTCAGAGTTTTATGAATACAGAGGAAGAAGATTGGGGTTTGCCCTCGAATACGTTCACAAAGACATTAATGAAACTTTGAACCTTCATAAAAGGCAAGCTGTGCCGAAACAAGTTATTATCATCATTACCACTGGTGAGTTTCTTCAGGCAGTGTTGGTCACTGATGCAAACAACACATTTCACTGTACGTTTTCGATATTTTCATGTGCATGTGACAAATAAAGCTAACTTTAAATTTCTTTAATCTTCCAAAAAGGGGGATAGTGAGGTAGTGTTCATCAGCTTTTCAGAAATCTGCCAGCTGAAGAGAAGAAGGTATTCCTAGCACATTGAGTTTGGATCTTCGGGCTCCTGCACCTTCTCCCTCATGGTGGTAATGAGAAGAATCCTTAGCAATGGATGCCACCTTCTTAAGGCTCTGCCTTTCGAAGATGTCGCTTATGGTGGAGTGGGTTGTGTCCAAAATGGTGATCGATGAGTCTCTAACCCTCTGCCACCCCTTTCAATTGGGGCCTCCATTCCAGCCAGAGATGCCAGTGGCAACCTTTTAGTTCTCCTTTTAGTAACTTCTGCCCCAAATTAGACTGTCAGGAAAGTCGTTGGCCAAGAAATTCTAGTGCAACCTAAAGTGAGTGAAAGATTGAGGCAGATTTATAATGCCAATGCTAATCCAAACACTTCATTAAGTTGGACATTACATTTCCTTATGACCTAGAGGGAAGCGATTCAGCTCTCAGAGATATCCTGCCACCTTCACAACCTGCTGGAGAACCTCAATACTAGTGCAGGTTCCTGACCTGTAGCATTAACAGCTCCTTCCCGTCCCACCCCTACAGATGCTGCTTGACCTGCTATGTTCTTCCAGCCGATTGCTTGTTGCTGCCGATTCCAGGATCTGCACTCTTTTGTGTCTCAGATCAGCCTGCCTCACACACACCTCCATTAACAACCCCACTGATTTCCCCAGCAGCCATGAACAATAAGGATGAGTTACTGTGTCCAATTAAACCTCCGGTTTTCACAGTAAGAACCCAGAGTACCGAGGAGAAGTCCACGCCATCTCAAGGAGAATTTGCAAACTGCACACAGACTGCCCCCTGAGGTGGGGATTGACTCTGGCTGTGGTATTGGGCAGCCTGGGGTATTGCACATTTCAGATCTTTCCCTCCACCTCTCCCTCCCCCTCCCTCTTCACTTCCTCTTCTCTCTCTCTTCACTCTTCTAGTATACTTGTTTTTGTATATGCGCCTGTCTATATTTGCAAATGTGCATATATACCTCATTTAATCAGGCTACAACTCTGTCATCCAATTGCCTGGATTTGGATTGTGTGTTACATATTAATGTGTCCTCATGTACTACTCCAACTGAATATTATGATGAAATAATTTCCGGTGACTGTGAATAATTTTGTTCATAGGCAAATAGGCAGCATGGCCGCAGCATCTCCCATAGAGCATGGAACGATGATGTAAGAAACAGGTCAGAAGTCAGTGATATAGAACCTCAAGCCAACCCCACCACTCAGGGACCTGGCCTCAACTACACCTTCCTTACCCAACCATGGATTTCCCTGTCGTCCAAAGCCTACCTATTGAACACGTTGAATATAAAAACCCAGTTAGTCTGTTCTGTAGTTTTATTTAACAATGTCAAGCAATAGGAAGTGAAGGGCAACATTTGGGAATGGGGTCAGTGGAACAGGGAAGACCAGAACTGCTCAGAGAGGGTCTGGGAGGACGTAGAAAGTGTTGGGACATGCACAGGTGCACAATTCCTTATCCAAAATCCTTGGGGCCAGTTGCATTTTGGAATTCAGAATTTTTTGGATTTCAGAATCCCTCCTTATTGGTTCCGGGACTCCCCGCAGATACCAAAAGACACGTATGCTCAAGTCCCTTACTTAACCTGTCTCAGTGCGGGTGGACTTTAGGACCCGGTGGAGCTCCAGACCTACGTACATCCTCCCGTATACTTTAAATAATCTCTAGATTATTTGTAATACCTAATACAATGTAAATGCTATGTAAATAGTTGTTACACTGTGTTGTTTAGGGAAATAATGACAAGAATTTTTTTTTATTTCCAACGAAAACATTCAGTAAAACATAAAAATATACAGCTTCAAACGAACCGAATCAAACACATGGTAAATGACTTATTGGAATAAATGTAGAACGTCACTGTCACTATAAAACTTCAGTAGCTTGTCTTTCTGTTTCTTTAAATCATATACAGTGGCAGTTCCGACACTATATTCTTCAATAAGACACCGCACAGACACATCACGATCAAGCTTCTGCAATAACTCCACTTTCTGCGTTATTGATAATGATAGATGCTCTTTTTCTCATTGTTACCCATAGGGGTATCTGCAGCTCTTTTTGACATTTTCACAGTGAAATTAAACACAAAGTCAACAGTGAACACAAAATATCAGTGAACAACAAATGCACATGTAACCAGTACGAGCGCTGAGCCACAACTGACGTTTGGCAGCCTCTGCTAATGCTGCCACATCACACCCGAGTGACGTCAGCTGTTGGCAAGAAAAACTTCAGTCTTCGGAGCTTTTTGGATTTCAGAATTTCGGATAAGGGATAGTGGACCTGTAGTGACCGAGTTTGGAAACTCCCCTCTTGTACAGTCTGAGATGGGAAAGGAAAGATGCAGGAAGGCTCAAATGGAGCTTGGGTTTGTGTACAGTACATTTTAAATTATGTACGTCACAGTTATTTGGTTGCATGCTTTAGACAATCCTAAGCAATTTAGGTCTATTTTGCTTCTAATTTTTGACTTCATTAGTTCCTGCTCTCTCACAGTAGCATTTTGCTTTTCCCTTCCTCCACATTACCCAGCAGGATAGACATCCCTTTAACTGTAACCTTGTACCCCAACATTTTCTACATTCTTCCCCATCTCCCTTCCATATCCTCTCTGACAGGAGACTGTTCTTGTCTCCTCTGTCCCCTTGATCCCATTCCTAAGTGCTGACCATCATTGTGGGCACTCTTCCAACCCCTGCTAAAATCTTCACCATCTCCACTATCTTTGGAAACTACAGTGCCACAGGTTTTCCAACTCTTGTAAGCTGAATCGGGCTTCTTGGATTTATATTCCCATGTTAAGCCTTGAGGCCTCGATCTTAAGTTCTCTCTGGCATTTGCAATTTGGTTGTCTTTGCCCATTTGCTCCTGAAGCCTCCACATTCGGCCAACTCAATGTTGAGCCAGACAGTCCCCTACCTTGCACCTTTCGCTAGCTCCAGCTCATCCCTTCCGGCCACCTCCTCCTCACACCCTGCACCTCCCTTGCCTCCACCCTTCTCTTTCTCCAGGCTTCTCATTCATCTTGCTATTGGCAGCTGCCCCGTTCTCCATCGGGGAACTGAGATCAAATTCCCCACCTAATCTCCACGGCACACTCCTCAAAAACCTTGTTTAACCATTGCTTAACTTTATTTTGATTATACAACTGTGAAGGAATTCGAAACATGTCTTGTATCTTAAGGTTACAATATAAATGCAAGTTATTGTTGTGGTTTACAAGGATGTTGCTGGGACTTGAGAAACTGAGTTACAGAGATAGGTTGAATAGGTTAGGTCTTTATTCCCTGGAGCGTAGAAGAATGAGGGGAGATTTGATAGCGGTATATAAAATTATGATGGGTATAGATAGTGTGAATGCAAGCAGGCTTTTTCCACTGAGGCTAGTGGAGAAAAAAACCAGAGGTCACAGGTTAAGGGTGAAGGAAGAAAAGTTTAAAGGGAACATTAGGGGGAGCTTCTTCACGCAGAGAGTGGTGGGAGTGTGGAGTGAGCTGTCAGTTGAAATGATGAATGCGGGCTCACTTTTAACATTTAAGAAAAACTTGGACAGGTACGTGGATGAGAGGTGTATAGAGGGATATGGGCAGGGTGCAGGTCAGTGGGACTAGGCAGAAAAATGGTTCAGCACAGCCAAGAAGGGCCGAAGGGCCTGTTTCTGTGCTGTAATGTTCTATTTTCTCTTTTTTGCATGAAGTTACTTTTACTTTCTCTCTTGCTTACTTGAACCATCTCTCCAGTACTTCTGATGTGCTTACAGTTACATGGACAAACTTCGTGACATGAAACATTTCAATTTCTGTTATTTTGCACTGTGACATTATGCAAGTTGTTTTTCTTTTCTTTCAACAGGGCGTTACAATGGAGTACCATCACCTTTTGCTGTCATAGATGAAATTTCAGCTCTCCTCTCGCACTTGCCAAATATTCTCGGTAGGTTGAACCCTCCCTGCCTCCCCCCGTAAAGGATAGGTGGCTCCTGAAGTCCACAAAGCTGCCCCTGTCAAAGGAAGGCAGGGGAGCACACTTTAACTCATTAAAATTGCAACCATAAAGCAGGGCCTATTTGTGTCAAGATTTTGCCTGCTGTCACCTCTACAAGGGCATGCTGTTATGAATTATGTACATTGGATTCTTAAGATGTTCATAGCAGCCTAATTACCAGTTTAAAACAGGATTGGTTAAGCAGATTCAGAATATCTAGGTCATCATATATGACATATATGAATTGTAGATAGATACAGCACAGGAATAGCACCTTCAGCACTGAATCCATACCCACTATCAGGTCCACTGTACCCATACCCACTATCATGCCACTGAATTCATATCTAATATCAGGCACAATGAATCCATACCTACTGAATCCTTACCCATTATCAGGCCCAGAGAATCCATACCTATCATCGGGTCCAAAGAATCCATATCCATCATCAGGCCCACTAAATCCATACCCACTAGCAGACTCACTGAATCTATTCCCAATATCAGGTCCACTGAATTCATACTCTCTATCAGGGCCACTGAATCCATATCAACTATCAGACTAGCTAAATCCATACCCACTATCAGGCCCAATGAATCTATACCCACTATCTGGCCCACTGAATCCATACCCGCTAGCAGACTCACTGAATCTATACCCACTATCAGGCCCACTGAAGCCATACCCACTACCTGGCTCACTGAAGCCATACCCACTATCAGGCCCAAATGAATCCATACCCAATATCAGGCTCACTGAATCCATACCAATTATCACACCCTCTGAATCCATACCCACTAGCAGACTCACTGACTCCATACCACTATCAGGACCAATGAATTTATACCCAATAGAAGACTCACTGAATCCATACCCACTATCAGGACCACTGCATCCATACTCACTATCAGGCACAATGAATCCATACCCACTGAATCCTTACCCATCATCAGGCCCAAGAATTCATATCCATCATCAGGCCCACTGAATCCATAACAACTGTCAGACTCACTGAAACCATACCCACTATCAGGTTCACTAAATCCGTACCCACTATTACGCCAACGCATCCATACCCACTATCAGGCTGACTGAATCTATACCCATTATCGGGCACCAATATTTACTCTAATCCTACCTTACTCTGTTTATTCTCCCCAAGTTCCCATTTCCTGACCATCCTCCTTCTCAGCTGGAAGCACTAAAACCAATTCCTGTGTCAACATATCAACCCAGTACTATCAGCAGGCTCCTCAAAACCCATAAGCCTTCAAAGTTCAAAGTAAATTATATTATCAAAGTACCATATCCAACCCTGAGATTCATTTTCCTGTGGGCATACTCAGCAAGTCTATAGAATAGTAACTATAACAGGGTCAGTGAAAGATCAACCAGGGTGCAGAAGACAACAAACTGTGCAAATGAAAATATAAATAAATAGCAATAAAGAATGAGAATATGAGATAATGAGATAAAGAGTCCTTAAAGTGAGATTAAAAGGAAAGCTGCAGATGCTGGAAATTCAGGCAACACACACAAAATACTGGTGGAGCACAGCAGGCCAGGCAGCATCTATAGGGAGAAGCGCTGTCGACGTTTCGGGCCGAGACCCTTCATCAGGACTAACTGAAAGGAAAGATAGTAAGAGATTTGAAAGTAGGAGGGGGAGGGGAAATGCGAAATGATAGGAGAAGACCGGAGGGGGTGGGGTGAAGCTAAGAGCTAGAAAGGTGATTGGTAAAAGGGATACAGAGCTGGAGAAGGGAAAGGATCATGGGACGGGAGGCCTCAGGTGAAAGAAACGGAGAGGGAAGCACCAGAGGGAGATGGAGAACAGGCAGAGTGATGGGCAGAAAGAGAGAGAAAAAAAAGAGGGGGGAGAAAAGCTAAATATATCAGGGATGGAGTAAGAATGGGAGGAGGGGCATTAATGGAAGTTGGGGAAGTCGATGTTCATGTCATCAGGTTGGAGGCTACCCAGACAGAATATAAGGTGTTGTTCCTCCAACCTGAGTGTGGCTTCATCTTGATAGTAGAGGGGGCCATGGATAGATATATCAGAATGGGACCCCCCTCTTTCTGCTTTCCACAGGGATCGCTCTCTACGCGACTCCCTTGTCCATTCATTCCCCCCTCCATCCCTTCCCACCGATCTCCCTCCTGGCACTTAACCTTGCAAGTGGAACAAGTGCTACACCTGCCCTTACACTTCCTCCCTCACCACCATTCAGGGCCTCAGACAGTCCTTCCAGGTGAGGTGACACTTCACCTGTGAGTCGGCTGGTGTGGTATACTGCATCTGGTGCTCCCATTTATATATTGTGAGACCCGACGCAGACTGGGATACCGTTTCGCTGAACACCTACGCTTGGTCCGCCAGAGAAAGCAGGATCTCCCAGTGGCCACACATTTTAATTATGTCTATCCATGGCCTCCTCTACTGTCAAGATGAAGCCACACTCAGATTGGAGGAACAACACCTTATATACCGGCTGGGTAACCTCCAACCTGATGGCATGAACATTGACATGTCTAACTTCTGTTAATGCCCCTCCTCCCCTTCTTACCCCATCCCTGATATATTTAGCTTCCCCCCCTTCTCTCTCTCTCTCTCTCTCTCTCCCTCTCCCTCCCTCCCTCCCCCCCCCCCCCCCAATCACTCTGCCGGTTCTCCATCTCCCTCTGGTGCTTCCCTCTCCCTTTCTTTCTCCTTAGGCTTCCCGTCCCATGATCCTTCCCCTTCTCCAGCTCTGTATCCCTTTTGCCAATCAACTTTCCAGCTCTTAGCTTCACCCCTCCCCCTCCGGTCTTCCCTATCATTTCACATTTCCCCCTCCCCCCACTACTTTCAAATCTCTTACAATCTTTCCTTTCAGTTAGTCCTGACGAAGGGTCTCGGCCCGAAACGTCGACAGCGCTTCTCCCTATAGATGCTGCCTGGCCTGCAGCGTTCCACCAGCATTTTGTGTGTGTTGCTTAAAGTGAGATAACTGGTTGTAGGAAAATTTCAATGATAGGACCAGTGAGTGTAGTTATATAGTTATTGTTCAAGAGCCTGAAGACTGAGGGGGTAGTCACTGTTCTTGAACCTGCTGGTGCGAGTCCTGAGGCTCTTGTACCTTCTTCCTGAAGGCAGCAGTGAGAGAAAAGCGTGGCCTGGGTGCTGCTCTCCTACGACAGCATTTCATGTAGATGTGCTCAATGGCTTGAAGGGCTATCCTACTTTTTGCAGGATTTTCCATTCAAGGGCATTGGTGTTTCCACACCAGGCTGCGGTGCAGCCAGTCAATACATTCTCCACTACCCACCTATAGAAGTTTGTCAAAGTTTAATAGGTTTCAATAGGTACATTTAATGTCAGAGAAATGTATACAATATACATCCTGAAATTCTTTTCAGGAAATATACACACCAAAGGTTGGGAACTCACCAGGACCATCACAGAAAACCACTTTATACTGTGCTGTACAGGCAATGCAGGCTTTAACAATTTGGGCTTTTCCCTTCATTCCCAAAGAATCCATATATCATGTGTGAAACAGGAACTTCCTTAAGTGAAGTGAATTCCAGCATCTATTCTCTCATTTTGAGTTCTAGAATACAAGAGCAAGGATGTGATGCTGAGGCTTTATAAGGCACTGGTGAGGCCTCAGCTTGAGTATTATGAACAGTTTTGGGCTCCTCATCTTAGAAAAGATGTGCTGGCATTGGAGAGGGTTCAGAGGAGGTTCACAAGGATGATTCCGGGAATGAAAGGGTTATCATGCCAGGAACATTTGACGGCTCTGGGCCAGTACTCACTGGAATTCAGAAGGATGGGGGTTGGGGGGATCTCATTGAAAGCTTTCGAAAGTTGAAAGGCCTGGACAGATGGGAAAAGGATGTTTCCCATGGTGGGAGAGTCTAGAACAAGAGGGCACAGCCTCAGGAGAGAGGGGCACCCTTTCAAAACAGATGCAGAGAAATTTCTTTAGCCAAAGGTGGTGAATTTGTGGAATTTGTTGCCATGTACAGCTGTGGAGGCCAGATCTTTGGGTGTGTTTAAGGCAGAGATCAATAGGTTCTTGATTGGACATGGCATCAAAGGTTACAGGAAGAAGGCTGGGAACTGGGAAAAAGAAGGAAAAAGGATCAGCTATGATTGAATGGCAGAGCAGACTCAATGGGCCAGATGGCCTAATTCTGCTCCTATGTCTTATGGTCTTATTGTATGTCCTCTTCCAACTATGCAGATATCTATGCCATTGGAATTGGGGAAATAGATAAAAATTACCTGGAAAGTTTGATACCAATGAAGGAGACACCAGCACACGATCAGCGATATGCCTTCTATTTTCCAACCTATGATTATCTGGAGCAAGCACGTGAGCAGCTGAGAAAGGAGCGTAAGTATATTAAATCAAGTTATTACCAAGAAATCCAATTTACTCCTTTGTGGTCAATAGGGTAGGCAAGAGAAGCAATCAGCACAGATTTCTGTTCTTCATGACGGACCTTCTGAAGTTGCTTTCTCAAATGGACCAGAACACCAGCTTGTGCCCTACAGAGTGGAAGATCCTGGCAGATTATTGACAGCCATCTTGAATCAATGAGTGTGTGCCTTTAGGTTTCTGTACCTCCTTCCTGATGGTAGCAAAGAAAAGAGGGTGTGTCCTGGGTGATGGGGGTCCTTAATGATGGATGCAGACTTTTTGAAGTTACTACGGAGGCTAGTGCCCGTGATGGGGCTGGCTAATTTTACAACTCTCTGCAGCTTACCTCGATCCTGTACAGTAGGAACCTCCCACCCTCAGGTTTCAAAAATACATTTAATGACAGAGAAACATGTACAATATACATCCTGAAATGCTTTTTCTTTGCAGCCATCCATGAAAACAGAGGAGTGCCCCAAGAGTGGATGACAGTTAAATGTTAGAGCCCCAAAGTACACCCCAGCTCCTTTCCCTCCCATGCCTAAGCAGCAGTGAGCAACAATACAGCCAGTTAGAATGCTCTACACAGTGCATATGTAGAAATTTGTGAGTGTTTTCAGGTGATGTACCAATTCTCCTCAAACTCGTAACGAAATATAACCGCTGTCCTGCCTTCCTTGTAATGCATCAATATGCTGGGCCCCAGGCTGTATGTTCCTAGCTGTATGTTCGTTTCCCCAAGAAAGTGTTTTTCTTTTTCCTTTTTATATTCTAGCAGATGTTGGCATCAAAAAAGCCTATTCCCAGGGATGCCAACTGTTGCCGTGTCTAACTGGGCAGTCTTATCTGATCCAATGACTAAGAGTTGACAACAGGAGGGAGTCAGGAGTACCATTGCATTCTTCCACCTGTGACCATGCAAGGAGATGCATGGTCTTATCCTGCAGTTCTAGAGAACACTTGGAGTACTGTCTGCAGTTCAGGTTGACCTAGTATAGGAAAGAGCTATAAGGATGCAGCCAGGACTTGGGAACTGAAGTTATATCAAGAGATTGGGCAGTCTAGGACTTTATTCTTTGGAATGTAGGAGAACGTGGGTGATCTTACAGAGGTGTGTAAAATCACTGGAATAGACAGGGTGAATGGGCTCAGTTGCTTTCCCAGGAACGGGGAACTGGGGGGACGGGGGGGGGGAGCATGGTTAAGGCGAGAGGTGAAAGATTTAAAGGAAACCTGAGGGATTGGCACGCAAAGGGTGGTGCATAGATGGAATGAGCGAGTGGTTGAGACAGATAGGGTAACAACAGTTAAAAACCACATGGACAGGTTGTTGGATGGGAGCGGCTTTGAGAGATCTTGGCCAAACAAGCAAGTGGGACTAGGTGGGACTAGGACCTTGGTCAAAATGGATGAGATGGGCCAAAAGGCCTGCTTCCCTGCTGTAAATCTTTCTGGCTATAACACCCAGAAAGGAAGAGTGCCATCAAATCCTTACACCATCTCACTGGACGTAACCTTCATTGTTCTCAGGTACCCTACAGACCTACGATTGTGGCATCCGAGGGAATTTAATCCAAAGACCAGTTGGGAGAGTAGTTGGTGGCATCAAATCAAAAGAGTACGAATGGCCATGGCAAGTCAATATAGACTTCCCACATAAAGTAAGTTAGTATTTTTCAAAGCTCTTCATGAAGAGATTTTTGAAGGTAATAAGGCAAAGAATATCCCACTTGCTGGACAACAGTATTTACCCCTTCATCTCTCATTCACTCCTCCTCACCCCTTTCAATAGTTGTCTCTTCTACTGAAGGACCTCAGACTTAAAATGTTAAACCTTTTTCTCCTTCCACATCTGCTGCCTGACTTGCTGGGTATTTTCTGTTTTTATTTCGAGTTTCCTGCTTTAGCAGTATTTTTGATTTTCAATTATCTCTGCAGCTCCCACCTATCAGTGTATATAACTCCAACTGCAAACTCATAGTCTACAGTATATAACTGCAGCTCCTGTCTCTCAATGTATATAACTCCATCACTAACCTTCTCTGTGCAAAGCTCCCTGGGTCCCCTCCTCCTTCTCTTTCTCCTCTTGTCTACTCTTCTCCCCTATCAGATCTTTCCTTCTCCAGCCCTTGATCCTTCCCACCCATCTAGTTTCACCTATCACTTTCCAGCTAGCTTCTTACCCCTCCCTCCACCTTTTTAATTCAAGTATCTTCCCCTCTTTCTTCTCAGCCCTGGAGAAGGGTCTTGGCCCAAAGGGTCAGGTAGGCTCAGGCAGAGCAGCCACTGTCAAAGAGTGTGCCAATGACAGAATGTGAAGGGTTTGGCTTAACAGGCTTCTGCATGAACAGGTGGAGGCACAGTTAAGAAGAGGCAAATCAGGATGGAATGTTCCTCCGGTCAGATGTGGGAATTCGGGATACCTCACATTTTTCCTGATGACTACATCTGCGGGAACTGCACTCAACTTTAGTGCCTGACTGACTGGGTCAAGGAGTTGGAGCTGGAGTTGGATGCACTCAGGATCATTCGGGAGGCTGAAGATATTATAGACGAGACCTTTGAAGAGGTGGTCACATCCAGAGTACAGGCTTCAGACAGTTCATGGGTGACCAGCAGGAGAGGGATGGGGGTTAAGCAGTCGATGTAGGGTCCTCCTGTGGCCATTCCCCTCAGCAATGAGTACACCCCTTTGGATACTGCTGGGGTCGTGACTCATTAGATCACAGCAGCAGCTGCCAGCCTGGTGGCACTGTGGTTAGCTCTGAGAATCAATAAGGAAGGGTGAAGTCAGACAATACGGTAGTTATAGGGGACTTAGTAGTTAAGGGGATTCTGTGGCCAAGAAAGAGACACCAGGATGGTGTGTTGCCTCTTGGGTGCTAGGGCCTGGGACATTCTCAAGGGGGAAGGGGAACAGCCAGGGGTTGGGGTGCATATTGGCACCAACGACACAAGCAGAAAAGGGGAAGAGGTCCTATGCAGTGAGTATATAGAGTTAGGGAAGAGGCTGAAGAGAAGAACCTTCAAAGTTGTAATCTCCGGATTACTGCCAGTGCCACAGCTAGTGCAGGTAGGAGTGGGGTGATAGCACAGATGAATGAGTGGCTGCTGAGATGGTGCAGGGGACAGGGCTTCAAGTTCTTGGATCACTGGAACCATTTCTGGGGAAGGGTGACTTATACAAGAGGGACTGGTTGCACATGAATTGGGGTTGGAACCAATATTCCGGCCAGAAGGTTTGCTGATGCTACTCGAGAGAGTTTAAACTGGCTTTGCAAGGGGTGGGAACCAGAGCTCCTGATCAGTAAGGAAAGGATCAGACTAGAAGGTAGATGTCAGGGAAAGTATTGAAAGACAAAATCAAAATAACAGGTATGAGGGGCCGGATAGTTTGAAGTGTTTGATGCTAGGAGTATTATGGGTAAGGGTGATGAACAGAGCATGGATCAGTACATGGAACTATGATGTTCTGGCCATTATTGAAACTTGGTTGAGAGAGGGGCAGGAATGGGTGATTAATGTACCAGGTTTTTAAAGTTTTAGAAAAGATAGAGGAGGAGGTAAACAAGGAGGTGGGATTGCACTACTAATCAGAGATAATATCACAGCTCATTCGGGGGAACATAATGGAGGGGTCAGACACCGAGACCATTTGGGTAGAACTCAGGAATAGAAAGGGTGCATGCACACTGATAGGATTTTATTACAGACCCCCTGGACATTGAGCAACAGATATGTAATCCGATTAAGGAAATGTGTAAAAATAATAGGGTTGTTGTCATGGAGAATTTCCACTTCCCTAATATGAACTGGGACCTTCTTAGCGTAAAGGGTTTAGATGGGGCTAAATTTGTTAACTGTATGCAGGAAGGTTTATTAAATCAATAAGTGGAGGGTCCAAAGAGAGGAAGCTGTACTGGACCTGGTGTGGGTAATGAACCTGGCCAGCTGACTGACCTTTCAGTGGGTGAGCAGTTAGGGAACAGTGACCACAGTTCCTTAACTTTCAGGATAGCAATAAATAGGGATAGATATGGTCCTCGGGGGATGGTTTTAAATTGGAGTTGGGCAAATTATGAGGGCATTAGGCAGGAACTAAGAAGCGTTAATTGAGAACACCTTTTTTATGGCAAGTCCACATCAGACATGTGGAGGGTGTTTAAAGATCAAATGCTCAGGGTGCTGGGAAGGTCTGTTCCCGTTAGAAGGAAGGACAGGGATAGAAAGAAAAGAGAACCTTGGATGTCCAGAGAGGTGATGAATTTAGTAAAAAGGAAAGAGGAAAATTATGTACACTTCGTAAAACTTCAGAAGTTAGGAGCAAACGAAGTACATGAGGATTATAAAGAAGCCAGAAGAGAATTAAAGAAGGGAATTAGAAAAGCCAGAAAGGGCCATGAAAGCTCCTTGGCAAGTGGGATTAAGGTGAATCCCAAGGCATTCTATACATACATCAAGAGCAAGAGGATAAGCGGGGAGAGAGTGGGACCATTCAAGGATAAAGGGGGGAACATTTGCTTGAATGTAGAGAATGTGAGTGAGGTACTTAGTGAGTAATTTGCTTCAGTGTTTAAAGGATATTGAGGAGCAGGAGATCAGTGCCGAATGTGTAAATACATTATGGCATTTAGATGTCAAGGAGGAGGAAGTGTTGGGCCTCCTAATGAGTATTAAGGTGGAAAAGCCCCCAGGGTCCGATGGGATTTACCCTAGGTTATTGAAGGAGGCAAAAGACGATATTACTGGACCCTTGACTGCTAAATTTGTGTCCTCTCTAGGTCCTGGAGGACTGGCAAGTGGTTAATGTTGTACCTCTATTTAAGAAGGAAACAAGGAAAAATCCTGGGAACTATTGACCAGTGAGTCTCACGTCAGTTGTAGAGAAATTGCTGGAGAACATTCTTAGGGATAGAATATATGAGCATTTGGAAATCCATGGCCTAGTTAGGGGGAGTCCACATGGCTTTGTGTGGGGCAGTTCGTGCTTTACCAGCTTGATTGAGTTTTTTGTCAAGGTGATGAGAGAGATTGATGAAGGTAGAGCAGTAGATGTTGTCTACATGAATTTTAGTAAGATGCTTGACAAATTCCCTCATGGGAGGCTACTCCAGAAGAGTAAGATTCATGGGATCCACAGCAAATTGGCTGTTTGGATTCAGAACTGGATTGCAAGGTGACAACTGAGGGTAGTGGTTGAAGGGACTTATTCAAGTTGGTAGTCTGAAGTCTGTTATTAGTAGAGTTCCGTAGGGATGTGTGCTGGGACCTCTGCTGTTTGTAACATTTATAAGTGACCTGGATGAAAATGTAGATGGGTGGGCTATTAAATTTGCAGATACGGATATGGGCAGAGAAACGGCAGATGTAGTTTAACCCAGATAGATGTGAGGTGGTACACCATGGTAGGGCAAATGCAAGGAGACAGTACACTGGTAAGGGCAAGGTCCTTAACGGAGTTTCTGAACAGAGAGATGTTGGGACCCAAGTTCATAGCTCCTTAGAAGTGGCTACACAGATCTATATGGTGGTTAAGAAGGCTTGTACAATGCTTGCTTTTAAGTCAAGTTTAAAAATCAAGGTTATGTAGCAACTTTATAAAGCCCTGAAATAAAATCCTTAAAAAGAGCTGACAAAGAATCAGAAGGTGTAGAATCTTGTGAGTAGAATTAAGAAACTGCTAGAATAAAAAGATCGTGATGGGAGTTATATTACAGGCCTCTGAACTGTAGCCAGGATGTGTGATGTAAATTTCAATGGGAAATAGAAAAGGCATGTAATATGAATGATGTTACGATAGTTATGGGGGGTTTCAATATGCAAGTAGATAGGGAAAATCCAGTTCATGCCAGATCCCAAGAGAAAGAATTTGTAGAATGCCTAAGATTTGTCTTTTTAGAGTAGCCTGTTGTTGATTCCACAAGGGGAAAGGGAATTCTCAATTGGATGTTCAGTTTGATTAGAGAGCTTAAAGTAAAGGAACCCTTAGGAGGCAGTGTTCTTAAGATATAATTCACGCTGCAGTTTAAGGGGGAGAATATAAAGTCAGGTGTATCAGTATTATAGTGGAGTAAAGAGAATTACAGAGGCATGAGAGAGGAGTTGGCTAAAGTTGATTGGACACTAGCATGGATAACAGCAGAACAGCAACAGCTGGAGTCTCTGAGGACAACTTGGAGGACGCAGAATAGGTACTTCTATTCTGAAGAAGTATTCTAAAGAGAGGATGAGGCAACCGTGGCTGATAAAGGAAGTCAAAGACAAAAGAGGGGGCCTGCAAAGTAGCAAATATTAGTGAGGAGCTTTTAAAAAACAACAGAAGGCAACTAAAAAAAGTCATAAGGTGATAAAAAGTCAAAAGGTGATCAGGTAGATAGAGTTGACGTGGATAGGCTTTTTCCATTGAGAGTAGGGGAGATTCAAACAAGAGGACATGAGTTGGGAGTTAGGGTGGCAAAAATTTAAGGGTAACACGAGGGGGAATTTCTTTACTCAGAGAGTGGTAGCTGTGTGGAACGAGCTTGCAGTAGAAGTTTTAGAGGCAGGTTCAGTATTGTCATTTAAAGTAAAATTGGATAGGTATATGGACAGGAAAGTAATGAAGGATTATGGGCTGAGTGCGGGTCAATGGGACTAGGTGAGAGTAAGTGTTCAGCACGGACTAGAAGAGTTGAGATGGCCTTTTTCCATGCTGTAATTGTTATTATGGTTATATAAAAGATAAAATATGAAAGCAAGGTAGCCAATAATATTAAAGAGGATACAGAAAGTTTTATCAGATATATAAAGAGTAAAAGAAAGGGGAGGGTAGATATCAAATCACTGGAAAATGATTTGGGAGAGGTAATGATGGGGGACAGAGAAATGGTAGATGAACTTTTTAAGTATTTTGCAATAGATTTCGCTGTGGAAGTCATCAGAAGTATGTCAGAAATTTGAGAGTGTGTGTGTGTGTGTGGGGGGGTGTAGATTGAACTGAATTGAATTGACTATTCTTACATCCTTCACATACATGAGAAGTAAAAATCTTTAAGTTACGTCTCCATCTAAATGTGCAATGTGCAATTTAGTAATTTATAATAAATAGAACAGTCAATGTAACATATAATACACTCAAATCAGTGTGAGTTAATCAGTCTGATTGTCTAGCGAAATAAGCTGTCCCAGAAACTATTAGTCCTGGCTTTTATACTGCAGTACCGCTTCCTAGATGTTAGCAGCCAGAATAGATTGTGGTTGAGATGACTCGGATCTCCAATGATCCTTTGGGCCCTTTTTACACACCTGTCCTTGTATATGTCCTGAATCATGGGAAATTGACAACTACAGATGCACTGGGCTGTCCTCACCACATGATTTAGGGAGGTACAGTTCCCATATGTGAGTGTAGTTGCTATTACTAAGGAGTAGGTGCCTAGGAAACAGAAAGGTCTGAGGGTAGGTAAGTCAGCTAGACCTGATATACTGCACCCAAGGTTCTGAGAGATGTTGCTGAAGACATTGTGGAGGCATTAGTAACGATTTTTGAAGAATCATTCTGCAGTGGTTCTGGAGAACTGGGAAGTTGCAAATACTACTTCACTCTTAAGAGAGAGAGAGGCAGTAGAGAGAAAATTATAGGCAGTTAACCTGACTTCAGTGGTTAGGACGATGTTGGAGCTCTTTATTAAGGATGAGGCTTCGGGGTACTTGGAGGCATATGATGAAGTAGGCCAAAGTCAGCATGGTTTCCTTAAGGGGAAATCTTACCTGACAAATCTGTTGGAATTCTTTGAGGAAATAACAGTCAACATGGACAAAGGAGAGTCAGTGATGTTGTTTCTTGGTCTTTCAGGCGGCCGTTGATAAGGTGTCACATGTTATGAGGCTTCTTAACACAATGAGAGCCCACAGTGTTACAGCAAAGATGTTAGTATGGATGGAAGATTGGCTATGGCAGGAGGTAAAGAGTTGGAAAGAAAGGGGCCTTTTCTGGTTGGTTGCTGGTGACAGGGAGTGTTTTGCAGCAGTCAGTGATGAGATCACTTCTTTTCAGATGGCAGATGAAATGTAGTGTAGTGAAATATATGGTGATGCATTTTGCTAGAAGGAATGAACTGTTTTCTAAACGGGGTGAAAATTCAAAAATCAGAGGTGCAAAGGAACTTGAGAGTCCTTGTGCAGGATTCCCTGAAGGTTAATTTGTAGGTGAGGCAGTGGTAAGGAAGGCAAATGCAATGTTAACTTTCATTTCAAGAGGAGCAAGGATGTGATGCTGAGGCTTTATAAAGCATTGGTCAGACTGCACTTGGAGTATTGTGAGCAGTTTTGGCCCCTTATCTAAGAAAAGATGGGTTGGCATTGGAGAGGATCAAAGGAGATTCATGAAAACAATTCCGGATATGAGGAACATTTGATCTGGTCCTGTACTTGCTGGAGTTTAGAAGATTGTTGGGGGGCTGGGTTGGATTCTTAGTGAATCCTATTGAATATATTGAATATTGAAAGGCCTAGACAGAATGGATGTAGAGTGGATGTTTCCTATAGTGGATGAGTCTAGGACCAGAGGGCAGAGCCTCAGAATAAAGGGATATCCTTTTAGAACAGTGATGAGAAGGAATTTCTTTATCCAGCGGGTGGAGAATCTGTGAAATTCATTACCACAGACAGCTGCGGAGGCCAAGTGACTGAACATATTTAAAGCAGAGGTTGATAGGTTTTTGGTTAGTCAGAGCGTCAAAAGTTATGGGGAGAGGCAGGAAATTGGGTTTGAGAGGGACAATAAATCAGCCATGATGGAATGACGGAGCAGATTTGATGGTTCAAGTAGTCTAGTTCTGCTCCTATGTCTTTATGGTCTAAACAAGGGAAAACATAAACTCGTAATGGAAAGGAAGGTCATTTTTATAAAGCATTGGAAGATGATTTGAGCTAAATCCTTGGACTGATGAAGCTCCCGCAGCACAACACTGGGATAGCTTGCTTTTGAAATTGGGAAATCTCTGTTAAGAACTGAGTGCTGTCTTTCAAAGAGTGACTGACTGTCCTCAATACCTTTGGTCTATGCATGTTGATGGGACTCAATTTCATGCATGGCAATTCCGTTAACATATTTGTACAGGCCTAAGGGTTTACGTTTTATTCCTCCTGTAACTCCTTTCCTTTCATTCCTTTGCACAGGAATTTTGTGGAGGTTCAATCATCTCACCGCGTTGGATTCTGTCTGCTGCTCACTGTTTTAATGGCTCATTGGACATGATAGATGACATAGATATATGGATTGGTGAGAATCAGACCTTTCAATTCTACAAGGAACATTTTGATGTCAATTTGCCTTATTTATAGCATTCTCACCTACGGGAGGTTAAGTGTAAAACACTGGTCCATAATTTGTTCCATTTTCTGGCCTGATAAATAACTTCAGAACCAAAGGTTTACAACATCTTGGGGATAATAAACTGAGCCTTAAGCTTTGAAAGAACGAGAAAGATTGGTAGCACTGTAGAGTCACAGAGCTGCAAACAAACAAATACAGTAGGTGCTTCTGTCTGCCATGTCCACACCACCCATTGTAACTAATCTCAATTGCTTCATATATAAGGAGTGTTTCTGGTGGCTCCACGCCTGTACCCAATGGAGTTCAGATGGATGAAGAGGGGATCTCATTGAAGCCTGCCCATACTTAAAGACCTGGGTAGAGAGGATGCTCAGAGAATGTGTCCATTATGTGGAGAGTCTAGGATCCAAGGGCGTTGCCTCAGAATAAAGGGCTGTCCCCTTAAAACTGAGATGAGAAATTTCTCCAGCCAGAAGTTCATGGATCCATGGAATTCTTTGTCATGGATGGCTGTGGAGGCCAAGTGACTGGATGTACTTAAGGCAAAGATTGACAGGTTCTTAATTGGTGAAGGATTCAGGGTTACAGAGAGAAGGCAAAATAATGGGGTGTAAAATAATCAGCTGTGAATGACAAGCCAAACGGTCTAATTCTGCTCCTATATCTATTATCTATAGATGATGTCTGTAGCCTTCTATGCTTTGGCAATTAGGTGTTGGTACTTCTTAAATGTAGTGGAAGTCTCTGCCTCCACAACCTCTTCCCGCAGTGCATTCCTGCTTCCAAGCACCCTCTGTGTGGCAAAGAAATGCCCCCTCAGATTCCTTCCTTCACCTTAAACCTAGATCTCTCCTCTCTCTGTCCTCCCCATGATAGAAAGGTTTTTTTTCTATAGAAAGGTAGAAAGATAGAAAGGTAATTTCGTTAACCTCCATAACATTACCACTCAGCTTCCTCTGTTCCAGGGAAAACAAACCCGGCCTATCTGGTCTCCCCTTATCGCTGTAGTGCTCTAATCCAGGCAAAATCCTATCTGATAAACATCAATGACCAACCTTTCTCTCTAACACAAAACAATCAAAAACAAATTACTTGGCTCATCGCCTCATTTTGTTACCGATCTGATCTTGCTGTGTACGCATCTGGCTTTAGCGTTTTCCTGTGCAATAACAGTCCTCGCACTCCAACAGAATCCATCATCCGTCTCATTCTTCACTGAGGATCTGACTGCTGTGCGTTCTCTCTTTCTGAGCCACCTGCACTGGGTAGACAAGGACAAGTTTCCCCCATCCTGCATCAAAACAAAGCATTTTCCACAGTCACGAACATCACGGGAAGTAGACATGGGGAGGAATTTAATCTCATGTCAATGAGTGGGTCTGAAAGTGGCTGCCTAAAGCAACAGCACTTCAGAATTCAGTTGCCAACCTGCTGGCCTCCATTTATAATGAAAACTGCAGACGCTGTAAATCCGAGATAAAAACAAGAACTGCTGGCAACGCTTGGCACATCTGTTTCACTGTGGAAAGAGAAGCAGAGTGAAAGTTTCACATTAAAGACTTTCATCAGAACTCCCCAACAGTGAGTGTATCAGTCTGTGTGCAGGAATGAGTGGGTAATTCCAGTATAGCTGTTATTCATTAAGAGTGGTATTAACCTAACTGTCCCCCGAGTGCAATCAACGATTGGTAAATCTGTCAACAGACATTATGCTCTTCATCTGTTTTATTAAGTAACAGTGGAAGTATTTTGTAATGGATATCATCATTAGGAAAGGATGGAACAAACACTAGGAACCAGATCTGAGCTAGGTTTGTGAACTCTACTGTTTGGTTGGTGGGGTGGCCACATGAATGGGACTTGGCAGATTTCCTACCCCATCTCCAGCTTATGATGCTCTGGGACCAGAGGACAGCACAGCCTCATAAGGCATAGGAGCAGAATGAAGCCATTCAGCCCATCAAGACTGCTCCACAGTCATGGCTGATTTATTTTTCTCTCAACTCCATTCTCCCCATGGCTTTCTCGCCATAACCTTTGACACCCTTTCTAATCAAGAACCTATCATCCTCTGCTTTAAGTGTACCCAAAGAATTGGCCTTGCACACTACTCTGTGGCAAGTAATTCCACAGATTCACCACCCTCAAGCTAAATAAATTCCTCTTCATCGCCGTTCTAAAGGGATGTCCTTCTATTCCGAGGCTGTGCCCTCTGGTCATAGACTCTCTTGCTATATCTTCTCCACGTCCACTCTATCTGGGCCTTTCAATATTTGGTAAGCTTCAATGAGATTTCCCTTATTCTTCTAAACACCATCAAGTACATGCCCAGGCCATCAAATGGTCCTTTTATTCCCGAAAATATTCTCTTAAAACACCCTTAGACCCTCTCCAATGCCAGCATATCCTTTCTTAGATAAGGGGCTCAAAACAGCTCACAATATCCCAAATGTGGTCTGACAACAGCATTAGCATTCCATCCTTGCTCTTATAATCTAGTCCTCTCAAAACGATGTTAACACTGTATTTGCCTTCCTTGCCACTGACTCAATCTGCAAATTAATCTTTAGGGAATCCTGCACGAGGACTCCAAGTCTCCGTGCACCTTCAATTTCTGAATTCACTCCTCATTTAGAAAATAGTGTATGCCTTTATTCCTTCTACCAAGTGCATGACCATGAACTTCTTCGCCCATTCTCCTAATCTGTCTAAGTCCTTCTGCAGGCTCCCTGCTTCCTCAACACTACCAGCCCTTGCACCCTATCTTTGTGTCACCCATAAGTATGGCCACAAAGCCATCATCCAGGTCATTAACATATAATTTGAAAAGTAGCAGAGCTTAACACCAACCTCTGTGGTGCACCAATATTTACTGACAGCCAGTCAGAAAAGGCCTTTATTCTCACTCTTTGCCTTCCTCCAGTCAGCCAATCTTCAGTCCATGCTAGTATATTTCCTGTATTACCATGTGCTCTTGTTTAGCAGCCTTATATGCGATACTTTCTCAAAGGCCTTCTGTAACTCCAAGTAAGCAGCATCCATTGGCTTTCCTTGTCTTCCTAAAAAAGTTCAACAGATTTGTCAGGCAAGATTTCCCCTGAAGGAAAACATGCTGCCTTCAGTCTACTTTATCATGTACCTCCCACGAACCTCTTCCTTAATAATGGACTCTAATATTTTATGAACCACTGAAGTTAAGCTAACTGGCCTATAATTTCCTGCCTTTTGTCGCCCTCCCTTCTTAAAGAGTAGAATGACATTTGCAATTTTCCAATCCTCCAGCTATTCCTGAATCTATTGATTCTTGAAAGATCACTACTAATTCCTTTACATTTTCTTCAATTACCTCTTTCAGAACCCTGGAGTGTAGTCCATCTGGTCCAGTTGACTTATCTGTCTCCAGAACTTGCAACTTCCCAAGCTCCTTCTCCTCAGTAATAGCAACTGCACTCACTTCTTCCCCTTGACACTCTCAAATTTCTGGACTATAATCTCCTGTCTTTTGTCTCCCTCACTTCTTAAAGAATGGAGTGACATTTGTGGTTTCGAAAAGCTCACACCTCCAGCGCTCTGAGATTCCTTTAAAGTTGTAGCAGTTACACTAAGAACCACTCAAGGGATATAGCTCATGGGGGTGGGAATCTGCACTTGGCATTCAGTTTGCACAGGCAGAGACCAACTTCCCCACACATACCTGGACACCAATGTTTGTCAAGGCTGAGAGTGTTATGGGATGCTGAGAATATGGTTACGGAAGTTCAGAATGTCACCAAGCAAACTTCTGCTGATGTACTGTTGAAGATATCCTGACTGAAGATAACATGATTTGTTATGGCAAATTGAATGTGCAGAAAATAGTGACCTTGACTCAATACAGTGCCTTGGAAATGTATTCAGCCCCCACAACTAGTTTCACATTTTACTGTCTCATTTTCTAAATTTCAAATATATTGAAGTAGGATTTTTGAGTTTATCTACAAAACATTGTGAATCATGTCAAATCAAACAAAAAATTCCAAAATCTGTCAACAATTTACTAAAAAATCAAAAACCAAAATTGTAAGGATGAAGAAGTATTCATTACCTTTGTAATTAGTATGCTAACTTTCCTCCAGTGCAACATTACCTTACCAATTCACCCAATTTGTTGATGTGGAAAATTGGAGGATCACCTGAATAAATACCCGTCTTTGTGAGGTCTAACTGTACGGTAGATTTTCAACAGACCAAACCAAAGTGAAGACAAAAGGGCATTCAAGAAAGGTCAGGGAAATGATAATAGAGAAGCACAAATCTGGGGACAGGTACAAGAACATCTCAAAGGCACTGAATATAGCTCGGAGCTCAGTGTAGTCCATTGTGACAAAGTGGAAAATATCTGAAACCATAGCCACACTGCCTAGGTCAGGCTGCCCCTCTAAACTTAGTGACTGGAGAGGATTAACACTTCTGAGAGAGGCTACTGTGATGCTAGCAGTCACTGACTGAGCTGCAGAAGTGAATGGCTGCAACTGGAGATGAAGTTCCTGGCTCCACAATCTCTGCGGTCTTGAACAAAAAGGGTATTTATGGAAGAGTGGCAAGGAAGAAGCCTTGGATAAAAACAAAAGCATATCCTTGTCTGCAAAGTGTCACTTAGAAAATACTATCTGTGGAAGAATGTCTTGTCATCAGATGAGACTAAAGTGGAACTTATTTGCCTCAACACTAAGCAGTACCTGTGATGTAAATCTAGCCAGGTAACACCCTCACTGCTGTAAAGTATTGTGGAGGTAACATCATGCTATGGGATGATTTTCAATAGCAGGATCTAGATATATGGTCAGAATTGATGGGAAGATAAATGCGGCCAAATACAGAGAGGTTTGGATAAAACCCTGCTATCCTCTGCCAGAAAGCTTAAGTAGGGGAGGAAGTTTATCTTTCAGCATGACAACAATCCAAAGTACACTGCCAGAGCAACCACAGGGTGGCTTCAAATGAAGAAAGTTGATGTCCTTGAGTGGCCTAGTCAGAGTCCTGACCTTAACCCAATCAAACATCTCTGGCAAGACCTCAAAATTGCTGTCTACCACTGCTCCCCAACTAACCCGGCATAGCTTGAGCAATTTTGCAAGGAGGAATGGTCAAATCTTGCTCTATCATGTCATGCGAAACTAATAGAGAGCTATCCAGAAAGTCTACTGGCTGTGATAGCTGCAAGAGCTGGTTAAAGTGCAGAGCAAAGGGAAATGAATACATTTGAACTGCTGACATTTCAGTTTTTGAATTTTTAGTTTTGCGTGCTTTACAATTTTCCCAGTTTTTTTTAAGAGTCTACTGTGAAAAAAGGAGCATGTGATTCACAAGTAAAAGTTCTGAGTCAAATTGATCAAAATCCCTGGTTGTATACTTTTTAATGTGAACAAAGGGTTGGGGGCTGAATATTTCAATGAGGCACTGTACATCATGAGCACATCCCTCCCCACCGCTGGTAGAATATACATGAAGCACTGCCTCAGGAAGGCAATGTCACTCAACAAAGATCCTCACCACCCAGGCCATGCCATCCTCTCACAGCTACCATCAGGTGGGAGGCACAGAAGCCTGAAGTCCCACATGTCAGGTTCAACAACAGCTACTTCTCTTCAACCATTTGGTTTTGAACCACCTTGCACAACCTCAATCACTGCAGTGTAACGTCCCTATGACCACTCCGACAACTTTGTGCTACAATGGATGTTATTTTTGTGTGGTTTTTTTTGTTCTTATTGTGTTCTTTCTTGAAAGAACTGTATATAATTTATATTTCTCTTGTGAAGTTTGTGTACCTTAACACTATGTGCCTGTGATACAGCTGCAAGCTTTTCATTACCCCTGTGTGCACCAGTATACTTGTCCATACCTATGATGATGAACTTGATCTTGACTTCAACTTGTGTTAGGCAAAATATTGGAGCTATGATTTTCTGGGAGTTAACTGTGTATATTTTCCCTCTGTAAGACATTTCAACACCTATAGTATAAATACAGCAATGTTTATCCTAGGAAGCTTTGGAAGAAGAGTTTCTGCTTCAAATGGTGTACAAAAGATCAATATTAACCTTAGTCTGGTAGGAGGAAAATAATTGCTGAATTATTTTCCTGCCATCCAGGACCATAAGCAGTCCTTCCAGGTGAGGAGGCTCTTCACCTGTGAGTCTGTTGGGGTCACTGTGGCCTCCTGTTTATCAGTGAGATCCGACATAGATTGGGAGACCGCTTCACCAAGCATCCACTAGATCAAGTGGAATCTCCCTGTGGCCACCCATTTTAATTCCACTTCCCATTCCTTTTCTGAAATGTCCATCCACAGCCTCCTCCACGGTCGTGATGAGGCCACACTTAGGTCAAAGGACAGCACCTTATATTCTGTTTGGGTAGCCTCCAAACTGGTAGCATGAACATCAATTTCTTAAACTTCCGGTAATGCCACCCCCCCCCCCCCTCCATTTCCCATCCACTTTTCCTTCTCTCATCTCACTCACCAATCAACTTCTCAGCTCTTTACTTCATCCCTCCTCCTCCAGGTTTCACCTATCCCCCCCCTCTCTCTCCCCTTTCCCACATTTTAAATCTACTCCTGTTCTGTCAAAGGGTTTTGGCTCAAAATGTCAACTGCACTTTTTTCATGCTGAGTTCCTCCATTTTGTGTGTGTTCGTTTGGATTTCAAGCTCTTGCAGATTTCCTCTTGTTTGTGACTACTCTGGGAGCCGAGGGAGGAGATTGCTGAGCCTCTGGCGATGATCTTTGCATCACCAATGGGGACGGGAGAGGTTCCGGAGGATTGGAGGGTTGTGGATGTTGTTCCCTTATTCAAGAAAGGGAGTAGGGATAGCCCAGGAAATTATAGACCAGTGAGTCTAACTTCAGTGATTGATAAGTTGATGGAGAAGATCCTGAGTGGCAGGAATTATGAACTTTTGGAGAGGCATAATATGATTAGGAATAGTCAGCATGGCTTTGTCAAAAGCAGGTCGTGCCTGACAAGCCTGACTGAATTTTTTGAAGACGTGACTAAACACCTCAATGAAGATAGAGTAGTAGATGTAGTGTTTATGGATTTCAGCAAGGCATTTGATAAGGTACCCCATGCAAGGATTATTGAGAAAGTAAGGAGGCATGGGATCCAAGGGGACATTGCTTTGTGGATCCAGAACTGGCTTGCCCACAGAAGGCAAAGAGTGGTTGTAGAGGGGTCATTTTCTGCATGGAGGCCAGTGACCAGCAGTGTGCCTCAGGGATCTGTTCTGGGACCCTTACTCTTTGTGATTTTTATAAATGACCTGGATGAGGAAGTGGAGGGATGGGTTAGTAAGTTTGCTGATGACACAAAGTTTGGAGGTGTTGTGGATAGTATGTAGGGCTGTCAGAGATTATAGCAGGACATTGATAGGATGCAAAACTGGGCTGAGAAGTGGCAGATGGAGTTCAACCCAAAATAGTGTGAGATGGTTCATTTTGGTAGGTCAAATATGATGGCAGCATATAGCATTAATGGTAAGACTCTTGGCATTGTGGAGGGTCAGAGGGTTCTTGGGGTCCGAGTCCATAGGATGCTCAAAGTAGCAGCACAGGTTGACTCTGTGGTTAAGAAGGCATACAGTGCATTGGCCTTCATCAACTGTGGGATTGAGTTCAAGAGCCAAGAGGTAATGTTGCTGCTATATAGGACCCTGGTCAGACACCACTTGGTGTACTGTGCTCAGTTCTGGTCGCCTCACTACAGGAAGGATGTGGAAACCATAGAAAGGTTGCAGAGGAGATTTACAAGGATGTTGCCTGAATTAGGGAGCATGCCTTATGAGAATAGGCTGATTAAACTTGGTCTTTTCTCCTTGACGCGACTGAGGATGAGAGGTGACCTGATAGAGGTGTAAAAGATAATGAGAGGCATTGATCGTGTAGATCAGGGGTGGGCAAACTTTTTGACTTGTGGGCCACAAAGGGTTCTAAAATTTGACAGGGAGGCTGGACCAGGAGCAGATGGACGGAGTGTTTTGGTAATACACCTCATAAGAGAAAATAAAATATCATGGGATATGTAGAAAACATGTGCTTTAATTTCAATTGAAAATGAACAAATGCATTACAACAAAATATCTGTCTTTGAAGTCCCATGGTATTTAGCTATTTATTGAAATGACTTTTAAAACACTGAAAATTAAATGAATAAAATACAGCTTTTTTAATAGTAACAGTTATTATTTTAAAGCACTGAAAATTCTGTTATCCTTCAAGATATTATCATCATCACTCTCCTCCTGACTGTCTTTATTTCAAAAACGGTAGGAGATGCAGGTCTACTTGTCCTGTTCCTTCTTATTCAATTGTCCCCTGTGCCAAAACTCAACAACGACCAGCACAAAGACAGAACAGTGATAGCGCGCCAGTATGCAGAACACGTTATTTGATCTGGAGCACATTTTTTATTTTGAGAACGTACGTGCACCTGCGCACTACTCATGTCCATCACTTAACAGAAATGACATGTAACATGTAAGGCTTATTGAAAGAAATATTTTCAAATGCATTTTTTACATAACACAATGAAGAAACTTATTTTTAATTTCAGTGGGAACAGTGTTGTTGGTCTCCCTTTTTAGCCAGCGCATCAAAGTCTGGATTTAGTTTTGTTGTGGCGATTCTCAGGATGGATCTGAGGTGTTGGTCAGTTAACTTGGATCTGCGGCTGGCTTGTTGATGTTCATGACGCTGAACGCCTGTTCACACAAATAGGTCGAGCCGAACAAAGAGTAAAGCGCAAATGTGGAGTAATACGCTGCACCTCAACAAAGGTCAATGTATATAGAGTGCGTCATCTATTGGGAAAATGCCAGAATTGCGGGGAAAAAACGTTAACAAGGTTTATTAATATAATTTCATCAAGTTCTGTGGGCCGGATTAAAAAGCTTAACAGGCCGCATATGGCCCGTGGGCCGTAGTTTGCCCATGCCTGGTGTAGATAGTCAGAGGCTTTTTCCTAGGGCTGAAATGGCTAGCATGAGAGGGCACAGTTTAAAGGTGCTTGGAAGTAGGTACAGAGGAGATGTCAGGGGTAAGTTTTTTTACGCAGAGAGTGGTGAGTGCGTGGAATGGGCTGCTGGAAATGGTGGTGGAGATGGATACAATTGGGTCTTTTAAGAGACTCCTAGTCGGTACATGGAGCTTAGAAAAATAGAAGGCTATGGGTACCCCTAGGTAATTTCTAAAGTAAGTACGTGTTCAGCACAGTATTGTGTGCTGTGCTGTAGGTTTTCTATGTTTTGATGTTTCTATGTGACTGAATCTTTCCTTTCAGGCTCCATCAAAAGGAAAAAAGGCTTGAAATTATCTGTGGAAGAGATAATCTTGCACGAACAATTCAGTGTTCCAACAAACATGAACAATGACATTGCCCTTTTGAAGACTAAGGAAACCATCATATACAGTTCTCATGTAAGGTACAATACCTACCAGGCCAGATGGTTACCAAGAATAACTAAAAGTTAAAAGGGAATGGGAAAAAATAAATGCCCTGAAGATAAATTGTTGATGAGCCACAACATGAAAGTTATAACTTTGAAGGAAGCCATTCACTCATCATGTATGTGATAGCATTTTGCAAGTCTAGCAAGTACAACATATGTGCCCTTCCCCATCATTTGTCATTTCTGGTGGAATAGGCATACCTGAGGAGTTTGTTCAGTTTTTTCTGGAAGATAAAACAGAAACAGTTTTTGGATCCAGCTGGGTGATGCAACCACTAACTTTAGACGTCAGTATAAAGTCTACAAACACCATTTCCAGTGCTTCATTTCTATTCTGCCCACCAGCCAACCTGCTCTCTCTCTCTCTCTCTCTCTCTCTCTCACACTTTCTCACACTCTCTTACCCTTTCACACATTCTCACTCACTCTCACTCACCCTCTCACACTCTCCCTCTCTTTCTTACATTCCCTCTCTCACATTCCCTCTCTCCTTCTCTTTCTCTCTCACTCTCACTCACACACTCTCTCACTCTCTCTTACACTCCCTCTCTCTCAATCTCTCTCTGTCACACTCACTCTCTCTCTTACACTCCGTCCCTCTCCCTGTCGCTCTCTCTCAGACTCTCTCACTCTCACACTTCCTCTCCCTCTCTTTCTCACTCAAATACTCTCTCACACACTTTCTCTCTCGCTCTTACCCTTACACACTCTCTCTTACACACTTTCTCTCACACTCTCTTTTCACACTCTCTCACTCATTCTGTCTCCTCTCTTTCTCTCTCTTCCCCTTCTCTCTCTCACATTCTCATTTACTCTCTCACTGTCACTTATGAGACATAACTTTAATACCCCTGCCTCTCTTTATTGTGGCTAACCAATAAATCAGGCTCAGTTGCCCTGACCTGTTGCTAGGAGCATTTGGATTAAGTATGAGAGGACCGCTCCAATGATTTTCTCTTTGGAGTACTGAATAGCTGAGCCTTCAGTTTTCAGTTCTGTGTTATGGCAGTGCTAGTTCATGGTCAGTGGAGTGAAATAGATGTACCAACATCTGCCCTTCCAGATCACTTACACTTTATATTAAATTTTATTGAGCAGTGTAAGCTTCGCTCAGTAGGAAGTTGAAATAGTAGCTGGCTTGGGTGGGGACTAGTAGGTGCCTCAGCCACCCAGTGAATGACTGAGTAAAGCTGGAACAGAGTGCCCTGTCACACCATTTGAAATCCCCTTCTTCCCTGCCTCTCGTGGACAACTCCCTCAGGGCTTACAACCTCCTCGTGGGTTTATATCTTGCAGACCTGTTTGTTTGCCATGCACTAAGAGGAGTGCCCAGCTACTCGTCTCACCTACAGGCAGATGGACTGAAGCTTGTCGTTATGAAGGTAATGCAGTTTTGCAGGATTTCTCCTTTACTGCAGATGTCAGGTAGACTAACAACTGTTATCACTAATGGTCAAACTAGGAGTTACATAATTTTCAGTGCATTTCATGCAGGTAAATATTGTCTCTAGTTAATGTCAAGTTTAACTATCGATCTCATCTCCATTAATAGACTTGGCTTTCCTGTTTGGGCAGTGCGCAAACAGGCCCTTTGGCCCAACTCATCCCTGCCAACCAAGGTGTCCATCTAGTTTCTCCCATTTATAACCATATAAAAATTACAGCATGGAAACAGGCCATCTTGGCCCTTCTGGTCCATGCCAAATGCTTACTCTCACCTAGTCCCACCGGCCTGCACTCAGCCCATAACCCTCCATTCCTTTCCTGTCCATATACCTATCCAATTTTACTTTAAATTACAATATTGAACGTGCCCCTACCACTTCTACTGGAAGTTCATTCCACACAGCTACCACTCTCTGAGTAAAGAAGCTCCCCTCGTGTTACCCTTAAACTTTTGCCCCCTAACTCTCAACTCATGTCCGCTTGTTTGAATCTCCCCCACTCTCAATGGAAAAAGGCCTATCCATGTTAACTCTATCTATCCCCCTCATAACTTTAAATACCTCTATCCAGTCCCCCCTCAACCTTCTATGCTCCACAGAGTAAAGACCTAACTTGTTCAACCTTCCTCTGTACCTTAGGTGCTAAAACCCAGGTAACATTCTAGTAAATCTCTCTATTTTGTTGACATCTTTCCTATAATTCAGTGACTAGAACTGTACACAATACTCCAAATTCAGCCTCGCCAATGCCTTGTACAATTTTAACATTACATCCCTACTCCTATACTCAATGCTCTGATTTATAAAGGCCAGCGTAACAAAAGCATTCTTCACCACCTTATCCACATGAGATTCCACCTTCAGGGAACTATGCACCATTATTCCTAGATCACTCTGTTCTACTGCATTCTTCAATGCCCTACCATTTACCATGTATGTCCTATTTTGATTAGTCCTACCATAATGTAGCACCTCACACTTATCAGCATTAAACTCTATCTGCCATCTTTCAGCCCACTCGTCTAACTGGCCTAAATCTCTCTGCAAGCTTTGAAAACCTGCTTCATTATCCACAACACCACCTATCTTTGTATCATCTGTATACTTACTAATCAAATTTACCACCCCATCATCCAGAGCATTAATGTATATGACAAACAACTTTGGACCCAGTACAGATCCCTGAGGAACACCACTAGTCACTGGCCTCCAACCTGACAAACAGTTAACTACCACTACTCTCTGGCATCTCCCATCCAGCCACTGTTGAATTAATTTTACTACTTCAATATTAATACCTAACGATTGAACCTTCCTAACTAACCTTCCATGTGGAACCTTGTCAAAGGCCTTACTGAAGTCCATATAGACAACATCCACTGCTTTACCCTCGTCAACTTTCCTAGTAACCTCTTCAAAAAATTCAATAAGATTTGTCAAACATGACCTTCCATGCACAAATCCATGTTGACTGTTCCTAATCAGTCCCTGTCTATCCAGATAATTATATATACCACCTCTAAGAATACTTTCTATTAATTTACCCAACACTGACGTCAAACTGACAGGCCTATAGTTGCTAGGTTTACTCTTAGAACCCTTATTAAACAATGGAACAACATGAGCAATACGCCAGTCCTTTGGCACCATCCCCATTTCTAATGACATTTGAAATATTTCTGTCAGAGCTCCTGTTATTTCTACACAAACCTCCCTCAAGGTCTTAGGGAATATCCTGTCAGGATCCGGAGATTTATCCACTTTTATATTCCTTAAAAGTGCCAGGACTTCCTTGTCTTTAATCATCATAGCTTCCATAACTTCCCTACTTGTTTCCCTTATCTTACACAATTCAATATCCTTCTCCTTAGTGAATACTGAAGAAGAGAAATTGATCAAAATCTTCCCCATCTCTTTCGGCTCCACACATAGCTGTCCACTCTGATTCTCTAAGGGACCAATTTTATCCCTCACTATCCTTTTGCTATTAATGTAACTGTAGAAACCCTTTGGATTTATTTTCACCTTACTTGCCAAAGCAACCTTGTATCTTCTTTTAGCTTTTCTAATTTCTTTCTTAAGATTCTTTTTACATTCTTTATATTCCTCGAGCACCTCACTTACTCCATGCTGCCTATATTTATTGTAGATATATTTGAATATATATTGTATTTGACTATCTTTGATCTACATGCCCCTAAACAATTCATCCCATTTACCTCAAATTCCAAACAAGAGAAAATCTGCAGTTGCTGGAAATCCGAGCAACAGACACAAAATGCTGGAGGAACTCAGCAGGCCAGGTAGCCTCTATGGAAAAAAGTACAGTCTATGTTTTGGTCTTTTTTCCAGAGATGCTGCCTGGCCTGCTGAGCTCCTCCAGCGTTTTGTGTGTGTTGCATCCCATGTACCTATCCAAATGTCTTTCGAATGCTTCCTCTGGCAGCTCATTTCATATGCATATCACCCTCTGTATTCCAAACATTCACAATCTTCTGGCCTGGTATTTGTAGCTGAGAGGAATTTAACCTCAGAAGCACAGGTATGCGTCAAATAGGTTGTCAAGATAAACAGGTGGTGCATATGCTCAAAGGTGTTGAGGTTGAGAGATTAAAGTTCCTAGGAGTGGACATCACCAATAGCCTGTCCTGGGCCAACCACATCACTGCTGAGAAAGCTCACCAGCGCCTTTATTCCCCTGGAGGCTTCCATTGGCCAGAAGATACAAGAGCCTGAAAGTTCCTATCACCAGGCTCAAGGACAACATCTACCCCAACGTTATATCAGAATCAGGCTTAATATCACTGGCATACGTCATGAAATTTGTGAACCTAGTGGCAGCAGTAAAATGAAATCCATAATAAATATAGATTATATCAATAAATTAGAGTATATATATATAAATAGTTAGATCAAGAATAGTGCAAAAACAGAAATAATATTAATTTTAAAAAGTGAGGTAGTGTCCAATGGGAAATCAGTGAAGAAGCAGTTCCTGAATCACTGAGTGTGTGCCTTCAGGCTTCTGTACCTCCTTCCTGATGAGTGCATGTCCTGGGTGATGGGGGTCCTAAATAATGGATGTTGCCTTCTTAAGGCACCGCTCCTTGAAGATGTCTTGAAGCTATGGAGGCTGGTGCCCATGATAGATCTGACTAATTTGAACTTCCTGTAGCATCTTTTTGGTCCTTTGCAGTAGCACCCCTCCCCCCCCCCCCCACTGTCCCCACCCTATACCAGATGGTGAAGCAGCCTATCAGGTTGCTCTTCATCGCACTTCTATAGAAGTTTTCGAATGTTTTAGTTGACAAACTAAATCTTATCATACTCCTAATGGCATATAGCTGCTGTCTTACCGTCTTAATAGCTGCATTGATATGTTGGTTAGATCCTCAGATATCGACACCCAGGAACTTGAACTCTCTCCTCTTTATGATCTTCCACCTTATTGTCTTCCTGCACTGCACTTTCTTTGTAGCTGTTACATTTTATTCTGCATTGTTATTATTTTACCCTGTTCTGATTCAGTCCAATGTGGAATGATCTGATCTGTACAAGCAGGATGCAAGATAAGTTTTTCATTGTATCTCAGTATATATGACAATGACAAACCAAGTCCCTTAGCAAACAACCTAGTATTGTCTGAGACTGTGGTAGGAGAGCGTATATGGAATCAGATATATGGACACAGAGATTGTGGCAAAGTCCAGAAGATGACTCGACTTTACGTTTATTAATTGGAAGGGCTCGTGGGGAACCACAAACTGATGGTTGTACAAGATGTTGAAGGGAATATGCATTGCCCAACCATTCTTACTTGGAGGCACCTCAAGTCTGGGTTTTACTGAGTGATGGATGACACCACATCTGTCCCTGGACCTTGTTGCCAGACCCTGTGCAGATTCCTGCTGTTGGACAGAGTCATACAGCCATGTGCCCCCTCCAAAGCCGAGCCACCACATTGACGCTCCACCCAACTGAACGCAGACTGTGAGGGAGTCCGTGTCTTTGACCTTCTCCATGGGGACCAGTTGAACTTTGGTAGGGTGTCACAGTAAGGCCCAGCCCAACCCTTGTCAGTGGTGCAATCTCTTGTCACCCTCCCTGACTCCATGAGCAAGGAACTTCATTGCATTCTTTTATTTATGACAATAAAGTCATAGAGCACCACAGCACAGAGACAGGCTCTTCAAACCAGCCAGTCCATGCCGACCTCACCTTCTGTCTAGTCCCATCTTCCTGCATCCAAACCATATCCAGATAACAAACTAATTGGAATCTGAATCTCACTATTCATTCAGTTTCAGCCAGTCCATTCACAAATGTGGCATCTTATTTGCCTCCAAGATAAACTCTAAGTTGATGGCCATTAGCAGCATACCCACATCTGCTGCTGTTTCCTGTGCCTCTCCCAACTACATCACACCCCTTTACCACCTCTTCCTGTCCTGAAGTTACCAGCTGATTTCCCATCCCAAATCATGTATTCTTTCCTCCATTAAATCCTGCTCCTATCTCCTCTATGAGCATAACTTGGCTTCCAGATAACCACTTTAGGATTTCCTTCTCTATATACGTCACATCACTGGAGAGGGTTCAAAGGAGGTGAAGGGCATTTGATGGCTCTGGGCCTGTATTCACTGGAATTCAGAAGAATGAGGGGTGACCTCACTGAAACCTATCAAATGTTGAAAATCCTCGATAGAGTGGATGTGGAGAGGATGTTTCTTATGGTGGGAGAGTCTAGGACCAGAGGATACCGTCTCAGAATAGAGGGGCATTCTTTTAGAACAGAGATGAAGAGAAATTTCTTTAGCCCGAGACTGGCGAATCTGTGGAATTTGTTGCCACAGACGGCAGTAGAGGCCAAGTCTTTATGTATGTTCAAGGCAGAGTTTGATAGATTCTTGATTGTTCAGGGCTTGAAGTAATATGTGGAGAAGGCAGGAGACTGGGGCTGAGAGGAAGATTGGATCAGCCATGATGAAATGGCAGAGCAGAGTCAATAGGCCACATGACCTAATTCTGCTTCTATGTCTTATGGTCTTAACTATTTTAAGAGGAAGGCTGTTGTTTAACTAACTAAGCCCAGTGCCTGCATTTATGCTCCTGATCACTCCAATTGTGCTGCAAAATGAGTTGAAAGAGTGGAGATGAATATTGCTTTAATTTTACGTCCCAGATGTTGTGTTGACAACTGACAATGGAAGAACCACAAAGATACCAGGTTACGTGACAGGCTGGGGATACTATAGGAGAAGGTCAACTTTATCAAGTTATGATCTGCAGCATGCCCAAGTGTACATTCAGGTAAATTGATAAATCATCTTTTTTCTACTTCTTTCCAATTCTAGTTTTTGGAATAGTTATTGGGAGAGCACGGTCATATTACTGAGCCTGTGCATAATGGAAAATCGGTTGAATCCAGCTTATTTCTGCAGGAGCTGATGACTTAATCCCCCACTTGTTCAGTTCCTCACAAACTGGAGGTGGAACAAGTGGTGAAAGCTACCATACCAGCACCACCCCCCTATCCCTGCCTATGGAGGGAATGACAAATATACAGCAATATTGTGACTAATTAATAAATGCAGTGGGTCTGGGCAAGATGATGGGGTGAAAAGCATGCACAGGGAAAGCTTAAATGGAAAAAAATTACAATATTAAAATGCATCTCTCTCAGAAGATTTGTAATTTTAGACAAAGCTAAAAATAATTACTATGTGTGTTGGTGAGTATATACAATGCTACTCTGGCCATTATTTTAAAAAAGGGGGTCCAATTACTCTTTAGAAGGATTAACAGACCTATTAAAGCAGCTGGTCGAGGAACTAGTTAATTCGCCAATACATGCAAATTTCTGGAAATACTCAGCAGGTCAGGCAGCATCTGTGAGAAAAGAAACATGTAATGATTCAAGTCCAACACCTTTCATCACAACTGGAAAAGACATAAAATTTTAAGTAGAAGTTTGGGGAGGAATGGGTTTGAACAAAGGGAATATCTCGGACAGCGCGAGGTCAGTTGACTTAATCTAACAGTGAGGCAGCAGTTAAAATCTATTTCAATTTGTTTGTCTGTGTGATGTGCATAGTAAGCCTGTGGGAAATGCCCAGAAGGCCACAGTATAAATAACAAAAGAAAAACAAAGCCATATAATGGCCAGTTCTGATGCAGAAGTCGGATAATTCAGTACTGAGCCCAGCAGGTTGCACCTGAACCATTCTTCCTGAACAATGGCATTTCTTCTGCCATGGTGGACTGATCCCTTAACTGTATCTCGCCCCCTTACCTCACCTCTTCTCCTCCTGGATAGAAGAAGAAAAAGGTGCTTCAAACCTCAAAGTACATTTATTATCTAAGTACGTATAAATTATACAGCCTTGACATTCATCTCCCTACAGGCAGAAACCAGAAAGAACCCATCTTAAAAAGTTTAATGAGCAGCCAATGCAGAGAGAGAGAGAGAGGGAGAAAAGAATGCAAATCATGCAAACAATAAGAACAAGCCACAGCATTCAGAATGAAAGTGAGCCCATAGATATGAAGGCCGGAGCAGGCCCACAGCCTTGGCCTCAGTTCGTCACACAGCCGGGCTTTGGTCCTCACCTGCACTCCACCAGATTCCACAGTTAATGAATCGCCATTTGCAATCCCTGCCGGCTCCACCACCAGACTCTAATCCCCTCCCTGTCCCTTTTGGCATTTTAAAAGGAATGCTCCCTTAATGAATCCCTGGTCAGCTCTTCCATCTCCACCCACCGCAGTGCCACAGGATGTGAAATCCCTATACATTAACCTCTTCCCTTCCCTACATCCAAGGACCGAAACATTCTTTCCGAGTGAAGCGGTGATTCACCTGCATTTCTTCCAATCTTATGTACTGTGTTTGCTGTTTGTATTGTGGGTTCACCTACACTGGAGGTATCTATATCATGTCTGTTACACCACTGGTGTTTAGGGCAACAATGAAGGTCCTTCTTTTCTGTCTGTCCATGGCCACTCAGATGTAGAAGGATTCTTTGTTACTGTTTCCATAACAATTCTGTTTTACCAGTCGAGGTTTGTTAGCCCTGAGCTGAACCACCAAACCTGGAGGACCAGTAGACCACTCTTAGAAACATAGAAAACCTACAGCACAATACAGGCCCTTAGAACTAGCTAGGCTTTACCCATAGCCCTCTATTATTCAAAGCTCCATGTAGCCATCCAGGAGCCTCTTAAAAGACCCTATCGTTTCCGCCTCCACCACTGCCGCTGGCAGCCCATTCCACACACTCACCAGTCTCTGCGTAAAAAGCTTACTCCTGACATCTCCTCTGTACCTACTTCCAAGCACCTTAAACCTGTGTCCTCTCATACTAATCATTTCAGCCCTGGGAAAAAGCCTCCGACTATCCACATGAATAATGCCTCCCATTATCTTGTATACCTCTATCAGGTCACCTCTCATCCTCCGTCACTCCAAGGAGAAAAGGCTGAGTTCACTCAACCTATTCTCATAAGGCATGCTCCCCAATCCAGGCAACATCCTTGTAAATCTCCTCTGCACCCTTTCTATGGTTTCCACATCCTTCCTGTAGTGAGGTGACCAGAACTGAGCACAGTACTCCAAGTGGGGTCTGACCAGGGTCCTATATAGCTGCAACATTACCTCTCAGCTCTGAAACTCAATCCCACGATTGATGAAGGCCAATGCACCGAGTGCCTCCTTAACCACAGAGTCAACCTGCCTAGCAGCTTTGAGTGTCCTATGGATCCAAGATCCTTCTGATCCTCCACACTGCCAAGAGTCTTACCATTAATGCTAAATTCTGCCATCATATTTGACCTACCAAAATGAACCACTTCACACTTATCTGGGTTGAACTCCATCTGCCACTTCTCAGCCCAGTTTTGCATCCTATCAATGTCCCGTTGTAACATTTAACCGCCCTCCACACTATCCACAATACCCCCAACCTCTGCATCATCAGCAAATTTACTAACTCATCCCTCCACTTCCTCATACAAGTCATTTATAAAAATCACAAAGAGTAGGGGTCCCAGAACAGATCCCTGAGGCAATCCACTGGTCACTGGCCTCCACGCAGATTATTACCCGTCTACAACCGCACCTTGCCTTCTGTGGGCAAGCCAGTTCTGGATTCACAAGGCAATGTCCCCTTGGATCCCATGCCTCCTTACTTTCTCAATAAGCCTTGCATGGGGTACCTTATCAAATGTCTTGCTAAAATCCATATACACTACATCTACAGCTCTACCTTCATCAATTTGTTTAGTAACATCCTCAAAAAACGACCTGCCTTTGACAAAGCCATGCTGACTATTTCTGATCATATTATGCCGCTCCAAATGCTCATAAATCCTGCCTGTCAGGATCTTGTCCATCAAATTACCAACCACTGAAGTAAGACTCACAGGCCTATAATTTCCTGGGCTATCCCTACTCCCTTTCTTGAATAAGGGAACAACATCCACAACCCTCCAATCCTCTGGAACCTCTCTCGTCCTCATTGATGATGCAAAGATCATTGCCAGAGGTTCAACAATTCCCTCGCTTTCCACAGTAGCCTGGGGTACATCCTGTCCAGCCCCGGTGACCTAACCAACTTAATGCTTTCCAAAATCTCCAGCACATCCTCTTAGTTTGGCCTCTGTCCTTTGATCTGTACAAGAACCAAAGCACAAAGCCCTGACTCCAGCCAACATAGGTCTCTGGGTCATTGAGGCACACAAGCCTTCAAACCCTAGGTTATGGTCCTCTTGGAGGTCTTCACTGGAAAAAGCCAATATAAACTGAGTGATCGCTTTGCAATCTGCAGGAATGACCCTGAGCTTCCTGTGCATTTCACTGTAATTCACCACCCCACTCCCACTCTGACCTCCCTGTCTGTGATCTCCTGCACTGACGGATGGAAATCCAATTCAAACTTGAGGAGCAACATCTGATATTCTGCCTCTTCAAATCTGAGGACTCAACATTGAATTCTCCAATCTTTTTTAACTTATCTTTTTCCCATCTACATCAGAACTGGCTATCCACTCAAAATTCTGAAGGAACTCAGCAGGCCAGGCAGTAGCTATGGAAAGGAGTGAATGGCCAATGTTTCAGGTCAAGACCCTTCATCAACCTGAAACGTTGACTGTTTACTCTTTTCCATTGATGCCGCCTGGCCTGCTGAGATCCTCCAGCATTTTAGATGTGTTGTTTTGGATTTCCAGCATCTGTAGATTTGCTCGTGTTTGTTAGAACTGGCCATTTTTGCCTAACATCGTTTGGCTTAGGTATTCTCTTTTCTTTGTATATGCTAGACTGATGGGCATGTCCACATCCTTACCATTAGCAACACATTACACAATCTTAAAGTGATATTCACTTCAACTTACCTCTGGATCCACCCTATTGGAGATATTCCTTTGTACCACCCACCCTCTCTGCCACCTAAAACTAATCATTTTACTCTTTTTGTCAGTTCTAATGAAAGAGATCCAGACCTGAAGCAGTAACTCTCACAGGTGCTGCCTGACCTACTGAGTACGTCCAGTATTTTGCTTGCTTATTATTTTAAATTGTCACCATCTGTTGTGCTTCAATGTTCACTCTTTGAGTTGTTCTTCCATGGACAATTCCAGCACAACTTCAACATGGACACAGCTTAGATGTTGCTCGCAGGTATGGTTAGTGACAGAAAATCAATTTTGAAAGTTGCGGGTCTTGCAGTGGACTTTGCTACATTCCTTCGGTGTCAGAATCAGGTCTGATGTGGAGCCCTTGTGGGAACTGACAGAGTATTGGAAATGTATCAATAATTAATAGCCAGTTGATTGATCCAGAATTTCACACCACCAAGTGAACTGAATGAAGGGGTTCAAAGAAATTGTCAAACTGATTTCTGATAACTTCTGTGGCGAGAGGCCTAGGCGAGGATGGAAAGTGCTAGAGTATCTGAGACTAGAAGCAAAACTTTATTTTAATACTGAGACGAGAATAGGGTTCTTGACTAGATGCTAGACAAGAACCTGACAGGACTAGACGAGAATCCAAACGAGACAGAAACCCTAAACTCATTTGGAGACTTGACCCAAAGTTGAGCTGACAATTGGGCCCTGAAACTGAGCTCAGGTGTTCTTTAAATATCCAAGTCCTGGTGCCAAACATGGCCACCAATTTGCAGAGCAGACCAGAATCTTTAAAAGAACCATGCCAGCTATCCATCCTTTGGAGAATTGGAGCTTTTAATCCCCAGAGGCTGACACAGTCGGGCAGGTACTGTACCAACTTAATCATACAGAAGCCAGCACCGGAAGGTAACTCAACCATCACGTGGTCGTTATTATTATTACCACATTGTCAATGTAAAGTCGCCTCAGCAGCTCTCTGATCTGTTGTTTTTGCTCCTGTCACTGCCTTCTTGTTCTCAGAGTAACCACATATCTAACTAATAGCTCTGGCCTGTTCCCGTCGTATGCTGAGTGCTCTGCTCTCTTGTAGGATCGATTGACATGTACTTCCCCGTATCCGCTGACAGAAAACATGTTCTGTGCAAAAGGGACAGAAGCAGATAGTTGCAAAGGTAAGCCTTTCTTCCTCCCCGATTCCACCAGCTTTTCCGAAAGGATTCACACAGTTCACACTTCACACAGTTAGTGAGATTATCAGTCACTTAGTTGTGAAGAAGCAGCCTGTTTTTGACTGCACAGTGGCGAGGCCAGTACAGACGCCACCTCACAGGTCCACAACCCAGCTTTAACACTGGACTCCTGGTGCTGCCTGTGTGGGTTTGCCCATTCTCTCTCTGACTGCGATGCTTTTCTCTACATCGCAAAGCCGTGAGGCTTTGTAGGTTAATTAGCCTATAATGTTGCCATCAATGTGCGGGTTAGTTGTAGAGTTGGTGGGAGGTGGGTGCAGAGTATTGATACGAATGTTGGAGGAGTAGAATTGTACCAGTGTCAGATTATTGTAAGATAATCAGAATGGACATAATGGATTAAAGAACTGCTTGTGTGATGTGACTCTCAATCAAATCCCTGCAACAGGCAAAGTTTGGTGTTCCTTTCAACCACCTCCTTTCCACACCAACCACAGTCCTGCGCTGGAGAGTTAACAGGCAACATCAGCCCAATGTCAAAGCTGTGTCTCAAATGGAACTTTCAACATCCTCTGCACATAGATGCAGGGTGAAAACCCCACAGAGATTGATCAGTAAAGCACACAGGGATTGATCTGTAAAGCACATGGGGATTGATCAGTAAAGCGCACAGGGATTGATCAGTAAAGCACACGGGGATTGATCAGTAAAGCACACAGGGATTGATCTGTAAAGCACGCAGGGATTGATCTGTAAAGCACACGGGGATTGATCAGTAAAGCGCACGGGGATTGATCAGTAAAGCGCACGGGGATTGATCAGTAAAACGCACGGGGATTGATCAGTAAAGCGCACGGGGATTGATCAGTAAAGCACATGGGGATTGATCAGTAAAGCACACGGGGATTGATCAGTAAAGTGCACGGGAATTGATCAGTAACACACATGGGGATTGATCAGTAAAGCGCACGGGGATTGATCAGTAAAGCACACGGGAATTGATCAGTAACACACATGGGGATTGATCAGTAAAGCACACGGGGATTGATCAGTAAAGCGCACGGGGATTGATCAGTAAAGCGCACGGGGATTGATCAGTAAAGCGCACGGGGATTGATCAGTAAAGCGCACGGGGATTGATCAGTAAAGCACATGGGGATTGATCTGTAAAGCACACGGGGATTGATCAGTAAAGTGCACGGGAATTGATCAGTAACACACATGGGGATTGATCAGTAAAGCACACGGGGATTGATCAGTAAAGTGCACGGGAATTGATCAGTAACACACATGGGGATTGATCAGTAAAGCACATGGAGATATTCCATCTGATTTCAAGGTGGGAAGAAACCTTCCTTTTGCTTGGTGGCCCCAGTGCGAAAGAACTGAAGTCACAGCGCATGCAACAACACCTCTTTGCCTCTATGTTACCAAAAGGCAAAGCCGTCCGGGTACAAGGATGTGTGTGGGTGTGTCTCTGGATGAGTGTGAATGCGTGTGTGCACATGCATATGGTGTGAGGTGGCATGTACTGGTGTTTGTGCATATTGGTCCCTAGCCAGCAGGATTTGCCTCGTATCCATCTATCAGCCGAGCTCCAGTAGAACTCAGAGGTTCACTTGTATGTCAGAGAATGTATACAGTATGCAGCCTGGAATTCTTACTCTTCACAGGCATCCAGAAAACAAGAAACCCCAGAGAATGAATGATAGAAACATCAAAGCCTTTACCCCCCAACGTGTACCAGCAGATCCACTGCCCCGCCCCCACACTCCCCCCAAGCAATAGCAAAAGCCCCTCCCCCAGGAGACCTTGATCTACAGTCTGTAACCCAGCACTTTGGTATCTCAGGCACTTGGTGGGCAGTTTCTGGTATACATTGCACGGGTGTAGGTGTCTTCTGAGTATAGGCGCAGTGATGGGGAAGTGAAGGCACAGCACATTCCAACCAAAGGCGTGCTCTTCTAAGAGGAAGATGATAGAAAACAGTACTGCAGTGGGGCAGAGAGATTCTGGCATGGATCCCCTGTGCAGCCTGTGAATTTTGGGGAAGAAGACATCCTTGGACATGCATCCCTTCCACGATACTCAACTGGCATCAATTTAAAAAGCCCGTACCATCACGGATTGAACAAAAACGAGTGTTATGTTATACTTAGAAGGCCATTTGGTCCATCAGCTTCATGCCAGCTCTCATCAGGAATCCCATTTTTCCCATATTAAGAATTGACCATTTTGATGAAGAGTTTCAGATCTGAAGCCTTAACTCTGTTTCTATCTCCACAGATGCTACATGGCCAATCAAGTATTTCTAGTGCTTCCTGTTAATATTTCAGTTTTCCGGCATCTGCAGTCTTCTTAATTCACATCACCCTCAAACCCCTTTCCTTATTTCCCTGTAATTTGGCAACTTATTCAAACTCACATATGTCCATCCACTCCCTTAAATAAGATTGGAGAGTTCAGTATTGATTCCTCAGAGACTGCAGTGTGCAGAGGCAAAATATCAGATTCTGTTCCTCAAGTTTCCACTGGACTTCAATCCATCAGTGCGGGAGGTCACAGACAGGGAGGTCAGAGTGGGAGTGGGGTGGTGAATTACAGTGAAATGCACAGGAAGCTCAGGGTCATTCCTGCAGATTGCAAAGTGATCGCCCAGTTTGCATTTGCTTTGTCCAATGTAGAAGAAGCCACAATACAAACAGCATTAGATTGGAAGCGATGTAAGCAAATCACCACTTCAGTCAGAAAGAATGTTTCGGTGCTTGGACGGTGGGAAGGGGAGAGGTTGATATATGAGTATTTCATATCCTGTGGCACAGTTCTTACTCTCAATCTAAAACGGGATAATTTATAATAGTTCAGCTACCAGCATGTCTTTGAGATGTGGGAGGAAATTAAAGCTCTTAGATACCCACACAGTTACAAATAGAGTGTTCAAACTCCTTATGGCCAGCACTTCAGGTACAAAAATCTGAATCCCTTCCTTCTACACCAACTCCTCAGCCAGGTGTTAAACTTTATGATCTTACACTTCTGGCCTCATTACCTGAGATCACAACCCTGGAGGTCCTGCCCTTTAACTTAGCACCGAACTCCCTGAACTCGCTTTGCAGAACCTCGTCACTCATCTTACCCATGTCATTAGTACCTATGTGCACCATGACCTCTGCCTGCTCACCCTCACTTAAGAATGATGAGGACTTGAACCGATATGTCCAGGACCCTGGCACCCAGGAGGCAACATACCATCTGGGAGTCTAGTTCTCGGGCACAGAACCTCCTTTCTGTTCCCTTGACTAACAAAACCTCTATCACCACAGCTTGCCTCTTCCCCCCACCCCACCACCACCTTTGCTCAGCGTCACAGAGCCAGGCTCAGTGCCAGAGACCTGAGTGGGATTTGGTGTGGGTGGGAGAAGGAGGGACAAATGACAAAGAGAATGAATCAATATAGTAAACACAAAGTACACTGTAGATGCTGGGGTCAAAGCAACACGCACAACACGCTGGAGGAACTCAGCAGGTCGGGTAGCATTCGTGGAAACGAGCAGTCAACGTTTCGGGCCGAGACCCTTCATCACGTCACATCTTGAAGAAAGGCCTTGGCCTGAAACATTGGCTGCACGTTTCCACGGATGCTGCCCGACCTGCTGAGTTCCTCCAGCTTGTTGTACATGAATCAATATAGGTTTGCTTTGTACGTTATTCTGCAGTGTATGTACATAAAACCACATTGCCCCACATCTTAGGAATAATCTTTATATAATATTTGATGGACGACTATCTCTAGAAAGTGCTACTGGCTCTCAGCAAAGGTTGTGAAATGTCATCGATATTATTTGGGTATTGAATAGTTAAAACACTGAGGTTATGAGTGATTTGACGGATGTCGTTGGATTACTGGCCAGCTGTTGTAGAAGAGAAAGAGGAAGGAAGCAAGAGACCATAAAAAAGGAAGGAAATGGGCTGGAGACCAAAAAGAGGAAGGAAATTGATCTGGAAGCAACACAAGGAGGGAATAATGGGGTGAAGACTTAAGATTTTTGGTTCTTCTTTGTATACCCTGTCAGAAACACACTGAGTCTCAGCAATTTGCAGAACGGTAAACTTTATTTTTCGAGTCTGCAGAGTCGGACCCAACCAGCTCCTGCTAGATTGAGTGCCGAATTACACTTTGCACAGTTTTTTATACCCTACTTGTTTACGACTTTGTGAGTTGCACCCATGTGAGGTGCAGACATTCTTCCTTAATCTCATTACAAAATTACAAATGTGATTACCCTTTGGCCCACTTATCAGCCTCAGCGCATTAACACCGTTATTGTTCAACTGTTAAGCATGTCTTCCCGTTACCCGTATCGCTTCTTTAATCAGCAAGCTATTGTTTCATCCTGATTTTGCAAATTGGTTTATACGTTGCCCTGCAAGTTGCTTTGCATGTTCTTTCTGTGTCAGCACATTCTAAATGGACTCCTTAAGTACCGTCTTTAATTTAATCATTTCTCTCAATCCACCCTTTTTCTTTTTAGAATGTGCTATCAGTTGGGCTTTTGCCACGGGTTTACATAGGCTTCTTCCTCTAGCTCTATTTCCCTTTGTAGGAGTACCTGAACAGGATCAGCTGGGGCCCCTGGTTGCATGACTTGTCTTGCCACCCGAGCTACTAGCTCCCGCAAGCAGGGGATCAGACATGGTAGCAGAAGGAGGACCATCAATCCCCCTCCTATAACCCCTAAAGCGGTTCGCCACCAGCCTCCTTTCAACCATCCGTCCAGCCAGTCCCAATACCCCAGCGGCTTCCAGGTCTGTACCGGCACGTGGGCCAGTTTCCTTATTATATCTGATATTTTTTTTGAACCACCTTTCCGTTGTCATCTATCTTTAAGCAGCAGTTGGTTAGATTAAACTTTCCACATACTCCTCCTTTTTGTTGTAGTCATAACATTTCTCGTTTACATGCGAGTGTGATACAAAGGACCCTGGAAAAAAAAACCGTCATGCCCACCCATACCATCGTCCTGCACTTATCACATCCCCCTTCAGCGCTTCTCAACAATAGCAGTATATACATTACAGTCCCAAAGTTCATTCTGTCCGTCTTTTGAGCTTTAGCACCATCGGGTCTTCTCCCTGGACGCAAGTCCATTCTGCACCTTCTTCGGGCTTTACGGGTCCCTTGATTCTCGCGGCGTGGGTCCACCCTTTTTCTTTTGTCCTTACTGCGGCTTCGGTGGTCAGTAGCACCTGGAATGGGCCTTCCCACTGCGGCTGTAACTTCTCTGGCTTCCAAGTCTTAATCAGGACCCAGTCACCGGGCTGAGTTCGGTGGAGTGCGAAGTCCAGAGGTGGGGTTTGTGCGAGTAACCCCTTCCTGCGCAATTCTGCAAAAGAACGAGACAGTGCCTGTAAATAGTCCCTTACAAAGACATCTCCCCCTTGCAGGGAAGGATAGCCCTCCACCTTGTTCCAATATGGAAGGCCAAACAACATTTCATAAGGGGATACTCCTATATCTTTTCGAGGAGCCGTGCGGATTCTTAGTAGGGCCAGGGGTAGACACTTGGTCCAGGGTAGCTTGGTTTCCATCATTAGTTTTGTCAATTGCATCTTCAAAGTACTGTTGATCCTCTCAACTCTTCCTGAGCTCTGAGGGTGCCAGGGGGTGTGCAGCTTCCACTGGATTCCTAAGGCGTCACAGATTAGCTGGTGTGTTTTTGAGGCAAAGTGTGTTCCCCTATCTGAATCAATAGACCCCATTATTCCATATCTTGGGACTATATTTTCTAATAGGATCCGTGCCACTGTAGGGGCGTCTGCTTTAGTGGTTGGGAATGCTTCCACCCACCGAGTGAAGTGATCCACAATTACTAACAGGTACTTCCATCTCTGAACTTGTGGTAGTTCCGTAAAGTCTATTTGGATCCGATGGAACGGTCGGACGGCTAGTGTTTGTCCCCCCTTATGGGTGGCACGCATCATTTTCTTGTTTACCTTTTGGCAGGTGTAACAGCCCCACACCTCCTGTTGAGCTAGTGTGAATATCCCTTTACAAACATAGTCCCTTAGGATAGTGTCGCACATAGCTTGCACTCCCCAATGGCTTTGTTGGTGTAGTTGTTGCAGTATATGACGAGTTACTTCCTTATTCAGTACTTGCCGTCCGTCGGGGGTCTTCCACTCGCCTTCTGATGTTTGTCGGGCTCCCAGCTGGCTCATAGCGTCTATTTCTACTTGGGTGAAGACTGGTAGTTTGTTAAGCCCTTCCCTTATCGGTATCAGGGTTAGAAGTCGGACCGTTTTTTCCATTGCTGCCCGTTTGGCTTCTTCATCTGCGAGCCGGTTTCCTATTGCTTCCGGGGCTGTTCCTCGTTGATGTCCTGGAACGTGAACCACTGCAATTTCTTGAGGTAGTGTTAGAGCTTCCAGAGTCATGCTTATCATTTGTTCGTGAGCTAATTCCCTTCCCCTGGCTGTTATCAACCCCCGTTCTTTCCAAATCTTTCCGAAGGTGTGTACCACTCCATAGGCATACTTAGAATCGGTGTATATAGTGCCTATTTTGTTTCTTAACAGTTGCAGTCCCCTCTGCAAGGCATATAGTTCACAAGACTGGGCTGACCAATTACCCGGGAGCCGGCCGGACTCCACCGTCTCCCTAGTCCTCCCGTTTATAATAGCATATCCACTGTGTCGTACCCCATTGATGCATCTGGAGGAGCCGTCGATATATAGTTCCTCGCCTTCAATTAGGGGAACTTCTTGTAGATCTTCCCTGCTTTTTGTCTGAAGGTCTGTTACCTCCACGCAGTTATGCTCGGTTTCCTCCCCTGTTGATTCCCCGTATAAGAACTGTGCCGGGTTACAACTATTGTTCTTTTCAAAGCTTAAATCATCCCCGACCATCAGAATGGTTTCGTATTTCAGTATGCGAGAGTCCGTCAACCACCGCTGAGCTTTTTGGGCTAAGAGGGTGCTAACGGAGTGCGGGGTATACACCGTCATTCTTCCCCCAAAGGTTAATTTCCGTGCTTCTTCTACTAGTACGGCTGCTGCCGCTACGGCTTGTGTGCACGTCGGCCATCCCCGGGATACCGGGTCTAACATTTTTGATAAAAAGGCCACAGGTTGCCGCTTTCCTCCTTTTTCTTGGGTTAGTACTCCTAACGCAGTTCCTTCATTGTTTGTTGCATACAGCTGAAAGGGCTTTTCCAGTGCTGGCAGTGTTAATACCGGGGCCCGAATTAGTTGCCCTTTTATTTTCCTGAACTTCTGTTCTTCTTCTTCGGTCCAGCTGATTATTCCCCGGTCTTCCTTTGCCAATTTGTCATACATAAACTTCACCTGGGAGGTATAATTCTCTATCCAAATCCGGCAATAGCCCACTAAGCCCAGAAATTGTCTTATTTCCTTCTTTGTCCTGGGAAGCGGTATTTTAGTTATTCCCGCTATTCTTTCTGGGGTTATTTGGCGGTGCCCTTTACTGACTCTGTGTCCGAGATATGTTATTTCCTTCTCGACAAATTGTAGTTTCTTCTTGGACACCCGCAATCCTTTTTCTCCTAGGTAATTCAGGAGTCTTATAGTATCGTCTCGCACTACCTCCTCTGCTGGTCCCGATAGTAGTAGGTCATCGACATACTGTAATAGTTGGTTCTTTTCGGTACAATGGAATCCAGCCAATACTTGCTCCAGTACCTGTTCGAATAGGTTTGGGGACTCCGTGAACCCTTGGGGCAAGACGGTCCACCGGAGTTGCTTCTTCCGCCCAGTGAAGAGATTTTCCCATTCAAATGCGAACATATCTCGGCTACCTTCCTCCAACGGGCAACTCCAAAAGGCATCTTTTAGATCTATCACACTGAACCATTCATGTTCAGGAGGTATTTTGCTCATTAATGTATAGGTATTAAAGGGTGACATACATTCTTCCAGGAGTCCATCTGATACTAATGTCTCAATTACAGGTTGTAATCCCCTCCTCCCTTCCATGGCAATGGGATATTGCCGTCTTCTCTCTTCTGCTTGTTTGTCCCACTGTGGGTCGTTTACTGGAAATTTCTGGTCCCCCGGTAACTCATTCGGCTGTTCCCTTCCCCAAATTGATATTGCAGCTTGTCGTATCATTTGCCTCTCTTGTGCAGAAAATAGCGTTCCCATAATCGCATGCATTTCTTCCCAAGTGTAAACATTAGGTCCTAAGAATTGATCCAACTGTTCTGCCAGTCCCATTGGATCTTCTAATAAAGTTTTCATATCTTTCTTAAATCCTCGTACTTCGGTACTTGTCAGAGGGACGTTTACAAATCCTGTTCCTCCCCGTTCTCCTCCCATTGGAACCTCTCGAAGGGGACACAGCTGTACCTCTTCCTTTTTTAATTCGTCTTTCTTTTTCTTATCTGCTCCTGTCACACTCCTTGTTTCGATCCTTGCCTTTGCTTTTTCCCTAACATCCCTCTCTTCCCTCTCCGGGTCTATTTCTTCTGTTTTTTCACTTTCTTCACGTCCTCCCTTTGCTCCCGCAAGGGGCGCAGAAGGCTGGACATAGGGAGGGTGTAAATGATCGAGTGGGTCCCACTTCCGCTCCCCTTTAATGCCCAATTTAAAACTCCTTGTTGTTACTCCTGGCCAGGGAGCCCAACAAAAAGCATAAGCAATTTCTTCCGGTTTTACATTTGGTTTTGAATTAACGTAAATGTTTAAGGCTTGTCGTACCCAATCCTCCTCAGACCCAAGCCGCGGCCACCAGACCGCAGGTTTTTCTATCGGCTGTTTCGACCAAATTAAACAGTACTGTATCATTTTTTTCTTTTGTTTCCCTTTTAGTCTTCCACATCCCCAATTCTCAAACATTCTACCGAGGGGGCTATCAGGAGGAACCCCCGGGTATGGTCCCGGTCTTTCCGTTTCCTCTTTCTTTTTAGAGCCACCCCCTCCCATCTTATTCCGCTCTTACTTAATCCCGCACCCTTCTACTGCAACAGTAGGCACTTTACCCGGTGCGTCCCAAGGACTTTTATCAGGAGGACCCCCGGGTAGCGATCCCGGTCTTCTCCGTCCTTACTTATTCCCGCACCCTTCTACTGCAACAGTAGGCACTTACCCGGTGCGTCCTGGGGACTTCCAGTACCAGGTACTGTCCCCTTCTCCCTGTTTACCGCTCTGCGCTGTCCGGATATCACTCGCTCAAGCCGCGTCGGAGCGACGAGCAAGGAGTCAGGGACCGCCAAACTCGGCGGGGTGCACCGTCTCCGATGTCCTTCCTCGTGTCCACCGCGGCCGGAGTGTGGATCCCGGACGAGCCCCCACGTTGTCAGAAACACACTGAGTCTCAGCAATTTGCAGAACGGTAAACTTTATTTTTCGAGTCTGCAGAGTCGGACCCAACCAGCTCCTGCTAGATTGAGTGCCGAATTACACTTTGCACAGTTTTTTATACCCTACTTGTTTACGACTTTGTGAGTTGCACCCATGTGAGGTGCAGACATTCTTCCTTAATCTCATTACAAAATTACAAATGTGATTACCCTTTGGCCCACTTATCAGCCTCAGCGCATTAACACCGTTATTGTTCAACCGTTAAGCATGTCTTCCCATTACCCGTATCGCTTCTTTAATCAGCAAGCTATTGTTTCATCCTGATTTTGCAAATTGGTTTATACGTTGCCCTGCAAGTTGCTTTGCACGTTCTTTCTGTGTCAGCACATTCTAAATGGACTCCTTAAGTACCGTCTTTAATTTAATCATTTCTCTCATACCCCATCTCCAACCTCCCTCAGTCACTCATCTTTGTATTGCCTCAGGAATTCTGAGAATATCTCCATTGGGATATTGTGTTCTCTCATTGTTGGCAATAGAGTTGATGCTAATGAGGCGATGTTTCCAGCCCTTATCCTCAGAAAGTCTCCCACTATGAGTTTTGACCATAAAAGGTGAGCTTTTAGCCATGTTCAGCAAAGATGCAAGGACCAGGTAGAAGAGCCCTTTTCTTTTCCGAGGACCAAGGTAGGTGCTGGCCTCCTTCTGGGACCTGCTGGGGTGTAAACACCCCTCTAGCTTTGTGGAGAGATTTAATTAGAAGTAACCACTGCTTGGTGATGTCTGACTATTTCCCCAATGGCTTTGATAGGAGACTCAGGTGGACCGCTGGTCATGGAGATAAATCATCGGTGGATCCAGGTACTTGATCTCTCAGTTTCTGAAGCATGAAATATTCAGGAATGATTAGCAATACACTTCATTCACTAATTGCACCTGATTTAGTAATTCATTCAATTTATTTTTCAATTAAAATCTTTAATTCAGTCAATTAATGTAAATTCAAATTGTATTCTTCCTTTTGCCTTTTACAATGATTTAATTGAATTATTGGATGTATTTACCTGAAAAAAACATTGAATCAGGTGAGCTGACTGTACGTTGCTTTGATAAAATATTTGCCTAATTTTCTTTTCAATTCATTGTTAACACCCAGCATATCCAGTTGGGGACATTTCATAGTTAGTAGGAGAACATATCTATTCCTTTCTGGGAGTTTCTGTTAAAGAAATCTGTTCTCTCAACTTTGTTATTCCATAGCATTGAAGAATTATGCTCTCACAGATTTAGTTCACAGGATCATTTCAAGGTTGTGATTAATAGAATCAGCCTACTCTCTGAGGTAAAATGAAGACTCACCTTAAACTACATTCCATGTCTCATCTCCTGGCACTGGGACTCAGGACTGCTTTGTCTCCATACAAGGCAGGATATTGGTCTGCTCTCTTGAATATGGTGGCATTGGGAGGCTGAGGGAAAATGGGGAAGAAAAACCACCATAAATTTGGTGCTGAACAGAAAAGAACTCAGTTAAAAAGCCACTGCTACCCTTTGTGTTGGTTGCATTGCATGTCCTTCTCTGAACTAACATGCTCCGTTCTTTGACCCATCCATAGGTCGGCATCATCAGTTTTGGAAAAACGGACATCTGCGGACAGGACATCATGGGATTTTATAGTAATGTGCCCAAATATATGAGCTGGATTAGAGAGAGAGTAACAGAACTGCAGTATGAATAAAGAGACAAGGACATAACCTTAACATATTAGGTGCAATAAAGTATCAAATCAGAAACCCCGTAAATTGGACAAAGCATCTTGACTAATCATCCTTAAGCATGTTTTAAATGTGCGGATAATTCCATTTTTTTGGCAGCAAGAAGAGTTTCCTCAGTGTGATAACAATTCAGCTACTGAAGCTGAAATTCCAAAGAGAAAAGAAAGATGACATAATTACCATATGCAGACAATTCCCTGAGAAAAGGCTTTATTGTTCCCTTTTATAAATCTGCATTGGTGTTGCTTTGATGTTGAAACAAGCATGTTACAATTTTCTACCAAGTTTGGTCATATAGTATGCCTGGAACAAAAAATTTAACATATTGCAGTCATAACTTCTCTTTTCCATTCTAAAAGGACGCCCCTGTATTCTGAGGCTGTGTCCTCTGGTCCTAAGATTTCCATCTTAGCCTTGCCATTTTCATTTTCAAATTATGTTTGTTTCTTAACTCAATATCCATTGTGGGAATCCATTTCCTATTCCAGAGAACAATTGTATGACAGTGTTCCCTCAATTCCTTCTTCATCTATCTCTTAGGAAGACAAGTGCTTATTGGTAATCACAGACCCTTCGTTATTTGAACATTGATAATTCCACATATAACAATTCCACTTTGAGACTGAAGGCAGAACTGTTGCTTCAAGGTTCCAAAGACTCAGATTCAATCCAGTTCTCTGCAGCTGTCTGTGTGGAGTTTAGATGTTCTCCCTGTGACCACACAGTCTTACCCTAGCTACTCTTGTTACTTTCCAGATCCCAAAGATGTACTGGATATTAATTGGCAACTGTACTCCCACTGTAATAGGGAAAAATCAGAGGTCTGTTAATGAGCATGTCTAAGAGAATAGGTTACAGGGAAGTAGTGGAATGAGATTGATAGGGTGGCTCTGAGAGCTGTCATAGAGTGAGCTAAAGTCTTAGTATTGTCAGAAACATGACAATTGAGATAACAAAGAAATTATCATTCCACTTGACTGACCAACATCTCACTTCATTTCAGCAGTTCAACTCCTCATTACTTTAGTTACCACAATGCATCCCATAATTATCAATGAGGTTGTTCAGTCTGTATTGGGCTTGATTTCAACTCAGGTTTGTGGTCCTCTTTGATTGTCTAACACAACACAAATGGACAAACGGCTGCTGTATTAAGCAGCACAAATACACAAACACATGCACGCACGCACAAAATGCTGAAGGAGCTCTGCAAGCCAGGCAGCATCAATGGAAAAGAGTCCAGTCAACAATTTGGGCCGAGACCCTGCATCAGGACTGAATTGTTGAGTGTGTGCCTTCAGGCTCCTGTACCTCCGTCCTGATGAGAAGAGGTGATGGGGGTCCTGAATGATGAATGCCACCTTTTGGAAGCAGACTCCTTGAAGATGTTCTGAATACTACGGAGGCCAGTGCCCATGATGGAGCTGACTAAATTTACAACTTAATTGGGTTTTTTCGGGTTTCTTGCTTTGTGGCTGCCTGTAAGCAAACAAATCTCAAGGTTGTATAATTTATATATTCTTTGATAATAAATGTAATTTGAAACTTTTAAACTCCTTGCAGCTTATTTCGATCCTGTGCAGTGGCAGCCCCCTCCATACCATTGGCAAATGGGGTATACATTTAAAATTTCAGATTTTATTTATTTTATGTCAAGTTTTATATAATTACAGACATAATACAATTGTCAATTGTAACCTTAGAAAATATAGAAAATTTCTCGGTGCTTTGTAACAGAAAATCCAATTTGGGAAGGTTCTACCCCAGTCTCAGTCAGAGTAGTAAAGTTGGTCAATTTGTTTGTTATTGTCACAAGGTACGGTGAACAACTTCATTTTTCATGCTATGCAAATAGATCATTTTATCACATCAGTACACTGAAGTAGCACAATGGAAGAATATAAAATATAGTATTACAATTACAGAGAAAGAGCACTGTAGGCAGACCATAAGATGCAAAGCCTTAATGAGACCGTAAGATATAGGAGCAGAATCAGGCCATTTGGCCATCGAGTCTGCTCCACCATTTCATCTTGGCTGGTCCTTCTTCTGCCTTCTCCCCGTACCCATTCATGCCCTGACTAATCAAGAATCTACCAGCCCCTGCTTTACGTATATCTGAAGGCCTGGCCTCCACAGCTGCCTGCAGCTTCTTCCCCTATTTTATATCTATACTGTAATTCAGACTTTTTCCTATGCTGTCACAGAGTTAACAAACTTCACGATATATGCCTGCATGCCAGTGATATTAAACCTGATTCTGACTCTGAATTCCACAGATTCACCATTCTGGCTAAAGAAATTCCTCCTCAATTCCATTCTAAAAGGACGCCCCTCTATTCTGAGGCTGTGTCCTTTGGTCCTAGATGAATGCCGTCACCATAGGAAACATCCTCTCCACATCATGAGCCTGTGATGTCAAGAATCCATTATGTTGCACCAGGGAGCCATTCAAGACAGCAGGATAGAACCTGGTCTTGAGCCAGGTGGCACATGAATTCAGGCTTTTGTAGTTTCTGCCCAATGGGAGGGTGGAGAATGGAGAATGTCTGGAGTAGGAGAGGTCTTCGGTTATGCTGGTAGCTTTATTGAAGCAGCGAGAAGTACATACAAGAGTCTATGAAGAGGAGAATGGGTTTCATGACGTGCTGAAGTTGCTGTCACAATGCAGTTAACTGCTCACTATTTTGGCTCCTGGTAAGAACAGTTTGATCCAGAGCCTTGATCTAAGCTTAGACAAAAGTGCTGAACTCTGAAGGTGTGATGAAATTGACTACCCTTGAACTCGTGCCAGAAGTTGACCAGGGAAGTCAACAGTGACCGACGCAGTGGGAGGGAGGAGAAGTGGTTTTCAGGATCAGAATCAGGTTTATTATCCCAGCATGCATTGTGAAATTTGTTAACTTAGCAGCAGCAGTTCAATGTGTTACGAATGTGAAGCAACTCTGAGGGGCCGAAGGGTACAAAGTCGCCCCCTCCTTTTTGAGAATTGCAAGATCGCTATTAATTCAGGTCTGGGACCCAGGAAATGAGAGAGAGACAGGCAGACTACACAAGGTTTGGAATGTGTCCTGGCCTCAGTGGAACGGAACCACTGATAACGGCCATTGTCTCTTGGAGATGGAATTGTGTATTGAGTACTGTACTATTCATCGAAACCCCTCAGGGGACAACCAGAGTGGTCTGGTTGAGGGATTGCATCATCCCAATCTGATTGACATCTGAGACCCCGTGAGTAAGTATAAAAGAGTGGTCTGGGGAACAACCCCTTTAGACGCACCAGGAGAAACGCTGGAAATCCCATGACAGCGTTTAATAGCGAAAATTGGTGAGAGCACGTGTGTGTCTTCCTTTGCCAGGGTGGTGAGCTCATCACGGAAGAACGGTTTAGCTAAAGGAGAGGTCACACTTGAACGGCCACACCAACGAGACACTGACGGATCAAACTCATAAAAGGAAAGCTGGCAAGTTTTTCTCCAAATCTCTCTCTCTCGCCAACGATTGCAACACAGCGGTCCCCAATGGCTGCAGCCTGCATGAACTGAGTGAACTTTATATTTCCATCGGACAATACATTATCGCCTAGACAACGATAGAGCTTATTTCTTATTATTACTATACCCACACTTTTAGATTTAGTATTGACGACGTATATTATCTATATATATGCATTATTATTTTTGTGTATTTTTACTAATAAATACTGTTAAAAATAGTACAATCAGACTTCAATGGACATCTCCATCTTTGCTGGTAAGTGACCCAGTTATGGGGTTCGTAACAACGTGGGGCCTCGTCTCGAGATTTGATACCAAATTGGAGGGCCAGTAAATTGGGCTTTTAAGTCCAAACTTGGATCTGGTTGCCCGGGTAACCAGACAGGAAACCAGCAAAGATGGACGTAGACGAATTTATAGAAAACCCAACTCTGGAGGCGCTAGAGGCTGCCACAAAGTCAGACTTGATAAATATTGCGAAAAGACTAAACCTCACAGAAGTGAGGTTGTCAATGAAAAAGCGGAAGGTGCGGAGGGCCATAACTCAGTATTATATTGTGAAGAATGTGTTTTCGGCTGAGGTATTGGAAAATATCCCTGAAAAGGTACCAGCTAGTGGGACGGCTCAGTTAGAGTTGGAAAATTTAAGGCTGAGCATGATTTTAAGTTAAAACAGCTGGAAGCAGCTGAAAAAGAGAAGGAAAGGGCCAAAAAAGAGAAGGAGAGAGCCGAAAAGGAGAGGGAATATGAGGAGAAACAGAGGCAACATGAGCTGGACATGGAGAAGTTCAGGCAAGAGCGAAGAGCTCAAGGGTCAGACCGAGAGGAGAGATTTAATATTAGTAGGGAGTTTGGGTTAGTACCTCCGTTCAAGGAGACGGATGTTGATAGTTATTTCTTGCATTTTGAAAAGGTGGCAGTGAGTCAGAAGTGGCCCAGAGATCAGTGGGTGGCGTTGTTACAAAGTGTGTTAAAAGGGAAGGCACAATGGGCATATGCGGCGTTGTCCATGGAGGAGGAGGAGTCTGAGAATTATGAGAAAGTAAAAGAGGCCATTCTTCGGACCTATGAATTGGTACCTGAGGCCTATAGGCAAAAGTTCAGAAATTTAAAGAAAGGGTGGAATCAGACGTATGCAGAGTTTGCCTATGAGAAGGGTGTGCTCTTGGGTCGTTGGTGTGCAGTAGAAATGGTGGAAGAGGATTTTTGGCATTTCAGGGAGTTAATTCTGATTGAGGAATTTAAAGGTTGTGTTTCGGATGATATCCGGATGTATTTGAATGAGAAGCCGAATATGTCCATATCCAAATTTGCTAGGTTCGCAGATGAATATGCCCTAACCCACAAGACAAAGTTTTCCTTGAATAAGAGTTACCAGAAAGACCGTGGGAACGGTAAAGAAAGCCCGCTGGCTGAGGCAGAGATCCAGCCGGGAGCTAGTGGTAAAAATAAGGAGGAGGAAAGGCACGACGGCAGGAGAGGTCCTGGCTTGATCTGTTTTAATTGTGGAAAGGTGGGTCATATTGCATCTAAGTGCCTTGCTCTGAGGAAGGAGACAGGGAAAGGGAAAGCAGCAGTTCCTACAGGATGTATTGTGGTGATCAGTAAGTCGACAAGAAAGCCCCAGGTGGACAGAATACAAGAGGGGCCTGAGATATTTATTTCAGAAGGAAGCGTGTCTGTGAGAGAGGGAGACACACCAGTTCCAGTGCAGATCTGGAGAGATACTGGAGCTGAGCTGTCATTGATCCGCAGTACGGTATTAGATTTTGGTCCCGAGACTGAAGAGGTAGCATAGGAAAAGGAACAGAAGCTGTGCCTTTGCATAGGATCATTATAAATTGTGAGCTGGTATCTGGACCAATTGAAATAGGGGTGCGATCAGAATTCCCGAGAACTGACGTAGGCATCCTTCTGGGTAACGATTTAGCTGGTGGTGAAATTTGGTCAGCCATGGAGCTGACGAGTCAGCCTGTAAGTGTTGAGGACCCGCCCCTAGATTCCAAGATCTCTCCCGCATGCGCGATAACTCACAGCATGTCGAGAAAGGCAGCTGAGAAAGAGGCCAATATCGATTTGGCTGAGACATTTTTACCGACCCTGTACCAAGAGGGGTTAGAGGGTGGTAAAATGGAGAGTAGGGAGGTGAAAGAGAGTAAGGGAGAGGAGGTAGACCTGCCCTTAGCCAGGAGGAAATTTATAGAGGCACGGAGTAAAAATGAGAAACAGATAAGGCTGTTAGAAGGTCCAGGGTTGGACATGAATGATCTGTCTGGTTCGGCAGAACTGTTTGAAGAAGTTGAAAATTCTAAAGGTGTTCCCGATAATGAAATGAGGGCAGTCCTAGATGAAAAGGATGCCATTACCTTGAAGAAGTCTGCTGAGTTGGCAGGTGAGGTTGTTTCAGCCTGCAGGGTTGAGTTTACTCTGGAAGGGAGTTGCCCAGAGAGTAACTGGGAGGATCAGGGGAAATTAGAATTTGAAAAAGGGACAGGTATTGAAAGCCTGGAAGAGGCAGATGTCCCGTTTGAGTGTGTTCAAGATGTGGATGCACGTGGTACTGAACCTAGTAATGGAACTCAGGAAAAGTCTGAGGTATTTGATTCAGTTGAAAAAGAATGCTGTCCTTGTGGGTCAGATGGACTTGGTTCAGTGAAGAAAGGGTTAACCTTGGTACTAGTGGGAAGTGAGAATTCCCAGTTGTTTGTGTTGGAAGGTGTGTTAAAAGTTAGTGAGGAGATAAAAGGTGGTGAGGTGAATATTATTATTGAAGGAAAAGGGAAAAGTGTAGTTCCTAAATTGAATGAAGAAAATTTAAAGTCTGGATTGGTGTCAGAAGCAGTAACCTGGCTGAAGGGACAATGGCTTGGTAACATGGTGCCTGCGAATCAATTACAGGTTGAGTTGGAATGTAAAGGTGCCCCACCCGCTAATGTTATTCAAGAGTGTGCTGTGAAGAGACAGAATTTGAAATGTTGTTTGGACAAAGAGGGATCGCTTGCAGATCTTAAACTGAGAACTAATAGAATGAAGGGTCCTGAAGATAAAACTAATGACTTGCTTAAAAATAAAGAATTGTGTGGAAATTCAGCCAATGGGCTATGTTTGGAAAACATTGTTGATAAAATAACTCCTAAGAGAGGACCATGCAAAAGCCTATTCCACACTGGTACGCAAGCTAACCACATGGGAGTTAACTGGAAAAGGGGCGAGGGTTGACGGGATGCCACTTTAATTAACAGGATCCAGTTTTAAGGGATTTCAACAAAGCATGTAACGAATAAAGACAACCCCATGGAAGATTGACTGTTAAGTTTGAAAGTAAAATAAAGATTAGTATTTGCATGAACTTTTGTGATATACACGTAAGCTAAGATCACAACTCTTTAGTTTTTGTTTGCTGAAGAAAAGGAATAAAAATAGGTGGTTATTAAATTGGAGTCTGATGCTACAAGAATTTATTAAGGTACAAGATGTTAAGATATTAAAGGAAGTGACAATGTAATCGCTAACTGTTTAGATGCTGAATTGAATGTATAACTGTATTACTCTGTAGTGAAAAAAAACTCTTTTGTATTGTGTTAGATTCTGAAATCCTGTAAGACTCTATATTAATTAATTTTTACCTGTGACAAAAATCCTAGAAGGAAGGGGGTGTTATGAATGTGAAGCAACTCTGAGGGGCCGAAGGGTACAAAGTCACCCCCTCCTTTTTGAGAATCGCAAGATCGCTATTAATTCAGGTCTGGGACCCAGGAAATGAGAGAGAGGGACAGGCAGAATACACAAGGTTTGGAATGTGTTCTGGCCTCAGCAGAACGGAACCACTGATAACGGCCATTGTCTCTTGGAGACGGAATTGTGTATTGAGTACTGTACTATTCATTGAAGCCCCTCAGGGGACAACCAGAGTGGTCTGGTTGAGGGATTGCATCATCCCAACCTGATTGACATCTGAGACCCCGTGAGTAAGGATAAAAGAGGGGTCTGGGGAACACCTCTTCAGACACACCAGGAGAAACGCTAGAAATCCCATGACAGCGTTTAATAGCGAAAGCCGATGTGGACTCGTGTGCGTCCTCCCTTTGCCTGGGGTGGCGAGCTCACCACGGAAAAACGGTTTAGCTAAAGGAGAGGCCACAAGTGAACGGCCACAACAACGAGACTCCTGATGGATCGAAATCATAAAGGAAAGCCGGCAAGTTTTTCTCCAAATCTCTCTCTCTCTCTCTCTCCAACCATTGCAACACAGCAGTCCCCAACAGCTGCAGCCTGCATGAACTGAATGAACTTTATATTTCCATCGGACAATACATTATCCTCTAGACAACGATAGAGCTTATTTCTTATTGATTATTATTATAACCGCACTTTTAGATTTAGTATTGACTATGTATATTATCTGTATATTTGCATTGATATTATTTTTGTGTATTTTTACTAATAAATACTGTTAAAAATAGTATCACCAGACTTCAACGGAAGTCTCCATCTTTGCTGGTAAGTGACCCAGTTACGGGGTTTATAACAAATGATATAGAAGAAGAAGAAAATAATAATAAATAAATCAATCAAATACAGTATACGTATAGCTTTAAAATCATGCAAAGAACAGAAATAATATATATTTTAAAAAATGAGGTAGTGTTTATGGGTTCAATGTCCATTTAGGAATCAGATGGCAGAGGGAAAGAAGCTGTTCCTGAATCCCTGAGAGTGTGTCTTCAGGCTTCTGTACCTCCTACCTGATGGTAACAGTGAGAAAAGGGCGCTGGAGGTCCTTAATAATGGACGCTGCCTTTCTGAGACACCATTCCATGAAGACGTCCTGGGTACTTTGTAGGCTAGTGTCCAAGATGGAGCTGACTAAAAAACCCTCTGCAGCTTCTTTCGATCCTGTGCAGTAGCCCCTCCGTACCAGACAGCGATGCAGCTGTCAGAATGCTATCTGTGGTACCTTCCAGTGGTTGAACTCATTCCCAACACAAAGGAATGCAATTGCAATTGTTTGACTGCGTTGGCAAGATGCATATGTTATACATGAAACAATTGTTACAACTACAGTCATTGGAGACCTGTAATTTCCAGTTACTAGAGTTTCTGAGAAACATACCTCTGCATAACTATTATAACTAATATGAACTATTATGAAATAGGGCAAAATTCCTCAATTCCTGCTAAAACATTGTTAACTTTGTTTACATTTACAATTTACATTTACATCTACTGTGCCCATTGTCTTGTTTATTAATTATTGTACTGTCTTGCACTGTTTTGTACACTTTATGTAGACCCATGTAGGTCTGAAGTCTAATGTAATTTTGTGTTGTTTCACGTAGTCTAGTATAGTTTTGTGTTGTTTAATGTAGCACCATGGTCCTGGAGGAACGTTGTTTCGTTTTTACTGTGTACTGTACCAGCAGTTATGGTTGAAATGATGATAAAAACAATTTGATTTGACTTGACTTGAAAATTGTAGGGCTTCATTAATTATTACACAGTTCCTTTTATAACTCTCAGACAAAGAAATATCACTGCATACTTGCAGCAAACCAGGACAGTGAGAGAGAATTTATTGATGCTTGAGTAGGGGGAACATAAATAAGAGACTTTGCAGACTGTAACATCGAGCGAGCAAGCTGTTGGCCTCCCCTCTCGCTGTGACAGGAGCAAGATCTCTCTCTCCCTTGTTAGTGAGAGAGAGAGAGAGAGCCTGGTGCAATGTCTAAGTGTTAGGATGGACAGAATTTTTTGATGGACTTTAGATTATGGTCTTTGGGGGTTTGCTATTGCATGGCAGGTAGTGGGGGGTGCTGATGCTTTTGATAAATTAAATGGGGGGAGGAGGAGGTTGACACTCTTGCTGTTGTTTGTGTATGGCAGAGGGGAGGAGGGAGCTTTGGGGTTCTATCTTTTTTCTGGCAATCATTCTTTGTTTTTTTTTCTCTGTTTCATCAATGACTGTGAAGAGTAAATTTCAGGTTGTATAATGTTTACATTCTCTGATATTAAATGGAACTATTGAAGCCTTCAGACTTTGAGTGAAGATGTCAGCCAATAACAGTCTCCAGCAAAGGAGTCAAATGTCTTGACATTTAACAGCAGTTCATGAACCATATTCCTCAGCATCAATATTACGGACATCTCAGTTGAAACTAACCTAACTGGATTGTCTAAACTACAGGAGTGGCCTTGAGGCAGTACAGTCAAATACCAAGCAATCCACCCCCAGTGCCTCAAAGCCCTGCAAACGTCTGATGGACTATTCCCCACTTGCCTGAATCTGCTTAGCTTCAGAAACATCCAAGAAGCTCAACATCTTCCAAAAGAAAATCCCTGTCCTCTTTTCAATCTGTACATGGGACCCTGTACATCTAATTCTCATCTGGAAACTCATGAGGAGTATAAAGAAGCAGATGGACTTTAAACCAAATAAATGTGAGATGTTGAACCTTAATAGGGAAAATAAAAGGAGACAGTACACTAGTAAGGGCAAGATCCTTAACAGTGTTACTGAGCAGAGAGATCTTGGGATCCAAGTTCATAGCTCCTTGAACAAGCAAGCATTCCACAAGCTTTCTCAACCACCTTATTGACCTGTGTGGCCACCTTCAAGGAACTTGGATCCAATCAGTGTATTGTCACCTTGCATTTGCTCTTCCAAGGTACAACACCCCACATTTATCTGGGTTAAACTTCATCTGCCATTTTTCGGCCCATATCTGTAACTGATGTATACCTCGCTGTATTCTTTGTCAATCTTCAACATTATCCACACCTCCACCAAACGTGGTATCATACACAAACTTACTAACCCACATTTTCATCCAGGTTATTTATATACTTAACAAACAGCAGAGGTCCCAGCACAGATCCCCGTGGAACACCATGAGTTACAGATCTCCAGCTCGAATAAGTCCCTTCTACCACAATCCTGTGTCTTCTATGTGCAAGCCAGTTCTGAATCCAAATTGCCAATTTGCTACAGACCCCATGCATCTTAATCTTCTGGATTTGACTCCCATGAGGGTCTTCAAAAAATCTAAAATCTGAAAATCTAAATTAAATTCTGAACTTACTGGAAATGCACATTTGTCAAAAGAATGAAAACTTTTAAAGAAATTATCTTGATCTTTTTCTTTCATTGATTTAAGTTTTTGAGTTCATTTCCTGATTTTTTTTTCTGGTGACTAAAACACAAGCAGCTGAGTTTTCTACCCAATTCTGGACCTCCCAAATTTCATCATCCAGATAAAGTCAGTTAGAATTACGAAATAATCTTCAAGAAATATCTTGCTCAGCACTGTCAACACTGCCATTGGAACATCGAGGCTCAGACTAGTAAGTAATGAATTTGCTTGCTTGTATTCTAATCACTTAATGAATATTTGTAGAACATATTAAAATCTGACAGAGGAACATTATTTCTCCATTAGCAGTTCCTGGATGGTGAGGTCAATGTGGGACAGCAAGTGAGGGAGGAGTGTGTTTGTTGAGATGGTGGGGAAGAGGGAGGTAGATCTAACTCGGGAGGTGGATGTGTGATGCCCATAATCATGCTAGGCTTTTGTGTGCATCTGAGGAATGGCTTCAATGCTCCCAACACCATTCTAATCATTCTAAGATTCCCACTTGATTGTGTATCCCTCTAAACCTTTCTGATCCATATCCCTGTCCAAGTGTCTTTAAAATGATGTTAACATACTGTACCTGCATCAGCCATTTCCTTTGGCAGCTCACTACCTATAGAGGACCACTGAGGATTGAGGGACTGCTTTGTCGCGACCAGCGCTCCATCCACAATAGAATGGATTATCCTGTGAAAAACATTCTAATTCCACTCTCCACTCCTGTCCTGATCAAGTCAGCTCACAGCTGCCTTTACTGCCACAATGAGGCCAGTCTCAGGTTGAGGAACAACTCCTCATGTTCCGTTTGGGTGGCTTCCAACCCAATGGCATGAACATGATCTCCCTCACCCTTCTCTCTTTTCCTATTCTCCATTCTGGCTCCACTCTTACCCTTCTGGTGCCTTTCTTCCATGGTCAGCTTCCTTCTTCTTCACCCCTTTACCTTTTCCACATTAATTCCCAGCTTCTCACTTCATCCCTTGTCCCCAACTCACCTACCTTCCTCCTCACTTACCTTCACCTATCCCTCCCTCCTCCCACCTTGTTATTCTGGCTACTTCCCTCTTCCTTTCCACTCCAGATGAAGGATTTTGGCCTGAAACACTGATTCTTTATTCCTCTCCATAGATGCTTGCTGACCTGCTGATATCCTCTGGCACTCAGTGCGTGTTACGCTGGATCTCAAGCACCTGCAAAATCCTTGTACTTATATGACTACTGATGGTGTTGTCTCCTTTCTTCAAGCTGGACATGACTGAGGGGTCTCTCAGATCCCCAGGCACATTCTGCCCTCCCAGTCACAGGAGGCAAAGTTATGAATTTGAGATTGACATTCCATTCCACTTTGTCTTACACTGATCCCAGCTGCTTCTGAATTGTTATTTACCATTTGTAACATGGTCTTCGCTGCTTCTTATCAGTTAGGGATGATGGTCAGGTTGGACTGGATTACTTTGCAGGGTAATAGAGTCAGGGGTGTCACAACTGAGTTTTTAAAGTTGCTTCTTCTGTAAGGTATTGACTACCTCTCCATCCTTCATAATCTCAATTCCAGTCTTGGCTCAGTGATTGGGACATTATCTGCTTTGGTCATGGTCGTTTTTGATGGATCCCAACCAGATGAGGTCTGGATAGTGTACAAAACCATAAAAGATTCTGGATTTAAAAACAGAAACTTCTGAAAATATGCGAAAAAAGTTAATGTTTCCGATTGAAACCTTTTATCACAATGTTGACGTAATTTTCGACATTTTACTTGAGCAGAGTTTTGATATGATGCAGCATATAAACAAGTTGCTGGCCTAACCAGTCCATACTGACCATCAACCAATCATTTAAAATAATAATTAATTAATTACTTTAATCCTCCATTGATTCAAATTTTTGTTCTCCCCACATTCCCATCTTCTCCAGCCCAGATTATACAACACACCAACCAACTAAGGACAACTTAACCAATTAACCCACCAAACAGCAAGTCTTTGGAAGCTGGGAGAGAACCAGAGTACCTGGGGCAAACAGAGAAAGAAATTTAACGAGCTGGTACCAAAGAGGAAGAAAGGTAAGGAGTAGATCTATGGGAATTTGATGGGAAAGTTGATAACAAATTGGGGAATCAATATTGAGAAGCTGGCTACATGGATTGAGAATTGACTTGCCACACAAGCCAGAGGGTGCCAGTAGATGGAAGATATTCAGCCTGGGGGTTGGTGACATGGAGATCTGTACTCGGACATCTGCTCATTGAGATTTTTTAAATAAATTTCTTGGATGAAGTGATGCAGATGACATAATGGTTGGTGATGGTGTGGATAGTGTAGGAAGGATGGAATAGCTTAAAGCTGACATTGATAGGATGCAGAGCTGGGCTGGGCAGATGGAGTTCAATCTGGAGAAGTGTAATGTGATTCACTTTGCAAGGTCAATCTTGAAGACAGAGTACAGGGTTAATGGTAGAAGAAACAGGGGGCTCCTGGGATCCATGTCTATAGATCCTTCAAGGTTGTTGTGCAAGGTGGCAAGGTTGTTAAGAAGGGGTATGTCGACCTTCATTAGTTGATGCATTGAGTTCAAGAGCCTTGATGTGATGTTACAACTCGATAAAACTCTAGTTAGGCCACACAGACTGCTGGTTGCCTCATCATAATGTTGTGGAAAGTGGGCAAGATGTCACCTGGATTAGTCAACATGTCTTATGAAGAAAGTCTGAGTGAGTTTGGGCTTTTCTCTTTGGACCAAAGGAGGACGAGAGGAGACTTGATAGTGGTGTTCAAGATTAATAAAGTCATAGACAGAGTGGATATCCAGCACCACTTACAAACAAGATAAAATCTGCAGGTGCTGGAAATTCAAACAACGCACACAAAATGCTGGAGGAACTCAGTGGGCCAGGCAATGAGTACAGTCAATGTTTCAGGCCAAGACCCTTTGGCAGGACTGGAGAGAAAAAGCTGCAGAGTAGATTTAAAAAGTGGGGGAGGGGAGAGAGAAACACAAGGTGATAGGTGAAATCTGAAACTGCAGGGTGCGGGAATTAAGTAAAGATCTGGGACGTTGATTGGTGAAAAAGATACATGGCTTGAGAAGGGGGTGTGTCTGATCAAGGAAGACAGAAGACCATGGAAGAAAGCAAAGGGGGGAGGAGTACTAGAAGGAGGCATTGGGTGGGCAAGGTGGTAAGGTGAGAAGGTGAGAGAGGGAAAAGGGGATGGGGAATGGTGAAGTGTGGGGAAGGTGTCACTGGAAGTTCAAGAAATTGATGTTCATGCCAGCAGGTTGGAGACTACTCATAAGGAATACAAGGTGTCGTTCCTCCAACCCAAGTGTGGCCTTATCACAGCAATAGAGGAGGCCATGGATGGAAATGGGAAGTGGAATTAAAATGGGTGGCCACTGGGAGATAACACATTTTCTTGTGAACAGAGCATAGGTGCTCGGCAAATTGCTCTCCCAATCTACGTTGGGTCTCACCAATATACAGGAGGCCACACCGGAAGCACCAGAAACAATAGATGACCCCAACAGATTCACAGGTGAAGGGTCACCTCACCTGGAAGGACTGTTTTGGGCCTGAACAGTAGTCAAGGACTAGGTGTGGCAACTGTTTCGCTTGCAAGGATAATTGTGAGGAGGGAGATCAGTAGGAAAGGACAAATGGTCAAGGGAGCGATCCCTGCGGAAAGCTGAAATTGGAGGGGAAGCGAAAGATGTGTTTGGTGGTGGAATCCCAGTGGAGATTGCAGAAGTTGCAGAGAATTATCTGCTAGATGCAAAGGCTGGTGGGGTACTAGGTGAGGACAAGAAGAACCCTATCCCTGATAGGGCGGCGGGAGGCTGAGGTGAGAACAGACGTGCATGAAATGGAGGATATGCGGTTGAGGGCAGCATTAATGCTGAAGGAAGGGAAGCACCTTTCTTTGAAGAAAGAAATCACCTTCGTTCTGGAAGAAAAGCCTCATTCTGAGAGCAGATGCAGTGGGGATGAAGGAATTGAGAGAAGGATTGGCGTTTTACAAATAACAGGGTGGGAGGAGGTACAGTCCACATAGCTGTGAGAGACTGTGGGTTTGCAATATACATCAGTAGATTAGCAGTCTTCAGAAATAAAGACAGAGACATCAAGGAAGGGGATGGAGGTGCCAGAAATAGACTAGGTAAATATGGTCAGGGCTGAAGCATCTATTTCTCTGGGCAGAAATGGCAAATACAAGAGGCACAATTTTAAGACAATTGGAAGAAAGTATAGGGGATGGCAGGGGTAGGGCATTCTTCAAACAGTGAGTGGTGGGTGTATGAAATGCGCTGCCAGAAGTGGTGGCAAAGACCTATGCATCAGAGACATGTAAGAGACCCTTAGAAAAACACATGGATGACAGAAAAATGGAGGGCTACCTGGGAAGGAAGGATTAGGCATTTGGATGGGTACATTGAAGGAAAGGCTTAGATTAGGGATTCCCAACAATTTTTATGCCATAGACCCCCCTAGCATTAACCCCAGGTTGGAAACTCCTGGCTTAGAGGTTTATTGGCCAAATTCAGGCAAGTAGCATCAGCTCAGGTGGGCATCATGGTCAGCAGGGGCCAGTTGTGCTGAAGGGCCTGTTTCTATGTTGTATCACTCTAGTTTTTGCAGATCCCCAAACATGATGCAAAGCTAGATGATCAATGTAAATCCTTTTTTATTTGTTCTTGTTCTTAAATTTGTAGATGGCTTCCATGGAAAAAACAAACAATTCATCACCTACAGTCAGAACTAATGGATCATGCTTCTTGGATGAACAATTCCTCACAAGAATGATGCCTCCAGCACTTACAATCTTCTGCATTTTAGCTGTAAGCTTTAACAGTCTAACACTATGGATATTCTGTTCACAAGTGAAGAAAAAGACCCCAATTGATATTTTGATGTTAAATCTGTGTCTGGGTGACCTGCTTTTCTCATTCACCTATCCGCTTTTAATCACTTATCACAGCAACAATAACCACTGGATATTTGGAGACTTCATGTGCAAACTCCAAACCTTCTTCATCTATTTCATCTTGATGGCAAGTGTCTTCTTCCTGACGTGCATCAGTATTTATCGATGTTACATGGTCCTCAAGTCCATTCAGTCCAAGAACAGGTTTACAAAGAAATGTACCATTGCCCTTTCTATCTTGATCTGGTTGTTAGCCAGCTTTGTTGCATTCCCGGCTTTTTCTCGGTCCAGGGTCTTTGAAATAAATGGAAGATTACATTGTATGAGCTTTAATCAGCCAATTAAGGAGGAAGTATTACTATCTTCCACAGTTACATTATTTATTCTGTCCTTTGGAATTCCATTTGTTACCTTGCTGGTGTCAACTTTACTTGTTCAAAGGAAACTGGCCAATTTAACATTAGCTGCACATTCACAAAAATCCCAATATGCTGTCCGGATGATGATAGTAATATTGTGCATCTTTGTAATATGCTTTCTTCCTGTAAATGTAGCACGTTTAGTTATTTCCACTGTGGGTATGAAGAACTGCACACTTTTCCAACAACTTGGAGTAGCTTACTACTGCTGTGTTCTTGCCATTTATTCTAATACTATCCTGGATCCTATTGTGTACTTCTACGCCAGCACCAAATATCGGACAATGTTCATTAACACCATTAAGGGCATGGGTTTTTGTAAAAATCTGCCTGGAGTAGTCAGCAACACCCAATCCACCAGTGAGTCAACAGTGTGACAATTGATGCAAAGAGCCAATGATTTATCCTCAGTAGCCACTCGTTTTACCATGTACCGCCTGTACCTAATAAAGTGGCCACTGAGTATATAATCATGGACTGCTGCTGCCCATTCACTTCAAGATTCAACGTGTTCTGCATTCAGAGATGCCCTTCTGTGCACCACTGCTGGAGCGCATCATCATCTGAGTGACTGTTGTCTTCCTGTCAGTTTGAACCAGTTTGGCCATTCCCTTGAGGTACTTCTGTCCACAGAGCTACTGCTCTCTGGAAATTTTCTGTTTCTCACACCATTTTCTGTAAACTCCCGAGGCTTTTGTATGTGAAAATCCCAGCAGACCAGCAGTTTCTGAGATCTGCAAATCACCCCATCTGGCACCAACAATCATTCCACAGTCAAAGTCACTTAGAGCAAATATCCCCCACTCTGATGTTTCGTCTGAGCAACTGAACCTCTTGACCATGCTTTTATGTATTGCATTGCTGCTCATAATTGGCTGATTAGTTATTTGCATTAATGAGCAGGTGTACAGGAGAACTAATAAAGTGGCCATGAACTGTAGAATGTACTGACAGAAGCCTAACTTCATCTCAAATGAATGCAATCTTCACAGTAATATCAGAGCTTTATTTCACTTTTGCACTTCAAGACAAATGTTAAACTTAGTCTAAATATGCTGTTCCAGCAGTTCAGGCCACCATTACCACTGCATGGAACTAGCCTAGTATTATTCTTTAACAAACTCCAAAACAGATTAACAGGCCATTCTGTTTTTTTTAAATTTCCTGTGTGTAAATGCTTGCTGTGGTACCAATAGGCAGGTGTTCTCAGCCAAGTTCAAAAGTAAGTGATTAAGACATGCTTCGCTGAAAACGTCTCGAAAATGTGCATTTAAGATACTTGTAAATTCCTGGCAATCATTGTTTTGTTTGTAATTCCCCATATCTCAACAAATAAAGCTACTCCCATGAGTATATGTGCCTATACAAATAAAAATATTGTATTGACAAAGTTTCTGACCATTCATACATCTAAAAACCATCAGACCTGGAAGTGTGGTTAATGAAAAGAATGATAGAATGAATTGTAAAATACATTGTCAAGTGATCCACATCTACAGAAAGCAAGAGAGTACAAGAGAACAAACAGATCATCCACTGCATATATGGGCATTTGGTCGAGACCTCAAAATGAAGTTAGTGCTTAGACACCCATCCATCTTCCAGTAAGGAGAAACATTCAGGCAAGTGGATTGAAGATAAAAAATGAAGGAGATTGACATAGGGAGAGATCAAGAGAAAAAGAATGAGCAGAACATTCAATTTGTCCTTGTCCTCTAGCGTGTTCACTGATTTCCCATCTCAATTCAGTCTGAGCTGATGGGAATATCAATGTTTCAACACAAGTCCATTATACAGCCCATCTTAGTCAAACTTTCAGGAAACTTTCCACAAGGACAATCACAAGTACAAACAGCCTGAAATTGCTGTGTGGAATTTCAGCTTCTGTACTACCAACTGGGATCACCTTAGTCTGAAAGTTCAGAGGTGGTAGAATTGATAAAAGGCAAGGTTTTTGAGTCAGTGTGTCGATAGCCCTGCCAAGTAACACTAGACCTAATCTTTGCGAATCTATCTGGGTAATGCAGGGAAAGCAAACTGATGGCACATAAATCTATAAATAACAAGTGGGAGACATTCACCAATGCAACTATGAGAATTCAGGACAATGGTGAAAGGCAAAGACAACAAAGGAACACTGAATGTCAAGGAACATGGGAGAATCAAGAAAAAGCGTCAAAGGTTAGATAAGGAATCAAAAGTGTCGTTTATAAAGAAGTGCAAACAGGAGACATCCAACAGGTGCATAGAATGTGAAGGGCGTGCATAAAAAGTAATTGGGAGAGCAAAGTGGAGGTATGCAATAGGACTGGCAGCAAAGATTAAGAAAAATCCTAAAGCATTTTATATTAGGTGCAGAAGAATTGGGCCCACAGAAAACAAAGTGGAAACCTATGTATGGGGTCAGAGAATATAGGTGAGGTGTTAAATATATTCCTCACCCGCGTTCAGTAAGGAGACCATTTTTGTTGGATAAGGGGGGCAGATTAAATTAACTGATATTAAAAAGGAGGCACCATTAGATATCTTACTTGTCATAAAAGTTGATATATCCCCACAGCCCAATGAGATGTATCCCAAGTTGCTATGGGAGAGAAGAAAGGGAACCTTGTGAGATTCAAGAAATATTCTGATCTTCTCTGGCCTTAGGTGAGATGCCAGTTGACAGGGTAAGAATAAATATGGTACACTTATTTGAGAAGGGCAACTGGGATAAAATAGGCTGATGAGTCTAACACAGAGGATAAGAACAACACACACAAAATGCTGGTGGAACACAGCAGATCAGGCAGCATCTATAAGAAGCACCATCAACATTTCGTCAGGACTAAATGAAGGGAAAGATACAAAGAGATTTGCAAGTAGTGGGGGGAGGGGGAAATATGAAATGATAGGAGAAGGCCTGAGGGGGTGGGATGAAGCTAAGAGCTGGAAAGGTGATTGGCGAAAGTGATACAGAGCTGGAAAAGGGAAAGGATCATGGGACGGGAGGCCTCGGGAGAAAGAAAGGGGGAGGGGGGCAGCACCAGAGGGAGATGGAGAACAGGCAGAGTGATGGGCAGAGAGAGAGAGAAAAAAAACAAACAACTAAATATGTCAGGGATGGGGTAAGAAGGGGAGGAGGGGCATTAACGGAAGTTAGAGAAGTCAATGTTCATGCCATCAGGTTGGAGGCTACCCAGCCAGTATACAAGGTGTTGTTCCTCCAACCTGAGGGTGGCTTCATCTTGACAGTAGAGGAGGCCATGGATAGACATATCAGAATGGGAATGGGACGTGGAATTAAAATGTGTGGCCACTGGGAGATCCTGCTTTCTCTGGCGGACCAAGCGTAGGTACAGAGGATAGGAAAATTACTGGATGAAATCTGAAAGGTAGAATTAACCTGCACATGGAGAGGCTAGGCTTGATCATGGACAGCAAGAGGGCTTTGCTAAGAAGACTAAACTGATTGAATGTTTTAAAGAAGCATCTACATACTTCAGTGAGGTTAATGTGGTGAATTAGTCTACATGAATTTCAGTAAGGCTCTGAAAAGGTCCCACATCAGAGCCTAGTTCAAACTGAAGAACCTATGGGATCCAGGGCAAGCTGGTAAACTGGATCCAAAACTTTCTGGTGATAGAAAGCAGGAGTCTACATGGATTTCAGTAGGAGAACCCTATAGCATGAATGGCAGCGATGCTTCACTACCAGATGAACTCAATGCCTTCTATGCCTGCTTTGAAAGGGAGAATAAAACCTCAGCTGTGAAGATCCCTGCTGCACCTGGTGACCCTGTGATCTCTGTCTCAGAGGCCGATGGTAGGCTGACTTTAAAGAATGTGAACCCCGCAAGGCAGAAGGTCCTGATGGAGTATGTGGTAAGGCTCTGAAAATTTGTGCCAACCAACTGGCAGGAGTATTCAAGGACATTTTCAACCTTTCATTGCTACAGGTGGAAGTTCCCACTTGCTTCAAAAAGGCAACAATTACACCAGTGCCTAAGAAAAATAATGTGAGCTGCCTTACTGACTATCGCCCGGTTGCACTCACATCTACAGTGATTAAATGCTTTGAGAGGTTGTTCATGACTAGACTGAACTCCCGCCTCAGCAAGGACCTGGACCCACTGCAATTTGCCTATCGCCACAATAGGTCAACGGGAAGTGCAATCTCAATGGCTCTTCACTCGGCCTTAGACCACCTGGACAATATGAACAACTACGTCAGGATGCTGCTCATCGACTACAGCTCAGCAATTAACACCATCATTCCCACAACCCTTATTGATGTTACTGAACCTGGGCCTCCGTACCTCCCTCTGCAATTGGATCCTTGATTTCCTAACCGGAAGATTGGTGGATTGTGTGGATTGGTGATAATATCTTCTCCTCGCTGATGATCAACACCGGTGAACCTCAGGGATATGTGCTTAACCCACTGCTCTACTCTCTCTATACCAATGACTGTGTAGCTGGGCATAGTTCAAATGCCATCTATAAATTTGCTGATGATACAACCATTGGTAAAATCTCAGATGGGGATGAGAGTGCATACAGAAGCGAGATATGCCATCTACTGGAGTGGGGTCAAAGCAACAATGCTGCACTCAACGTCAGAAAGACGAAAGAGCTGATTGTGGATTTCAGGAAGGGTATGACATGTATGAACATGTAGCAATCCTCATAGAGGGATCAGAAGTGAAGAGAGCCAGCAGTTTCAAGTTGCTGGATGTCAAGATCTTTAAGGACCTAACCTGGTCCCGACATATCGATGCAGTTATTAAGAAGGCAAGACAGAGACTATACTTCATTAGGAGTTTGAAGAGATTTGCTATCTCAACAAATACACTCAAAAACTTCAATAGATTTACCACGGAGAGCATTCTGACAGGCTGCATCACTGTCTAGCATGGGGGGGCTACTGCACAGGACCGAAAGAAGCTGCAGAGGGTTGTGAACTTAGTCGGCTCCAGCTTGGGTACTAGCTTACAAAATACCCAGGACATCTTCGAGGAGCAGTGTCTCAGAAAGGCAACATCACTTATTAAAGGACCTCCAGCACCCAAGCACGCCCTTTTCTCACTGTTACCATCAGGTAGGAGGTACAGAAGCCTGAAGGCACACACTCAGCAATTCAGGAACAGCTTCTTCCCCTCTGCCATCTGATTCCTAAATGGAACTTGAATCCGTGAACACTACTTCACTTTTACTTTAGATATACAAATATATATTATTTCTGTTTTTTGCACAATTTTTAATCTATTCGATATCTGTATACAGTAATTGATTTACTTATATATTATTACTTTATTTTTTCCTTTCTTCTTTCTTCTTGCATTGAGCTGCTGCTGCTAAGTTAACAAATTTCATGACATATGCTGGTGATAATAAACCTGATTCTGATTATGCTGTGCATATCAGCTGGTTCAGCACAACATTTTGAGCTGAATGGCCTGTTCTTGTGCTGTCCTGTTCTTTATTCTATGTTCTAACATGGGAGGTGGTGTGTATTGAAAGGCTGAATAAGGTTAAGGTCAACATAATGAACAGGATTCTAGGAAGCAGTGAGGAAGAATGGAACCATGGTGTACCTGTCCAGCAATCCCTGAAGACAACAACACAAGTAGATAACCTGGTTAAGATGGTTTAAATGATAACTGTAAATGCAGGGGATTCTGAAGATGCTAGAAAATCTGAGCAACTCAACCAGAACTCAGCAAGTCAGACAGCATCGATGGAGGTGAATTAACTGTGGATGTTTTGGGCTAAGATCCTTCATCAGGACTGGAAAGGAAAGGGAAAAGAAGCCAGAATAAGGTGGGAGGAGGGGGAGGAGTACAAGTTGGCAGGTGTAACACTTGCCCAACAGGCTGGTATATGTCTAGGGGAAAGAAGTCCAGCCACTCACCAACCCCCGCCTCCCGTATACGCAGGTGCTGTGGGAATCAAGTTAATGCCGCATCGCACACACAATATCAAACTCACACCAGATACCGTTATGGAATACACTTTAGTATATTCAGTAATTCATGGATAAGCCGGCTTAACACCTGTAACAGTCTCTCCTCATGTTCCTCCAAAGTCGATCCAAACACTATCAAATTGTCCAGGTACACCAGCACCTCCAGCAGAGTCATATTCCCCTACAGTTAAAGTACACACTGTCCGCCGCCCCTCCTCTCCCCGGACGGCCCCCACTCCCAGCCCATTGCAAGGGCCGCCCCTGGAGGTGGGTACTTTCGCTGTCCTTCCCCTCCAGAGGGGGGGGGGGGTCCCTACTCCCCTAGGGTTTCTCGGTCCTCCTCCCAGTCACCACTTCCTGTATCACTGAGGATTGCTCCCGGTGGCCCAAGCCCCCTTTCTGCCCCAATGCTCTCCCTTCCTCCCACACCTCTCTAATCAGTTGCCCGAATGATGGTGGGGGGCCCTTTCTATAAGCCTGCTGGATAGTCCACGCCACCTTGTCCTCCTGCAGAGAGCTATGGAATATCTGACTCATCCTCGCTCTAGCCACGTCGAGTGCCTTCACTACCCCCTAGCGCCGCAACCCCATAAGCATTCTCTCCATCTGAAATATGTATTTGGAGAGATTTCCCCCTCTCCCTTGTTCCAGGCGTTGAAACTCTGCTAAAAGCAGCCAGGGATCCCCTGACAACCCAAACGCTCCCTCCAAAACTTCTATACACTCCTCCACTGAAGCCCTAGGCTTTTCAGCTTTCAACTCCCAAACTACTTTGGATGCCGAGCCCCTCAAACTTCCCACCAATCGCTGTCTCTTCTCCTCATCCGAGCCTGGCCACTCCTCTAACATTAAAGACGTATGCTCGATCCAGGTCTCATAGTCCACCTCCCCATCTGGAGTAGGTTTGGCTCTGGAGAACACCCCCAGCTTCAGCCGTGGCCTCTCGGCCACCCCCACCAGGGAGTTAAGAGCAGCTGCCAGCTCCAAGGCCTCCACCCTAACTGCGGGGCGGGACCTAGCCACGCCTTCTTCCTCCGACCCCCCTTTACTAGTGACGGGCACCTCTCTGGAGGCCACCTCTAGCTCTAGCTCCTCCTCCGGTGTCTCCTCATCCTCATCTTCAGAGAGGATGTGGAGCCCCCACAGCTCCACCTTGCCCAGAACACTAACAGTCGCCGGCAGTACCAATGTCCACAAGTCAGCACTCATACAAACCAACACCCAACTAGACTCCACCTCTTTACCACACCGTCTAGCTATCAATTCTACCTGCCCCATACCTTTTACCAAACTTAACCCCCACACTAATGCATCTCCCGAAACTCGAAAATCCACTCCACTCACCACACACACATACTGCTCTGGTACATCTTCCAAATCGCACCAGTTTACAATCTTATCTCTGTCTATCTCCGCATTATTGCCTGTGCGATTCCACAGCCCCTGAAAATCAGATCCCGGACAAGCCCCAACAAATGTAACACATGCCCAACAGGCTGGTATATGTTTAAGGGAAAAAAGTCCAGCCACTTACCAACCCCCGCCTCCCATATACACAGATGCTGTGGGAATCAAGTTAATGCCATGTCGCACACACAATATCAAACTCACACCAGATACCATTATGGAATATACTTCAAATATTTTACTAAAACTAAATGAGTACTAACAATACAGTGTATATGAAGGAAAAGAAAATAAAGTAAAAGGCGCCAAATTTATCAGAGTTCAGTCAGTTTAGTGCACATCGTTGGAGCTCAACCATTGAACCATTTGACCCCTCGTTGCTTTCCTCCGACCTCCACGTCCTTGCACTCTGGTGGTCAACCGAGCAGTGCAGTACACATCCACCTTCTTCGGCGTCTTCTTCCCAACTCCCCGAAAAGACCACGAAAACCCCGCTCCCAGACCCACAAGACAAAATAACATTCCCCCATTGGTTAACAAATTAATATAATCCCTGTTATCAGCAATTCTAAAGTTAAACAACTGCGAGAGAAAGCCCTTATCATAACAAAGAAGCATTCCTACTCTTAACAAAACAAAGAAGCCACTTTGATTAACATACACAGTACATTGTACACAGGTGATAGGGGAAACCAGTGAATAAAGAAGTTGGGGAGGGGGGTGGCAGTGATAGATGTAGCCAATTGGTGAAGTGCTGAAGGAGTCTGCTAGGAGAACACAGTGGTCCGTGGAAGAATGGGGAGGAGTTGGGGTACCAGAGGGAGCTGATAGGCAGGTGTGAGAGGTAAACCCAGACTGGGGAAAGGGAAAAGAAAGAAAGGAAGAGGGGGGGAGAAATTATCAGAAGTTAGAGGAATCAACATTTACACCATCAGATTGGAGACTTCCCCGGATGGAATATGAGATGCTGCACCTTCAACCCGAGAGCAGCCTCATTGTGACAGTAGAGAGGGTCATGGACTGACTGTTGGTATGGGAAAGGAAAGTCGAATTGAAATGGTTAGCCATGAGGAGATCCTGTCTTTTGTGTCAGATAGAGTGAAGATGTGCGACGAAGTGGTCCCCCAATCTACGTCAAGTCTCACTGATGTAGAGACTGTTGCATCGGGAGCACCAGATACAGTAGATGTTCCTGATAGACTCACAGGTGGACTGTCGCTTCAACTGAAAGGACTGTTTGGGGCCCTGAATGGTGGTGAGGGAGGATGTGGAGGGGCATGTGTAGCACTTGTCCTGTTCGCAGGGATGTCTGACATAAGGGAGATCAGTGGGGAGGAACAAGTAGACAAGGGAGTCGCAGAGGGATGGGAGGGAAAGATGTGCTTAGTGGTAGGATCCTGTTGGAGATGGCAGCGGTTACAGAGGATGATTTGCTAGATACGGATGCTCGTGAGACGGTAGATTAAGACAAGGGGAACCCTATCCCTTTTGTGGCAGCGGCAGAGTGGATGAGGGCAGTTGTACAGGAAATGGATGGGATGCAGATGAGGACAGCATCGATGGCGATGGAAAATAAAGAGGACATCTTGTATGTTCTCATCCTGAGAAGTGGGTGGGAAAGAAGTATAGTTAAGATCACTGTGAAAGTTTGTCTCCAGAAATGAGAAAGAGAGATCGGGAAAGGTGAGATGAGGGGTCAAGTAATACTCTCACAACATTTAAGTAATATAATAAATAATAGAAAAACACAGAAATCTACAGGATGGGTGCTAGAAAATGGAATATCCAGCACTGGTGTGATGGGCCAAAGGGTCTGCCCCCTTCTACGACCCTCTGACTTTACAACTCTCTAACATAAATCCAGCGATACACACACACATTTGTAATCAAGAGAAAAAACACTCACACCGCAGTCCTTAAAACCTTAGCTTCTTGGTTGGAGGAAGGGAGATAAGGAGCTGAGCAAATACAATTTTGAACAAACATCAGCATCCAAACTGGATGCTTTATAGTAGCAACATGAGAAAGTTATATGCTTTGCATAACCCCAATGTTAGTGTAGAGTGCAAAACAAATGGAGAAACCTTTATATTATCTTGTATGTACAGATCACTTCTACTCAAGAAGTGAAAGGATTCATTATTTACAATTGGAACCAATACAACATATTTGGATGAACATCTTCTCATCACAATGATACCTCCAGCCCCTTTGATCTTTTCTATTTTTGCTGCAATCCAGATCTTGTATATTCTGCTCTCAAATAAAGACAACACCTCTTGATTTTGAGAACAGATGCATGGTTGATCAACTTTCCCACTCATTGGTTACCGCAGGAAGAACAAAAATCACTAGTCTTTTGGAATCTTCACTTGCAAACGTCAAGTATTCCTCCACTTATACAGCGTAGCATTATCCTAGACTCTATCAGCATCCTCTGTCATCAGCCTCAAATTTTTATGGGTTTTGATTGGTGGCTTCAAAATGAATGGAAACTTGCATTTCTAAGAAGCTTTAAGTAATCAAATATTCTCATATTCCCTTAGTTAGAGCCCATTCAGTTCATTGAGTCTATGCCAGATCTCACAGCATTTTCAATTGGTCCCAATCCCCATATGCAGTCCTGTAACTTATTCTCATGTCCACACATCACTGCACCCCAATGTTCTTGTCTCCCAGCTAAATGAGGGTTATTTTTTAGAAATGTCCAGTGGAAAGCATTCTGACTGATAGCATCACAGGCTGGTATGGAAACACCAATGTGCAGCAATGCAAGAGGCTAAAGAGTACAGTGGACTCAGTCAGTTTCATCACTCGTACAAATCTCACCGGTGGACATTATAAGAGGCAATATCTCAGGAAGGTGACATCCCACCCATCAAGGATTTCCACCTACTGATCCGTGCTCACTGCTCGATACTGCCATCAGGCAGGATGTAGAGGAGCTCAAAGACCCCCACTTCAGAGTTCAACCACAGCTTCTTCTCCACCAGGGTGGAGCTATAATGGCACTTAACAACAACTCCTTTGAGCACATCTGCAGAAAGAGTTTAATTTCTATCTTTCCTTTTCAAGGTAGATGGGATTGTCAAAAACCCTGATCTAGAGTTACACTCAAATGTCACTTCTTTGCCGTGGTGCAAACCCCTCCCGGGGGTTCTAGGCTGGCCACTTTTTGATATCCCAAGGCCACTGACTAGAAGAAAAGTAGCCCTTTGGGGTTCCAAGCAGTCGCAGGAGAAAACAGAACATCAGGAACACCGGATCTGCTGTTGGAGACTCTGTATTTGGCAAATCACACTCACTCTCTCTTGGTGGGGGCGGAATTTTGCTGCCAGTTCTTGAGTTGGAGAACTCAGGGGTGGGGTGCGCAGGGGGAAGTAATGCGGCAGACTTTGTCATTGCAAGTCTGCCTGTTGTTTTGTTATAGAAACATAGAAAACCTACAGCACAATCCAGGCCCTGTAGTCCACAAAGCTGAACATGTCCCTACCTTAGAAATTACTAGGGTTACCCATAGCCCTCTATTTTTCTGAGCTCCATATACCTATCCAAAAGTCTCTTAAAAGACCCTACCAAATCCATCTCCACCACCATTGCCGGCAGCCCATTCCACACACTCACCACTCTCTGAGTAAAAAACTTACCCCTGACATCTCCTCTGTACCTACTCCCCAGCACCTTAAACCTGTGCCCCCATGTGGCAGCCATTTCAGCCCTGGGAAAAAGCCTTTGACTATCCACACGATCAATGCCTCTCATCATGTCTTCCCTCTCGCAGTGAAAGGGTAACAACTCTCTGTCCCTTTATTGGGAAGAGGGAGAGAGCCTGTAGTATGTCGAACCGTCAAGGAGAACGATCTGTTTTTTGTTGTACCAGATCACGGTCTTTCTTGGGGGCTTTGCTGTTGTTTGTTTGGTGGGTGGAAGGTGCTGATACTCTTTTTTGCTGAAGTGAACTATTCGGACTATCTGGGAGGCTGCCAACTCCATAGATGAGAGTTTTACTGAGGTGGCCACACCCAGAGTGCTGGCTTCAGAAAGCAGATGGGTGACCATCAGGAAAAGTAAACAATCAGTGCAAAGCCCCTCTGTGGTCATTCCTCTCAAAAACAAGTACTGTATACCCCTTTGCAGAGTGCTGAGGGGATAACCTATCAGGGCACAGCAGCAGCAGGCAGGCCAGGGGCACTGTGGCCAGCTCTCAGACTCAGTCATGCAGAGTGATAGTGATAGGAGGCTCGATAGTTAGGAGGACAGACAGCTAACTCTGTGGGTGTGAAAGACAAGCTAGGATGGTGTGTTGCCTCCCAGGTTCTAGGATCCAGGATGTCTCAGAGTGGCTGCAGAAGGTTCTCAAGAGGGAGGGTGAACAGCCAGAGGTCAATGTGCAGATTGGCATCAATAGCATAGGTAGAAACGGGGAAGAGGTCCTGCGCAGTGAGTATAAGGAACTAAGGAAGAGGCTGAAGAGCAGGAACCTCCCAGTGCCACGTGCTAGTCAAAGCAAGAATAGGATGATAGTACAGGTGAATGAGTGGCTAAAAGAGTAGTTTGGGGCGGGGTTTCAGATTTCTAAGTCACAGGGATCTCTCCTGGGGAAAGTATAACCTGTACAAAAAGGATGGATTACATCTGAACCCGAAGGAGACCAATATCCTTGCGGGCTGGTTTTCTAGAGCTGTTGGGGAGCGATTAAACTAGGTTGGCAGGGGGCTGGGAACCAGAGTGATAGGGATAGTTGGTATACGAGTAGATGCAGTGCGTAGTGAGACTGTGAGGAAAGACAGACAGATGATAGGGGAAAATTGTAATCAATGGGATGAGCTGGAATGTAACATGGGGCAAAATCAAAAAGGGTGATACATACAGGACTGAAGGTGTGAATGCATGCAGTATCTAGAATAAGGTGGATGACCTTACAGCGCAGTTAGAGATTTGCAGGTATGACGTTCTGGGCATCACTGCGTCATGGCTGAAAGAAGATCATTGTTGGGAGGTTAACATCCAAGGGTACACATTATATCAAAGGCATAGGCAGATAGGCAGAGGGGATGGGGTAGTTCTTCGAAAGAGGTGACATAGGATCGGAAGAAGTAAAATCTTTGTGAGTAGAGTTAAAAAACTGCAAGGGTAAGAAGACCTTGATGGGAGTTACATACAGGCTTCTGAATAGCAGCCAGGATATGGGATATAAATTTCAATAAGAAATTAAAAAGGCCTGGAAAAACAGCAGTGTTACAATAGTCATGGGGGATTTCAATATGCAGGTAGATTGGGAAAAACAGTTTGATGCTGGATCCCAAGAGAGGAATTTGTAGAATGCCTATGAGATGGGTTTTTAGAACAGCCTGTAGTTGAGCCCACTAGGGGAAATACAATTCTGAATTGGGTGCTGTGTGATGAACCAGATTTGATTAGGGAGCTTAGGGATTAGGGAGGTAAAGGAATCCTTGGGAGATAGTGATCATAATATGATAGAATTCACCCTACAGCTCAAGAGGGCGAAGATACAGTCAGATGTATAACAGTGTAGTAAAGGGAATTCAGAAGGCATGAGAACAGGCCAAAGTTGATTGGAAGGGGACACTAGCAGGGATAATGGCAGAACAGCAATACATGAATTTCTGGGAGCAGTTTGGAAGGTGCAGGATAGATACATCCCAAAGGTGAAGTATTCTAAAGGGAGGCTGGGTCATCTGTGGGTGACAAGGAAAATCTAAGATAGCATGAAAGCAAAGGAGCGGGCATATAATATAGAAATAAATTAGTGGGAAGTTAGACGATTGAGAAGCTTTTAAACATCAACAGAAGACAACTAAAAACAATGAGGAAAGAAAAGACAGAAAATGAAAGTAAGCTAGTCAATAATATCAAAGAGGATAGCACAATATTTTCCAAATATATAAAGAGTAAAAGGATATTGGACCGCTGGAGATTGATGCTAGAGAGGTAGAGATAGGGTCAAAAATGGCAGATGAACTAAGAAAGTGTTTTGCTTCGGACTTCACAGTGGAAGTCATTAGCAGTGTGCTAGAAACTCGAGTGTCAGGGGACAGAACTGAGTGTAGTTGCTATTGCTAAGGAGAAGGTGCTTGAAAAGTTGAAAGGACCGAAGGTAGATAAGTCACATGACCAGTTGGGCTACAGCCAAGGGTTCTGCAAGAGATAGCTGAAGTGATTGTGAAACATTAGTAATGATCTTCCAAGAATCATTAGACTCTGGAATGGTTCCAGAGGACTTGAAAACTGCAAATGTTATTCTACTCTTTAAGAAGGGAGGGAGGCAAAATATAGGAAATTATAGGCCAGTTAGCCCGACTTCAGTGATTCATAAAATGTTGGAGTCTATGCTCATGAACCAATAATCCAACAGTGCTGCCCTTTCCCTTTTGTATCAGATACCTAAACTTTTCCAGCATGATTCCTGCTTGAAACTTCCTAAACACCATCTGAGAATCATTCTCTTGTTGCGTATAATCCTGGCAGGCAATGTGGCTCATCCCCAGTGATGAAGCATAATAGATTGTTTCCTGGGCTCATCAGGACTCTGCGCTGTTGGAACTGGAGTCATTGAAGTCAAAAAGGCCAACCACAGAAGTGATAAGTGGATTAAAGCAACTTCCCTATGCCAAAGGCAGTTACTAACCCAGCTGAGAATTTAAGCTTCTTGCTTTTGTGATAACATGAAAACCAAACTCCTCTGCATTGACTTAGCCTATACTTCTTGTGGCCCCAGCACAGATCCCTGTATTCTTTGTCAATCTTCAACATTATCCACACCTCCACCAAATGTGGTATCATACACAAACTTACTAACCCACCCATCTACATTTTCATCCAGGTCATTTATATACTTCACAAACAGCAGAGGTCCCAGCACAGATCCCTGTGGAACACCATGAATTACAGATCTCCAGCTCGAATAAGTCCCTTCTACCACAATCCTGTGTCTTCTATGCGCAAGCCAGTTCTGAATCCAAATTGCCAGTTCACCGAGGACCCCGTGCTTCTTAAGCTTCTGGATTAGCTTCTCATGGGGGACTTCAAAATAACTAAAATCTGCAAGTCTAAAATTAATTCTGAACTTACTGGAAATGCACATTTGTCAAACAAATGAAAACATTCAAAGAAATTATCTTGATCTTCTTCTTTCATTGCCTTAACAACAAATTCATTTCCTGAAATTTTTTTGTTGTTGGTGACTTTAGCACACAACATGTTGAATTTTCTACCCATTTATGGACCTGTCAAATTTCATCATCCGGATGGGTCTGTTAGAATTGCAAAACAATCTGCAAGAAACATCTTGCTGAGCACTGTTACTGGAACATCAAGCTCAGACTGGTAAGTAATTAACTCGGTTGCTTGGATTCTAATCACTTAACAAATATTTGTAGAACATATTAAAAACTGACAGAGGCACATTATTTCTCCATTAGCAGTACCTGGAATGTGGGACTGCAAGTGAGGGAGGAGTGTGTTTGTTGAGATGGTGGGGAAGAGGGAGGTAGATGTAACTCGAGAGGTGGATGCATAACGCCCGTAATCATGCTGGGCATCTGTGTTTCAGGCCGAGACCCTTTGGCAGACTGGAGAAAAGAAGCTGCGGAGTAGATTTTAAAGGTGGGGGAGGGGAGAGAGAAACACAAGATGAAAGTTGAAGCTGTGGGGTGTGGGAATGAAGTAAAGAGCTAGGATGTTGATTGGTGAAAGAGATACATGGCTGGAGAAGGGGCTATGTCTAATCGAAGAGGACAGAAGACCACGGAAGAAAGAAAAGGGGGGGGAGGAGTACTAGAAGGAGGCGATGAGTGGGCAAGGTGAGAAGGTGAGAGAGGGAAAAAGGGATGAGGAATGGTGAAGTGGAGAAGGGGAGAGACATTACTGGAAGTACAAGAAATCAATATTCATGCCAACAGATTGGAGGCTACTCAGACGGTATACAAGGTGTTGTTCCTCCATCCCAAGTGTGGCCTTATCACAGCAATGGAGAAGGCCATGGATGGACATATTGGAATGGAAATGGTAAGTGGAATTAAAATGGGTGGCCACTGGGAGATCCCACTTCTTCTGGTGAACAGAGCATAGGTGGTGTCTCTGACGGTGGTGTCTGAAAAGAGGATGCTGTCTAAGTTGCATGCCATCTTGGACAATGTCTCCCATCCACTCCATAATGTACTGGTTAGGCACAGGAGTACATTCAGCCAGAGACTTATTCCACCAAGATGCAACACTGAGCGTCATAGGAAGTCATTCCTGCCTGTGGCCATCAAACTTTACAACTCCTCCCTTGGAGTGTCAGACACTCTGAGCCAATAGGCTGGTCCTGGACTTATATCCACGTGGCATGATTTACTCATCATTATTTAATCATTTCTGGTTTTATTTTGCTATATTTCTACTCTGTTCTTGGTTAGTGCAACTGTAACAAAAACCAATTTCCCTCGGGATCAATAAAGTATGTCTGTCTGTCTGTGCTTGGCAACGTGCTCTCCAATCTACGTCAGGTCTCACCAATATACAGGAGGCCACACTGGAAGCACCGGATTCAGCAGATGACCCCAACAGACTCACAGGTTAAGTGTCACTTCACCTGGAAGGACTGATTTTGGCTCTGAATAATGGTGATAGAGGAGGTGTAGGGGCAGGTGTAGCACTTGCAAGGATAAATGCCAGGAGGGAGATCAGTGGGTAGGGATGAATGGACAAGGGAGTCACGTAGGGAGCAATCCCTGCAGAAAGTGGGGGTGAGGGTAAGATGTGCTTGGTGCTGAGATCCTGTTGGAGATGGTAGAGGTTGCTGAGAATTATGTGCTCGACACTAAGGCTGGTGGGGTGGTAGGTGAGGACAAGAGGAACCCTATCCCTGGTAGGGTGGTGGGAAGATGGGGTAAGAGCAGGCATACGTGAAATGGAAGAGATGCATTTGAGGGCAGTATTGTTGATGAAGGAAGGGGAGCCCCTTTCTCTGAAGGAGGACATCTTCTTCGTTCAGAAAGAAAAGCCTCAGCCTGAGAGCAGATACAGCAGGGATGGAGGAATTGAGAGAAGGGAGGTGGTATTTTTACAAGTAACTGGGTGGCAGGAGGTATAGTCCAGGTAGTTGTGAGAGTTCATGGGTTTGTAATAGACATCAGGGGGAGGGGGAGGGGGAAGAAGACATAATCGAGAAAGGTGAGGGAGGTGTCAAAAATGGACCAGGTAAATTTGAGGTCAGGGCTGAAGCACCTGTTTCTCAGGGTGGAAATGGCAAATAGAAGTGGGACAATTTTAAGTGGAAGAAAGTAAAGGGGAATGTCAGAGGTAGGGCATTCTTCAAACAGTGAGTGGTGGGTATATGGAATGCACGGCCAGAAGTGGTGGCAAAGACCTATACACTGCTCTGTGGGAACCGTCAAGGCCTCCATTTTCCAAAAGGAATTTGGGAAGAATCTGAACAAAATTAAACTCAGAGGTGGAAATTCAGGGGAAATTAGATAGGAAACTGGTGTGTGAAGGGTGGCAGTTGGAGAATGAGATGGCAGTACAGAAATAAAGGAGGACACAATTTACAGGAGATGTTGAGTGGAGAACCCTGGGGCTTATCATATATATTTTAAATTCACATGAATACTTGGGATTCAACAACTCAGGGATTTAAGGAATAGAAGGCTCAATTTTTATGAAGAGTAAAGTTAAATCTCCACCGAAGGCTGTGTGTATTATGCATACAGATCAATGCATGACATTAAGATAAAACATGTCTGCAGTCATTATTTGATGTTTTGCAATACAGTGAGGGCACAAATAGGGTAAATGTACAGTTCTGTCTACAGTTTGAGGAGTCATGAACTAGTTGGCAGAGGTTTAATGTGAGAGGGGAGTGATCTAACAGAAACTCGAGGGGCAACTTTTGCACCCGGGGGTAACTTATAATATAGAATGAGTTGACTGGAAGTGGCTGAGGCATAAAATATTAACAACACTTAAAATACATTTGTATGTGTACATGGACAGGAAAGGCTTAGAATAGGATTCCCAACATTTTTTATGCCATGGACACCCTAGCATTAACCGAGGGGTCCATGGACACCAGGTTGGGAACTCCTGGCTTAGCGGGATATGGGCCAAATTCAGGCAAGTAGCATCAGCTTAGGTGGGCATCTTGTTCAGCATGGGCCAGTTGGGCTGAAGGGCCTGTTTCTATGTTACATCACTCTAGCTTTTGCAGATCACCAAACATGATGCAAAGCCAGATGATCAATTTAAATCCTTTTTTATTTGTTCGTGTTCTTATACTTGTAGATGGCTTCCATGGAAAAAACAAGCAATTCATCACCTACAGTCAGAACTAATGGAACGTGCTTCTTTGATGAACAATTCCTCACAAGAATGATACCTCCAGCACTTACAATCTTCTTTATTTTAGCTGTAAGCTTTAACAGTCTAACACTATGGATATTCTGTTCACAAGTGAAGAAAAAGGCCCCAATTGATATTTTGATGTTAAATCTATGTCTGGGTGACCTGCTTTTCTCATTCACCTATCCGCTTTTAATCACTTATCACAGCAACAATAACCACTGGATATTTGGAGAATTACTGTGCAAACTCCAAACCTTCTTCATCTATTTCATCTTGATGGCAAGTGTCTTCTTCCTGATATGCATCAGTACTTATCGATGTTACATGGTCCTCAAGTCCATTCAGTCCAAGAACAGGATTACAAAGAAATGTACCATTGCCCTTTCTATCTTGATCTGGTTGTTAACTGGCTTTGTTACATCCCCGGCTTTTTCTCGGACCAGGGTCTTTAAAATGAATGGAAGAATACATTGTATGAGCTTAAATCATCCAGATATCAAGAAAGTATTACAATCTTCTACAGTTAAGTTATTTATTCTGTCTTTTGTAATTCCATTTGTTACCTTGCTGGTGTCAACTTTACTTGTTCAAAGGAAACTGGCCAATTTAACATTAGCTGCACGTTCACAAAAATTCCAATATGCTGTCCGGATGATGATAGTAATATTGTGCATCTTTGTAATATGCTTTCTTCCTGTAAATGTAGCACGTTTAGTTATTTCCACTGTGGGTATGAACAACTGCACACTTTTCCAACAACTTGGAGTAGCTTACTACTGGTGTCTTCTTGCCATTTATTCTAATACTATCCTGGATCCTATTGTGTACTTCTACGCCAGCACCAAATATCGGACAATGTTCATTAACACCATTAAGGGCATGGGTTTTTGTAAAAAGCTGCCTGGAGTAGTCAGCAACACCCAATCCACCAGCGAGTCAACAGTGTGACAATTGATGCAAAGAGCCAATGATTTATCCTCAGTAGCCACTCGTTTTACCATGTACCACCTGTACCTAATAAAGTGGCCACTGAGTATATAATCATGGACTGCTGCTGCCCATTCACTTCAAGATTCAACGTGTTCTGCATTCAGAGATGCCCTTCTGTGCACCACTGCTGGAGCGCATCATCATCTGAGTGACTGTTGTCTTCCTGTCAGTTTGAACCAGTTTGGCCATTCCCTTGAGGTGCTTCTGTCCACAGAGCTACTGCTCTCTGGAAGTCTTCCATTTCTCACACCATTTTCTGTAAACTCCCGAGGCTTTTGTATGTGAAAATCCCAGCAGACCAGCAGTTTCTGAGATCTGCAAATCACCCCATCTGGCACCAACAATCATTCCACAGTCAAAGTCACTTAGAGCAAATATCCCCACTCTGATGTTTCGTCTGAGCAACTGAACCTCTTGACCATGCTTTTATGCATTGCTTTGCTGCTCATAATTGGCTGATTAGTTATTTGCATTAATGAGCAGGTGTACAGGAGGACTAATAAAGTGGCCAAGAACTGTAGAACATACTTGGGGGAAGCAACAGTGGCTGTTCCTCTGGCACAGAGTCTGGCCCTGTGGCTCGGAAGAATAGGGAAAGGAGGAGGATGGCAGCAGTGATAGGGGACTCCATAGTTATGGGTCAGGCAGGTGATTCTGTGGACACTGGAAAGAAGCATGGATGGTATTTGCCTCCCAGGTGCTAGGGTCCAGGATGTTTCTGATCGCGTCCACGATATCCTGAAGGGGGAAGGAGAACAGACAGAGGTTGTGGTATATATTGGTACCACTGACATAGGCAGGAAAAGGGAGGAGGTCCTGAAAGTAAACGACAGGGAGTTAAGAAGGAAATTGAGAACCAGGACTACAAAGGTAGTCATCTCTGGATTACTGCCTGTGCACGTGACAGTGAGTATAAGAATAGAGTGAGGTGGAGGATAAATGCGTGGCTGAGGGATTGGAACAGGGGACAGGGATTCAGATTTCTGGATCTTTGGGACCTCTTTTGGGGCAGGAGTGACCTGTTGCACTCTATTGGGGCAGGAGTAACCTGGGTTGCACTTGAATCCCAGGGGACCAATATCCTGGCAGGGAGGTTTTCTAGGGCTACTGGGGAGAGTTTAAACTAGGATTGCTGGGGGGCGGGAACCGAACTGAAGAGACAGAGGAAGAGGTGGTTGGCTCCCAACTAGAGAAAGCTTGGAGACAGTGTGAGAAGGAGGATAGGCAGGTGATCGAGAAGGGACTTGCTCAGACTGATGGTTTGAGATGTGTCTATTTTAATGCACGGAGTGTTGTGAACAAAGCAGATGAGTTTAGAGCATGGATCAGTACTTGGAGCTATGATGTTGTGGCCATTACAGAGATGTGGATGGCTCAGGGGCAGGATTGGTTACTTCAAGTGCCAGGCTTTAGATGTTTCAGAAAGGACAGGGAGGGAGGCAAAGGAGGTGGGGGCGTGGTACTGTTGATCAGAGATAGTGTCACAGCTGCAGTAAAGGAGGAAGACTTGAAGGGATTGTCTACGGAGTCTCTGTGGGTAGAATTTAGGAAGAGGAAAGGGCCACCATTACCACTGCATGGAACTAGCCTAGTATTATTCTTTAACAAACTCCAAAACAGATTAACAGGCCATTCTGGTTTTTTTTTTAAATTTCCTGTGTGTAAATGCTTGCTGTGGTACCAATAGGCAGGTGTTCTCAGTCAAGTTCAAAAGTAAGTGATTATGACATGCTTCACTGAAAACGTCTCGAAAATGTGCATTTAAGATACTTGTAAATTCCTGTCAATCATTGTTTTGTTTGTAATTCCCCATATCTCAACAAATAAAGCTACTCCCATGAGTATATGTGCCTATACAAATAAAAATATTGTATTGACAAAGTTTCTGACCATTCATACATCTAAAAACCATCAGACCTGGAAGTGTGGTTAATGAAAAGAATGATAGAATGAATTGTAAAATACATTGTCAAGTGATCCACATCTACAGAAAGCAAGAGAGTACAAGAGAACAAACAGATCATCCACTGCATATATGGGCATTTGGTCGAGACCTCAAAATGAAGTTAGTGCTTAGACACCCATCCATCTTCCAGTAAGGAGAAACATTCAGGCAAGTGGATTGAAGATAAAAAATGAAGGAGATTGACATAGGGAGAGATCAAGAGAAAAAGAATGAGCAGAACATTCAATTTGTCCTTGTCCTCTAGCATGATCATTGATTTCCCATCTCAATTCAGTCTGAGCTGATGGGAATATCAATGTTTCAACACAAGTCCGTTATACAGCCCATCTTAGTCAAACTTTCAGGAAACTTTCCACAAGGACAATCACAAGTACAAACAGCCTGAAATTGCTGTGTGGAATTTCAGCTTCTGTACTACCAACTGGGATCACCTTAGTCTGAAAGTTCAGAGGAGGCAGAATTGATAAAAGGCAAGGTTTTTGAGTCAGTGTGTCGATAGCCCTGCCAAGAAACACTAGACCTAATCTTTGCGAATCTATCTGCAGGGAAAGCAAACTGATGGCACATTAATCTATAAATAACAAGTGGGAGACATTCACCAATGCAACTATGAGAATTCAGGACAATGGTGAAAGGCAAAGACAACAAAGGAACACTGAATGTCAAGGAACATGAAGAATCAAGAAAAAGCGTCAAAGGTTAGATAAGGAATTAAAAGGGTCGTTTATAAAGAAGTGCAAACAGGAGACATCCAACAGGTGCGTAGAATGTGAAGAGTGTGCAAAAAATGTAATTAGGAGAGCAAAGTGGAGGCATTCAACAGGATTGGCAGCAAAATTAAGGAAAATAGGAAAGCATTTTATATTAGGTGCAAAAGAATTGGGCCCACAGAAAACAAACCTATGTGTGGAGTCAAAGAATGTAGGTGAGGTGTTAAATATATTCCTCATCCACGTTCAGTAGGGAGAACATTTTTGTTGGATAAAGGGGGCAGATTAAATTAACTGCTGTTAAAAAGCAGGCACCATTAGATGTCATAAAAGTGGATATATCCCCAAAGCCCAAGGAGTTGTATCCCAGGTTGCTATGGGAGAGAAGAAAGAGAACCTTATGAGATTCAAGAGATATTCTGATCTTCTCTGGTCATAGGTGAGATGCCAGATGACAGGGTAAGAGTAAATATGGTACACTTATTTGAGAAGGGCAACTGGGATAAAATAGGCTGATGAGTCTAACACAGAGGATAGGATAATCACTGGATGAAATCTGAAAGGTAGAATTAACCTGCACATGGAGAGGCTGGGCTTGATCATGGACAGCAAGAGGGCTTTGCTAAGAAGACTCAACTGATTGAATGTTTTGAAGAAGCATGTACATGCTTCAGTGAGGTTAATGTGGTGAATTAGTCTACATGAATTTCAGTAAGGCTCTGAAAAGGTCCCACATCAGAGCCTAGTTCAAACTGAAGAGCCAATGGGATCCAGGGCAAGCTGGTAAACTGGATCCAAAACTTTCTGGTGATAGAAAGCAAGAGTCTACATGGATTTCAGTAGGAGAACCCTGTAGCATGAATGGCAGTGATGCTTGACTACATCAACGCCTTCTATGCCCACTTTGAAAGGGAGAATAAAACTACAGCTGTGAAGATCCCTGCTGCACCCGGTGATCTCTGTCTCAGAGACTAATGGTAGGCTGTCTTTAAACCCCGCAAGGCAGAAGGGCCTGATGGAGTATATGGTAAGGCTCTGAAAACTTGTGCCAACCAACTGGCAGGAGTATTCAAGGACATTTTCAACCTCTCACTGCTAGGGGCGGAAGTCCCCACTTGCTTAAAAAAAGGAAACAATTAAACAAACCATTGCCCAAGAAGAACGCCTTAATGACCATCGCCATCTACAGTGATGAAATGCTTTGAGAGGTTGGTCATGACTAGACTGAACTCCTGCCTCAGCAAGGACCTGGACCCACTGCAATTTGCCTATCGCCACAATAGGTCAATGGGAAGTGCAATCTCAATGGCTATTCACATGGCCTAAGACCACCTGGACAGCACAAACATCTATGTCAGGATGCTGTTCATCAACTACAGCTCAGTACTTAGCACCATCGTTCCCACAATTCCGATTGAGAAGTTATAGAAATTGGTCCTCTGTACCTCCCTCTGCAATTGGATCTTCAACTTCCTAACCAGAAGACAATCTGTGCAGATTGGTGATAATATCTCCTCCTCGCTGACGATCAATGCCGGTGCAACTCAAGGTTGTGTGCTTATCCCACTGCTCTACTCTCTTTATAGCCATGACTGTGTAGCTAGGTATAGCTCAAATAATATATATAAATTTGCTGATGATACAATCATTGTTAGTAGAATCGCAGATGGAGACGAGAGTTGCGTACAGGATCGAGATATGCCAACTAGCTGAGTGGTGTCGCAGCAACAACTTTGCACACAACTTCAGTAAGACAAAAGAGCTGATTGTGGTCTTCCGGAAGGGTAAGACGAAGGAAACACATACCAATCCTCAGAGGGATCGTAAGTGGAGAGAGTGAGCAGTTACAAGTCCCTGGGTGTCAAGAACTCTTGAGTACCTAACCTGGTCCCAACATATCGAAGCAGTTATTAAGGCAGCAAGAGAGCGACTATACTTCATCAGGAGTTTGAAGAAATTTGGTACTGTATGTTAAGGACATCCAGGACATACTCCAGGCACATACTCAGCGATTCAGTAACAGCTTCTTCCACTCTGCCATCTGATTCCTAAATGGGCATTGAACCTGTGAACACCACTTTTTAAAAAAATATATATTTGTTTTTGTATGATTTTAATCTATTCAATATCTTTATACTGTAATTGATTTACCTATTTATTTATTATTATTTTTTCCCTTCTATGTATTGCATTGAGCTGCTTCTGCTAAGTTAACAAATTTCATAACATATGCTGGCGATAATGAACCTGATTCTGATTATGCTGTGCATATCAGCTGGTTCAGCACAACATTTTGGGCTGAATGGCCTGTTCCTGTGCTGCCCTGTTCTTAATTCTATGTTCTAACATGGGAGGTGGTGTGTATTGAAAGGCTGAATAAGGTTGTCAATATAATGAACAGGATCCTAGGAAGCAGTGAGGAAGAATGGAACCATGGTGTACCTGTCCAGCAATCCCTGAAGACAGCAACACAAGTAGATAACCTGGTTAAGAAGGTTTAAAAGATAACTGTAAGCACAGGGGGATTCTGCAGATGCTAGAAAACTTGAGCAACTCACAAAATGCTACAGGAACTCAATAAGTCAGACAGCATTGCTGGAGGTGAATTAACTGTGGATGTTTTGGACCGAGACCCTTCATCAGGACTGGAAAGGAAAGGGAAAAGAAGCCAGAATAAGGTGGGAGGAGGAGAGGGAGTAAAAATTGGCAGGTGATAGGGGAAACCAGTGAATAAAAAAAGCTTGGGGAGGGGGTGGCAGTGATAGGTGTAGCCAACTGGTGAAGTGCTGAAGGAGTCTGATAGGAGAACACAGTGGACCATGGAAAAATAGGAAGGAGTTGGGGGACTGATAGGCAGGTGTGAGAGGTAAACCCAGACTAGGGAAAGGGAAAAGAAAGAAAGGAAGAGAGGGAGAAATTACCAGAAGTTTAAAAAAAAAATCAACATTTGCACCATCAGATTGGAAACTTCTCCTGATGGAATATGAGATACTGCACCTTCAACCCGAGAGCAGCCTCATTGTGACAGTAGAGAGGGTCATGGACCGACTGTCTGTATGGCAAAGGAGTCGAATTGAAATGGTTAGCCATGAGGAGATCCTGTCTTTTGTGTCAGATAAGAGTGAAGATGCACGATAAACTGTTCCCCCAATCTACGTCAAGCCTCACTGATGCAGAGGCTGTTGCATCGGGAGCACCAGATACAGTAGATGGTCCTGATAGACTCACAGGTGGACTGTCGCTTCAACTGAAAGGACTGTTTGGGGCCCTGAATGGTGGTGAGGGAGGATGTGGAGGGGCATGTGTAGCACTTGTCCTGTTCACAGGGATATCTGACATAAGGGAGATCAGTGGCAAGGAACAAGTAGACAAGGGAGTCGCAGAGGGATGGGAGGGAAAGATGTGCTTAGTGGTAGGATCCTGTTAGAGATGGCAGCAGTTACAGAGAATGATTTGCTAGATACGGATGCTCGTGAGGTGGTAGATTAAGACAAGGGGAACCTTATCCCTGTTCTGGCAGCAGCAGGGTGGATGAGGGCAGTTGTACAGGAAATGGATGGGATGCAGGTGAGGACAGCATCAATGGTGATGGAAAGATAAACATGATATCTCATATGTTCCAGAATGGAAAGCTTCATCCTGAGAAGTGAATGGGGAAAAGGTATGGTTAAGGAAGCTGCGGAAGTCTGTCTCCAGAAATGAGAAAGGGAGATCAGGAAAGGTGAAAGGTGTCAGAGATAGACCAAGTAATTTTGACAGCATGGTGGAAATTGGAGGGGAAGTTGGCGAGATTGAGGAACTCAGCAAGTAGCTCAATGCAATCTTCAGTGTAGTGTAGAGTTGGGGTGTCATTTATGCTCCCATTAATGTACATCATTTGGACTCATGGCAAACTGGAATAATAAACATGCAAGATCAATGTATCCAATCATGCAGGTGACTTTCACTGCTTTAGTTCGATCTTTTATTGGACGAAATGTTAGGCGAAATATTAAAGCTACACTCCTGTACTTAATAAAGAGGTCACTGAGTGCATTTCTGCATGTTTGTGGTCTTCTACTGCTACAGCCAGAACACTTCAAGGTTCATTATGTGTTCAGAGGTGATCTTCTGCATACCACTGATATAACACATGATTATTGGAGTTACTGTTGCCTTCCTGTTAGCTTGAACCATTTTGGCCATTTTCCTGTGACCGCTTTCATTAAAAAGGAGTTTTTGCCCAACAGAACTGCTGCACACTGCTCATTTTTCCTTAGGTCACCCAGCTGCAGTTCCATTTCCTTTGCGTGGCTTCTAAGAAGCTGTAGGTCAATGAAGTTCACACAGACAAAGTTCTCAGAGAGCTTGGTAGTCTCCCAAATTTCCTGATATCTCACACAAGGAACATACCACTAACCTTCATATCCATTCTCAGTACACTAGCTATGTAGTAACAGGGAAAAACAAATTTACTAGAAACTTTCTTACTTACTTAGAACCTCCAAGCCTGTTGAGTCAAATCAAGACCACTCTAACAATGCCCTGCTCCAACAATGGCCGCTCTGCTTACACCAGAACTACACCAGGGCAGAGCTATGATGGCACTGAACAACGACTCCTTTGAGGTCATCTGCAGAAACAGTTTACTTACAATCTTTAACGTCTCTCTTCCTTCCTTTTCAAGATGAATGGGGTTCTGCTGAAAACCATGATCTGGAGTTACACAAACTTCAGTCCTATGGAGGTTGGAACTGCTCCCAGGGGCTCTAGACCGGACGCTTTTCAATATCCCAGGACACTGCCTTGAAGATGAGCGGCCTTTCGGGTTTCCAAGGTTTCGCAACCCTGTGGACGAACTAACTCCATGCTGGTGCCGACTAAAGCATCGCAGGAGAAAACAAAATGTCTGGAATGGCGGATCAGCTGTCGGGGGCACTGTAATCTGTGAATCTCATTCTCTCTTGTTGGTGGGAGAGTTTGTTGCCAATTCTTGAGTTGGAAACCTCAGTGTAAAAAAAGCGATGAGCCAGACTTTACCATCGCAAATCAGCGAGTTGAGTTGTTTTGTTATGTTTCCCCTCTCTGTCCCTTTATTGGTGAGAGAGAGTGAGCCTGTGGTATGTCGAATTGTCAGGTGGGGAGGACTTTGTGGTCCTAACGCTTTTACAGTCACTCATTCTTTGGGGCACTCTTTTGTTTTCAAAGAGCAAGAATTTCAGGTTGAATATTGTGTACGTTTTTTCGATATTAAATGTTGAACCTCCTTTTTTTCTATTGACCTCATGCTGATTGCTGCCTGCCAAAAAGAAGCTCTTTTTAAACCTCACTCTGCATCTCCAATGGATGACAACTCGTGATGATTTCAGCCTGCTTTTTCTTTGCCTTCTCTTGTGCTTTTTATAATCTGTTTTTTTTTCTTTTTTTTGTGCTTCTATAGCTATATCACTAAAGGAGAAAGACATTGAGCTTGTGAGGGGCCAAAAACAAACAAGTGTGCAAATTTGTCTCAGGTCTTCCATTACTGACACCTTACCCCCCCCCCCCCCCCACCCACACCATCAGCTAGCTACATTATTAAATTACTAACAGATGGCATTACCTTGTTTTTTTTTTGTTATGTCATTTACTGATGTAGCAACATCAATTCTTCACAACGTGATCTACAAAACAATACAAAAGCTGGAAAAAAATTAAATGAAGTCTGAGGAATCCAAAAAACATTTTCAATATGTCAAAGTTAATGAACACACAATTCATATTGCGACAAATGAATCATTCCTATTTTATAAACTCTTTAAATACAAAAAAAATTATAGTTAAATGAGCAACCTGGACATTTCCCCAAAGAAGAAATGAATTGCCCTCTCGTGACTTTTATTGACATCTTGCTAAGATGCAAGATGGGAAGAGGCAAGAAGAAAATATAATGCCAAAAGACTAGGTTTTAAAAACATCCAAAGTTTTTGTAAAGATCTGAGGAGATCTCTGATGGGTCTGGAAATGTCACCGTAGAAACTGCAGCAGCATTCCGAACCCTCACCTGACCACTTTATGTAAATAATGATGTAGGAAGTATTGTACATAACAAACCAAAAACTAGAAAGGAGTTGGAGAAATTACTTGCATCAAAGCTTTGTCTAAATAGCCATCCTCATTATGGAAGCAAGAATACATCTTTTGGGTGAACATTCACATAAGAGAATGGCACCAGTGGAGAATAATGGTCTAATGGATGTTAACATCCATTTATTATTTGGCTGAGATCAGCTAATTCAACTTAACTTTAATGTAACTAACTTAATTGCCTCAGTGACACACCGATTCTGCCATTACTGTGCATCAGAGGAAATATATCTTTATATTTCATCACAAATATTTGTCCCCTGTAAATTTTGCAGCATAAGCTCAAGAATAACGAGGTCAGGTTAGAGAAAAAGGTATTTGCAAATATTATGTTTAAATTGAAACAAGAACAAAAATTGCTGGTAAAACTCAGCTTGTCAGGCAAATGTACAAAGAAAAGCAGTTAATATTTTAGATCTACAACAAAGGATCAAAGGACCTGACATTTTGTTGCCCACAGATGTTCCTTCCCGTGCTAAGTTTTTCCAGCATTTGCTATTTTTGTTTCTGATTTCAAGCATTTGCAATTATTTTGGGATTTACTTTTAAGTTGATACATTATAGATTTCAACCATATATGAACAAAAACATTAATTTTATTACTTGTAGGAAGTCAATACAACTCCAGGTTAAATGCCAATCACCACTCAAGAAACTGGCTGTCCACAACTGTTCTGCAAGTTAGGTTCCCATTAGGTCTGAGGACGGGTATGCACACTTTCATAGCCTTGAAGAGAGTCAGGTGTAGCACCACAGTGCGGGAATTGATAGGGATATCAAAAAAAACAGAAGCACATGATAGAAATGCACTTGCAGGACCTCTTTGCATAGGCTGTCTTGCAAGTCTCAAGTTGTATACCTGACATACGCTCAGAATTCCAATGTCCAACATCATTCATTTCCTTGATGCAGATTATAAATCTAAAATCTCTCAGAGAAGTAGGTGATCTCAAATTTGAGAGCTTTATCCTTTTGAGTTGTTTTGAATGCTACTTTTCAGAATGGTGGAACCAGCCGCCTTTTCTTGATACACTCCCAAATCCAATTCACTGAGACACGTTTGGCACATGTATTTTCCTTCACTTCGCCAATCAGGTGTGTTGCTGTAGCTATGTCGTACTCTTTAACCAGGTCACCATCATATGCAATGAAGTACCGGCAGATTCTGTTGAAGTCTTGCACTGATGCAGGCAAATAAAGTTTTACCCCTGTAAATATGTCCAGTAAAGTCTAGAGCAGAAAAAAAAAGTTTTTTTAAACTATTGAAAGAAAAAAAAGCATGCACAATTTCTGTCTTGGGTCCAAATATGCAACATAAACCATTACAGATGGGTTAAAGCTTCCCATTGCAGCTAACTGGTGGTTCTGTCAATTAAGAAAGTACAATTAATAAACAATAATTTTGATCACAGGCAGCAGCATAATCAATAGCAAAAGTATCATAGGTACAAGGCCTCCATGCTAAGTGTGATATCTTGCAGCAGATAACTGCTTTCTTAATCACTTGCTATAAACAAGAAGTATACTTATATAACTACCATTAGAAAGTAAACAGCTAGTTCACTGTGAAGTCAATATATACACCAAAAATGAGCATTTTCATATTTCTTTTATTAAAGTCCTACAAAGACAATACTAGTATTGATGCTTACTGTGGAGATATTGCCATTCACCATGTCAGCTCAAGTCTCAGGAATGATTTTTAAAATACAGCCACTCAATTTTTTCGAAGCTAATCTATGCAGGATGAAACTTGAGACTTTCCTCACTTTCTTCTCAAAAAGGTCTTGTCAATAGACTGTTCTTCCTTTCTTACCCCCCTCCCCAAGGGAAACAAAAACACAAAGAGAATATGTTAAACACCCATCGCTGCATCAGGAAAACCAACTGCTTGAACTCATGAGCTATTCATATTGGTCTCTGTAAGGCTCTTAATACAACAAGGACACTGAAGAGTGATATACTAGAATGTAGTTTCACTAAAGAAAGACTGAACAAGCAGAATGCAGTTACTCAGACTGCAGTTTATTAACACACATCCGCCAGGAAAGCTGAAGCAGTTGCAGCATGATCTCTGCCCATTAGTCCAACACAGACTCTGAACAAATCTCAATATAAACAAAGACTTGGGCTCTATAGGTGGCAGGAGGCAAGTGACCTGTTTCAGATTACAGAGTCTCAACTGCTCTTTTAGCCGTCATATTTATGTGGTTTGTCCAACCAAGTTAGAGGACAATGGTGATGACCAGAACATTGATGGCAAGGGACTTGAAGATAATCCCAATGAACAACAGAGGTGGTTAATTCTTCTTTGTTGGGGATGGATATTCAACATAATTGCACAACAGCACAAATGCCATCCCATTGGCTCTTCACACAGATCTGGAACTTCTGGACAATGAAGACGCATACATCAGTATGACCTTCGTTTTAGTGGAAAGGATTAAAGGGGGAGGTATGTCATTACTAGGCAGAGAAAATCTCATTGTAGTGCTCAATCAGGCCAGACTGGAAAGTTTGTCCAGTGAGGCTTTATGGGCAGAACTGAGGAATAAGGAAAGACATGACCACATTAATGGGATTATATTATAGACCATCCAACAGTCTGTACAGAAATTGTGAACTGTTGCAAGGAACACAACATTGTGATAGTAGGTGATTTTAACTTTCCACATACTGACAGGGCTGGATGGGAAAAGAGTTTGTCAAGTGTGTTCAGGAAAGTTTCCCTAATCAGTACATAGAAATCCCAGCTAGCGAGGTTGGATGAGACTACAACTAGAGGTCATGGGTTAAGGGTGAAAGGTGAAATGTTTAAGGGGAATATGAAGGAGGAACTTCTTCACTCAGAGGGTGGTGAGTATGGAATAAGCAGTCAGTGCAGGTATTGAATGCGGGGTCGATTTCAATATTTAAAGGAAATTTGGACAGGTACATAGGTGGAAGGGGTACAGAGGACTATAGCCCTGTGAAAATTGATGTTTCAGCACAGATTAGAAAGGTTTGTTTCTGTGCTGTAGTTGTCTATGACTCTATATGCTGAGTCAAAGATGTTGACAAATTGGCATACATGAGAGAGATTAAAAATCTGGGTGAGTGGTACCACAACAACAATCTCTCACACAATGTCAGCAAAACCAAAGAGCAGATTATTAGCTAAAGGTGGAACAAATCAGAGGTCTATGAGGTGGTGAGGATCGGTAACTTTAAATTCATTGGTGTTATCTTATCAGAGAATCTGTTCTGGGACCCGCATCTAAGTGCCACCACAAAGGCAACACCAAGCACCTCTACTTTCTTAGAAGCTTGCGCAGATCTGGCACATCACGTAAGTCTTTTAAAGACTTCTATAAAGGCACAATGGAGAATGTCCTGACTGGTTGCATCATGGCCTGACATAGAAACATCGATGTCCAGGAATGGAAAAGCTTACAAAAAGCAGTGGACACAGTCCAATTCATCACAGGCACAGCCCTCTCCACCACTGAGCACACCTTTAAGAAGCACTGCCACAAGAAAGTAGCATCCATCTAGACACTCTTCTCACTGCTACCATTAGGAAGCAGGTACAGAGCCTTGGGTTCCACACTAACAGGTTCAGGAACAGTTATTACTCTTTAACATCAAGCTCCTGAACCAGTGAGGATTTAACTTCACCCACCTCAACTGTGAATCGATTCCACTTTCAAGGACTCCACAATTCATGCTCTCGGTATTATTTATGCATTCGTTTGTTTTTATTTACCCAGTTTGTCTTTTGCACAGTGGTTGTTTGCCATTCTTGGTTTGTGTGTAGCTTTTCATTGATTATATTGCATTTTTCTGTTCTACTGTGAATGCGGGCAAGAAAATGAGTCTCAAGATAGCATATGGTGTTAAATATGTACTTTGATAATAAATTCACTTTGAACTTTGCTGCCACATTTGGCACACAAACTTTATTCACCACTCATCAGCCCACTCCTGAATGTTGTCCTGTTGCATGGAAGATTTGGTTTGCTTCATGTGCTGAGTTGCAGCAGGAAATGAACACAGTGCAAATCAGGAAACATTCTACATGACAGAAGATCTGTCAGTGATTAAAAAAAGCAACTGAAGGTAGTTTGACCTGGGACATGTCCATAAAATATGGCAGCAGAATTAGGCTATTCTGCCCAACAAGTCTGCTCTACCATTCAAACATGGCTGATTACATTTCATTCAAACCCATTCTGTTGCCTTTTCTTGTAATCCTCAGCCCCTTTTACTAAACAAACTTTCAATCCCTGACTTAAATGCACCCAATGACTTGGCATCTGACTACTGATTTGAAGTATTAGTTGTTTTTCCTCTATCATTTGTAGGATATTTTAAAAAAATTGGCTCTTTGGCTCTTCAACTCACTTTGCCCTTCAGACCGATTTTCATCCAAAATGTGTTCCTGTATCCCATGGTTAGTACAAATTTGAAATTAAAATCAATTTAGAATTATTATGGGAACAAGCTCTATGCTTCTGCAACCCTTTGCATCAAGATGTCTTTCCCTCCCGATGGGCATACCTTTGATTTTGTTACACATTTGTACTGTAAAGCACCCCACTGAAAGTTAAGCCTGTCAGTCACAGGGAAAAGTGGATGAGACACACTGTTGGAGTTGCTCTGCAAAGCTTGCTGAATTAAGGCCAGAAGTTGCAATACTTCAAACTTCTTTACAAACTATAATACACAACAAGAATAAAGTACCTGGTTCGGAGATGATGTAGATGGACTTGAAAGCAAAGAGCCATTACTCTTTTCAGTTATGGACGATTTGATCTGTTTAAAATAAAGGCCAACTTAAAACTGATCCAAAAATCACTTCCATTCAAGTTTTCTAGAGAGGTACTTGCATTTTCACCAGATTTCTTTCACGTTATTTGGTTGATTGTTTATATAGTGAAAGTCTAAGAGTGAATATCAGGCTATCATCCTACATTCATTTAACACAAGGAACTCTACCTCGCTAAGGCCATTATTTTATCTTGGTAACACAATCAATCTCCTCCCAAATTTTACCCACTCACTATTAAGGTCAATTTACAGTGGAAAATTTACAATAGTCAATTACCTAAATGCCTTTGAAATGTGGGAGAAAACCAGAGCACCAGGGATCCCTCAGGGTCACAGCACTGAAGGTCAGGATTGATCCAGAGTCACTGGAGCAGCTCTACTAGCTAAATTACTTCTTTCCTCAGATGGAATTTAGGTAATTTTTGTTTGGAACAAACCAGGCATAAAAAGGAAACTAAGTATCACTTTGGCCAATGCACAAAAGAGTTCAAAGCTAACTTCCCTTTAAGTTGTCCCAGCCACACTTAGTGGTGAACGGCTGAGTCAGTGGTGAATACTGTAGAGAGTGAAGTCTGCAAAAAGCAGCTCAAATAAATGCTTAAAGGAAAACACCAATTTCTTATAGCACTAAAAAGAGTTTGATACTTTCAATAGTAACAATGCAACAATAAAAGCAGGTCAAGCAGCACTGATGAGAGGTATAGAGTTAACATTTGGATTAATAAGTCTCTTCACTTCTGGTGAAAAGTTATTGATCCAAAATGCTAATGTTTTTATTTTCCACAGATACTTACTCATTTACTGACTACTTGCAGCAATTTTACTCAAAAGTACATCTTCAAAATGGGTTATCACAGGCAGTGCCTTAATGGCCAACAAGCACCAAGTCTGGAAAAATATCAGCATAAATAAAATTAGGGAGAAAATATTTTTTGAAGCAGCAAAGTGGAAATTACCTTCTTTCCATTCTGCTCTGCTACTGGTAACTTTCTCTTCATTGCCTTTCCTGCTGAGCTCTCAGGTGGCGATTTATGGGAGGTTCTGTTACCTAGAACAGTGTAGAGACATTAGCATTCCCGCTTTGAAAGAGTTTTAAGTCTTTTAAAGTAATGTGCAAATATTAAAGCAAACTACTGGTTCTCCATTGCCAGGTGCAAATTGGAACAATTTTTAATTTTCTACTCATTTCCACTATGTGTTATTTGCATTGTTCTATTGGGTGGCATGATAATCATTGCTCTGATGTCAAAAGAAGAAATTTTACTAATTTAATATCAGTAATATATTATATACTGTAATTTTACAATTTAAGGGGTACCAAAGGTGGTCAAGGGAGAAAAGAGTGCTCCTTTGGCAGAGGGTTTGCCTTTAGCTGAAGTTGTCAAATTGAAGTCCCAGTGAACCCAAGAGATCGTATGGGTAATATTTAAAGGAGAGTTCTTCTAGTGTCTGGTAATATTATTTCTCTACCAAAAGTTTTAACAAAAAAGCACATCAACTCTATTACTCTTAGTGAAATCTTGGGAATAAAAGCTAACTGCCATGTTTCCTACAATAACTGTTTTAAATCTCCCTGAATGAACAGCTTAGAGGAAGGGCCGCACACTAAGATTATTTCTGAAAGGCAAGTCTGTGTGGCATTTTCATATTCTCCTTGTGGGCAGGTGGGTTCCCTCTGAGTGCTCCATTTTCTTCCGACACGTCAAAGACAGTGGTAAGTGAGTTCACTGGCTAATGTAAATAGCCTAGGGTGCACACAAGCGGGGGAATCTGGGGAGGGAAGCTGATAGGAACAAGGGACAGATAAAACTGAATTAGTCTAGGATTAGTGCAAATGGGTGGTCACTGATCAGTGGAGGTCTGATGGACTGAAGAGCTCTTTTCCATGCTGAAAAGAATACGTCTGTCCATCTAGACTCTATCCAAACTCCTGCTGTAGAACTAAAATGGATTTCAATTGGCTACTCAGTTCCCACACATCTAAAATTTTGAATATTATCTCACCTCCATCACTCTTAGTTTTCTTCCCAGGTGATTTGGAGGGAGGGACTGAACTACTTGGGGTCTGTTTCGATGTCGCATCAGAAGTTCCAGAACCACCTGAAGGCCATTCATCATCATCCTTCTCAGAAACTACCACAACATCAGTACCTTCAGTCATTTTAGAAGCTTTGTACAAGTCCTGAAAGAACACACTCATTAAAGATAAAAGCAAAGAAAATTGATGACAGTTTGATTAATGGATAGGCATTAATGGAGTGTTAGTTATTAAAACAAAATGTAAAAGATAACAATAAAATGGAGCAAAAGGCATCTCATACTGCTGTAAATAGTATGGTGAAGTACTCAATATTCTCCAAACCACAATCGTTCCTCTGCAACTGGATCCTTGACTTCCTGACCAACAGAACAGAGTCACTAAGGATAGGCAAGAACACTTCTGCCACTGTTATTCTAAACACCGGTGCTCCACAAGGTTGTGTCCTCAGCCCCTACTCTCCTCCCTGTACACCATTGCCAGAGTCCATCTATAAGTTTGCAGATGATACCACTGTGGTGGGCTGCATCTCAAATAATGATGAATCAGGGTACAGGAAGGAGATAAGAGAGCTTAGTAACATGGTGGCATGCCAACAACCTTTTCTTCACTGTCAACAAAACTAAAGAGCTGGTTATTGACTTCAGAAAGAGGGACGATGCACATGCTCCTGTCTACATCAATGGTACTGAGGTTAAGACCATTGACAACATCAAATTTCTAGGTGTGAACATCACCAATATTCAAATTTCTAGGTGTGAACTATCCTGGTCCAACGATGTTGATGTCATGGTTAAAGCCTCTACTTTCTCAGAAAAATAAAGAAAAAAGGCATTTTCCTGTCGGCTCTTACCAACTTGGCAATTGCTCTGCACATGACCACAAGAAACTGCAGACAGTTGTGGACACGGCTCAGCACATTACAGAAACCAGCCTCCCCTCTGCGAATCCTGTCAATACTCCTCGTTGCCTCAGTAAAGTTGCCAGTATAATCAAAGATCCCACCCACCCTGGACATTGTCTCTTCTCTTCCCCACCCCCCCCCACCAGTCAGGCAGAAGAATACAAAAGCCTGAAATAACATATCACAGGCTCAAGAAGGACTATTATCCCGCTGTTAGACTCTTGAACAGACCTCTTGTACGATAAAATGGAATCTTGGCCTCTCAATCTACCTGCTTACGACCTTGTGCTTACCTGCACTGTACACTTTTGGTAGCTTTTACACTTTATTCTACATTGTTATTGTTTTACCTTATTCTAGCTCAATGCACAATGTAATGATTGATCTGTATAAACAGCGTGGAAGACAAGCTTTTCCCTGTATCTTGGTACATGTGACAATAATAAACCAACACCAAACTTTCATCCTGTACACCAACACTACTTCCCACCCTATCACTAACTTAACGCAAACCTCACTGGTAACAACTTCCACTACTTAGTATGCAGATGTAAAGATTTGACAAATGACTCAAAAAGACCACATTTTATTCCTCAAGTGCAACAGCACTCAATCTGGTCCAGCTCTATGATATAAAACTTTCTCTGACTTTGCATGTGTACCTCAGCTGATCAGTCTCCATATTGATTTCCAATCCTTCAAAGACAAAAAAAAACTCGCAAGTGTGTGTACCTTCAGTTGAAAAAGGTTGGTTGCAGTTTTCCAGTCTTTATCATCACGGATTTGGGTGCACCTTGGGAACCGGATCGATATCCCATCTGCAGAGTGAGCTTCTGATTTAGAGAATTCTGCTCCAGTGATTTCCCAAACTGGTGCTTTCTTAAAAATAAAATGGAAATGAAATCAAAAAATAAATATTCATGAGAGGAACACAAATCAAGCTTCCATAGAGAGCTCTTATGAATCTGCCTAGAGGACAAAGAATTCCTCAGAGGACTTTTATTTTGCAGATGTTTGAAAGGAACAGCGATGCCTCAACCAGTAAAGATAAAGATTTAAAGATTCATATTATCCCTTTAAGGAAAGTCCAGCTACAGACAACATTAAGCTAGTTTGGAAACTCACCTTTGGATCTCGAACAATAAAGTCAGGTATGTAATTCTTGCTGACGTTTAGCCAACTTGGCACCTTACTTGGATCCTGCATCAAGAGAATAGTTATTTGAAATTATGCCAAGAATGAAACTAGGTTTAATTAAAGCTAAACTTTTTCCAACACAGTACAAAATAGTGTGAACTAAAATGTTACATTACCTTGCTTATTTTCACCATGTCAAGTTCATTCTGTAATCGTGCCAGGGTTGCATCATCATGGCCACCTCCACATTTGGTCACAGTACACCATCGTGATGTATTGGGATCATAACAGCCCATCAAGAAGATAGACATCATCCCACCTGAAATAAATCCATGGAACATAAACGCCATAGATTTTCACCTACACATGTATCTAAATCACCTGCACAATTCAGAAAACCAAGGCTAAAATTTGCCACTTCTATTGACTGATTATGCCAACTGAAATTCTTACGCCACTCCTTTTCACCATTTGCCCTCCTGCAATAAAACACAACGGCACTGTATGTCTCCGGAAAGCTTGAAAGGAACTTTCACAAGGACGAGGCCTAGATACAGGGAATTCTGCAGGCACAGCTGAAGTTAATAAGCCAGGAAAGGAAACACAATATCTGCTTATCTTGTGGTTTTCTCTTAAAAACCTAACAAGATGCACAGGCAAAGTTAAGGAAAGTGATTAAGTCTGACATCCTGGCTGGGGTGAGTTTGCTTGGTTACCTGCCCTTCTACGATCGATCCACTGAATAACCAAATAACTACTCTTTCCACAGATGCTGCCTGACCTACTAGGTATTTATAATCTTTTCTGTTTTTATCTCAGACTTACAGCCTCTGCCATTTGTTGATGTACAATCAGAATCACAATGGGCAAGAGACAGTCAAGAATAATGGCAAAAAAATTCTCCATTACCCAAAATAAGCTTCAGAGTGCCTGACAAATTTCAAAATTCATTTCTATTTGGGCAGAAATCAGACAAATGCAGTCAAGCTCTTGGTTCAATGGAACTCAAATGGGATGATTTGATTAACTGACTCAATATCACTGATTAAACCAAACACCACCTTCTACTCGAACCACAAAATTTGTGAAGTTGGCAAATTTTTTACCCAGTGTGGTGTTACCAAATTGATTCCACTATTCCAAATTCAGACTTGTGAAAATGTGTTAATCAAATTCATGTGATAAATACAGTCAGACACCACATTGAATGAAAAATTCCTTGAATAGTGTATACTTTAGACCGGGGGTCGGCAACCCGCGGCTCCGGAGCCACATGTGGCTCTTTTACGTCTGTGCTGCGGCTCCCTGTTGCTTTGGGAAATAATTGGTCAGTATTTAATTAAAATGTATTTTATGTTAGTTTGTTAGTTTTTGAAATGTAATTCTAAATTTGAAGATTATGGTGATCTTGTACAATCTAATTAAGAAGTTGTGGTGACCCATTTCCTGACACATCCGAACCGGCTCACAATTAGCCAGCGTTCAGGCTAAGGGAGATAGCCTACGGGGGTTTGTGAGTACGTGTCTTTTGCAGCATCCGCGCCCATGGGGGGGGGGGGGGGGCGGGTTGAGGGAGGCTTAAAAGCAAGGCTGTTTAGTTCGAATAAAGCTATCTTTGACTGCGGTTTACTGACTGCGTGTAGCACACCGCTACAACGTGTTTTTATCGCTGGCTGTCCAGAGGGAAGGTGCTGAAACGCTTTGTCGCGTGTCTGGAAGAAGTGAAAACTTTCCTGGGCAGCAAAGGGCCCACCTTTCCTGAGCTGGAACAGCCAGAGTGGCTGGAAAAGCTACACTTCATGGTAGACATGACAGCGCACCTGAACACGCTGAACACAGCTCTTCAGGGGTAAGGACGTACAGCCCTGCACATGTTGGAGGATGTTTTGGCATTCGAGCGCAAGTTGACAGTGCTTGCCAGAGATTTACAGAAAGGCACATTGTCTCACTTCCCCAATTTGAGAGAGTTCAAACAAGGTCACGACATGATAAATTCGGAGTATTTACATTCTGCAATCATCGCAATGCAAACATCGTCCACGCTTCTGTGAGTTCAGAGAGGAAAAAAACACATTATCCTTCCCGGTCACTCCCCTAAGCATCGATCCATCCCTACTGAATACGACTGCATTGTCAGGTGTGAGTCAACCTGACCAAGTATGATAAATATTTTAATTGCCTATTATTTTACGTATATTCATATGTTTTCATTGTTCAGTGAAATAGTCCTTTTATTTTTCAGGTTGACAGCCGGCTGACGTTATTTTTGGTTTGCTGCTGGCGGCAAATTTAAGTTTGGCGTTTTTCATAAATACAAGAAGGACTCAAATAGACGTTGAGTATTTTACTTAAAAGTAACCTTCAACCCAACGTCTTTTTTTCGGAGTTCAAAATGTTTTTGTTGCATGCAGAAATGTAATTTCGTTTTCTCTGCAGGAGTTCATCAATTTCATAAATGCGACACATTATAGTTTGTTTATACATAGCATAAAGGCAAAACAAAACGTTGTATGCAGTGTTATCTCAATTTAAATGTCAAACGGGTTTTGCGGCTCCCAGTGTTTTCTTTTCTGTGGGAAACGGGTCCAAGTGGCTCTTTCAGTGGTAAAGGTTGCTGACCCCTGCTTTAGACCATCTATGATGGCCACCAGAATTGAATAACCAGCTGATCTTCAACATAATAGAATAATGACTACTTGAGTGAAGATTGTCCCTTCTGATCAATAAAGTATCTATCTATCCATCTAAGCTCCACACGAGAGCAAGAGTTTTGTTGGTAGGGGTTGGGTTTGGGGAAAATCAGAAAACTGAAGGAAAATGCCCATTTTGGGTGGAATCCTGTAGGAAGGCACCATCAGTTTTTCCGAAACTAATTGGTTACAAAAATAATGCAAAAGTATAGAAAATTACAAACAAAATGCAAACACACTTACACAGACATATTTCATCCAAGTGTTAGTATTACCTTTATTCCCTTGCCCATAGAAAGCTCCCAGCACAACAAGGTCTGCCGAATCAGCCATTGCACCTTCATTGAGATAGTCTTTTTTTACTTTTAACCAATGACGTTTGCCTGGTTCGTAGAGACTCTAAACACACATAAAAAGAGGAAGCATAACCTTCAGAACATTTATACAGTAGCTGCAATAAAATATTGACATTTCAAAAAAGGTAACAATTTTAAAATTAATAATTGTTAACTTTAAACCCTCTGCTATGAAACACATGCTTAAAGCATATTAGACATACTGAAGCTAGCACACTAGCAGCAGGCACTCTGTTAGACTACCAGAGTACACTCCACCCTCATGGAATTTCAACACTGAATATTTAAAAGAACTGCCTCATTTATATATTGTCATAATTTCAGAGTAACTCAATCACATTGCAACTAAAACACTGTGGTAATGAAGAAAATCTGGAAGCTAATTTTACACAGCAATATCAACAACTGAAGTGGCATTAACCAGTAAACTAGTTTCAGATAATGTTGGCAATAGGTTAAGATACTGGTTGAAAACTATGCCAATAAACCTTTTAGGTTCACAGAAAATACAACCTTGGCTTAACATCTTATTTGAAAGATAGCACTTGCAGAAGTGCACTGCACCAAGTAAGCATGAGGAATGGGACCAGGTGAGTTCCAAAGGAAATGGAACTGCAGATACTAGAATCTGAAAAAACAAACATAAAAGATAAAACAATAGCACAAACCCTTGAAGCAGCTTTAATCTAATACATATCTGGCTCAGAAGTGAGAATACCAACTTCAAATGTTTGAAAGAAATACAGTAAAATGCCAATTTTAAATCAGGCACAAGTCTCAAGTCTGTTAAAGTTAGGTTGAAGTGCCTGCACATTTCCGCACACAGCACAACACAAACAACTAAAAGTTATTCTTCAGTGGGGAGAAGACACATGATACTGAAAGCTGCAACAACTTCCTGAGGAGAATATTTATAAATAACAATTAGATTTCTTTGTTCATTACACTGTTTAAAGTCTGAACAATAATGGAAACACGCCTATTGAATCCAGTGTAAATATATAGAAATTAATTGTGAGAGACCAAATCTGGGAAAAGTATGAACAGTAAATAATTAGAAAGAAAATTTAGCAAGGTTAATTATGTTCTCCAGAAATACGTCTGGCAATCAACAAATGTTGAGGTTGTAATCAGAATTCACCACTGATGGTACTAAGTACTAATAATGGAAAAAAATTGCTACATTAAATGACTTCCAGTTTAACATGGTGCTAGTGAAGCATGATGATGACTTGTGGGTAGCAAACAAAATAAAAAATATTGTATTAATTACACTTTGTCCCCGAATACAATTCCCTTTCAGAGGTGAGCTGTTGAATTGCTTGCCATAATTGTGGTATGAAGTGATGTCTCAAAGGTGCAGAACAGTTGCAGCGTGACGTGCACAGGCCGAATCAAGGCTCTTGAGCACAAGAGCAGAGAGTGAGCTAATGTTCACCAATTGCTGGGACGGACTTGGAAGTGATTCGATGTGGCAGAACCACGGCAAGGCAAGCAGAGACAATGCAAAGTTGAGGCGGCGGGGCCCAAGAGCAAGGAAAGACCCAAAGTTTGATTGATTTAAGCACCAGACTGAATTGGAAAGGTCAAATTGAGGTGGTGGGGCCATTGAAGCAGCAGGTCCTGGGTTAGAAAGCGAGGAATGACCTCAGGTTTGAACGATTCAAGTGCTGGGCCAGATTGAAAAGGTCAGGGTGTCGAAGCTGGAGGTGAGGGATGGGGCAGGTCAACTCAATGTTCCACAAGATTTACCCAAATCTACGCTGAACTGGGCCATGGCCTGCAACTAATGGGCTCCAGGATCGGCTGTGGTAATGACTGGCTTCATGGCTAATGAACTTCAGTTCTGAATTTTAGTTGCTACTTTAACTGCTTGCATGATTTGTTTTATTTTTCATGTAATGGTCTTTCTGCAGAAGCAGTGTTTGGGTTACTGCTAGGATAAGCGATGCTTAGGAATGTGGGCCATCCAATCAGGAGAGCAGAATGGGGAGAAGGTTCTAGAGCAGGCTGTGAGTGCGACTTTGTGACTGACAGTGGATCTTTGTCTTTGTCCAGTGGGAGATGGAGAGAAGATGCTGGAGAGAACCTGTTGTAGGATGATCTAGTTTGATTCAATGGAGCCAAGGCGAGGGGGTCTACCAACGAGCGGTGAACATGGCTTTTGGAAGATTTGAGCTCCAACCTGTGCGCATTTGACTGTTTAATTATAATGGGTCCTTTTTGTCTTTTTTTCTTTCTTTTCTTTACTAACTCTTTGGTTAAGTTAACATTCACAAATATCCTCCTTTAAAATTGTTTTTTTTTAAATTGATTTTTTTATGCATTTTCTACAACACTACAAAAAAACCCCAAGAACAAAATAGGAAATTAATACAGTGCAAGATTAACATACAATGGTAATATAATACAGAATATAATAAGTGAAAAAGCAGCCAAATTGAAGTCGTGTAAAGTTAGTATCCACCCCCACCCCCGCAAGAGAAAAAAAACTCCAGACCAACCAGAGCAAAATGTAGGAAATATAAATCAGAACATTCAAACCCCCAAAACTGTAAATACAATTAAAAACATAAGATAATAATGCCTACTACCAAAAATAAGCTGAAAGCAAGGGACTGAAAAAGAAACTTAGTCAAAAGGCAAGTTATGAAAATACTCAATAAAAGGTCCCCAGACCTTATGAAACTTTATGTCCGAATTAAGAATTGAGTAATGAATTTTTTTGAGATCTAAACAGGACATAATATCGTTAAGCCATTGAGTGTGCGTGGGTGGGGCAACATCTCTCCATCTAAGAAGAATTAGATGTCTAGCCAGGAGAGAAGCAAAAGATAATATTCGATGTTTAGTCTCAGCCAAGAAACCAAAAGAGCAATTAAAGGGTTAGGTTCTAAGTGGCGATTCAGAATGCAGGATAAAGTTAAGAAAACATCCCTCCAAAATTTCTCTAGACTAGGACAGGTCCAGTACATATGACTGAGAGAAGCCTCGCCATTTTTGCATTTATCACAAAGAGGACTAATATTAGGATAAAATAGAGATAATTTAGATTTGGAATATGAGCCCTATGAACAATCTTAAACTGTAAAAGATAGTGGCGAGCACAAAGAGAAGTTGAGTTAACCGACTTGAGAATCAAGTCCCAAACCTCATTGGATAAAGGGATATTTAAGTCATGCTCCCAAGCCATTCTGATTTTATCCAAAGGGGCGCGCCGTAAGGATATTAATTTATCATAAATAAAAGATATTAAACCTTTACACAATGGATTAATCGAAAGAAACAAGTCCTTAGCATTTTTCTCGGGCATCTCAGGGAAGTTGGGTAATAAAGGATTAATGAAGTGTCTAATTTGGAGATATCTAAAGAAATGGGCATTAGGTAGATTAAACTTAGCAGAAAACTGTTGAAAAGATGCAAAGCAATTATCAATGAAAAGATCTTCAAAATACCTAATGCCCTTTCTATACCAATCATAAAATGTTGAATCATGCATAGAAGGTAGAAAAAGTTGATTATGTAAAATAGGACTAGAAAGGGAAGAAGCATAGAAACCATAAAATTTCCTAAACTGGGCCCATAATCACAGAGTATGTCTAACAAGAGGATTAACAATTAGTCTAGGCAAACTACTAGGGAGTGCAGATCCAAGAAGTGCAGAGATAGATAGATCCTTAGTGGAATTCAGCTCCATTGCTACCCATTTAGGGCGGTCAGACTGGCTATGGAAAAAAAGACCAGAAGATAAGACAACGAATGTTAGCTGCCCAGTAGTATAGATGAAAATTAGGTAAGGCCATGCCACCCTCTTTTTTAGATTTTTGAAGGTAAGTTTTGTTAATTCTGGAACGCTTACCCTTCCACAGATAGGACAAAATAATAGAGTCTAAGGAATCAAAAAAGGTTTTAGAAATAAAAATTGGAATAGATTGAAATAAATATAAAAATTTAGGGAGAACATACATTTCAATACCATTAACACGACCTACCAAGGACATAGATAAAGGTGACCATTGTGACAAACTCTGTTTTATGGAGTACAAAAGATTGGCAAAGTTTTCACGAAAAAGATCCTTAAAATTCCTTGTAACTGTAATACCAAGATAGGTAAATTGATTATCAACTACTTTAAAGGGGAGGTTGCGAAATACTAATACTTGTGCTTCTTTATTAATTAGAAAAAGTTTACTCTTATGTAAATTAAGTTTATAGCCAGAGAACTGGCTAAATTGATCAAGAAGTGAAAACATTGGAGGTAAGGATGTGGACAGATTTGAAAGAAAAAGTAATAGATCATCAGCATAAAGAGAAACTTTATGCTCAACACCCCCCCTCCAGATCCCCGTCAATTCAGGATAACTTCGAAATGCAATTGCCAGAGGTTCTACAGCCAAATCTAAAAGAAAGGGACTTAAGGGGCATCCTTGACGGGTGCCACGTTTAAGGTTAAACAACTGGGATTGCTGAGAATTAGTCAAAACAGAGGCGGTAGGACATAGATATAGTAATTTGATCCAAGAGATAAAACTTTGACCGAGGTCAAATTTTTCTAAAACCGCAAAGAGGTAGTTGCACTCTAGGATCAAACACTTTCTCCGCATCGAGAGAGATAACGCATTCAGGAGTCCCAGTTGAAGGTGAGTATAAAATATTAAATAAACGCAGTATGTTAAAAAAGGGAAGACGATTTTTAATAAAACCAGTTTGATCATCAGAAATAGACGGTATAACAGTTTCTAATCTATGAGCCAAAACTTTGGCCAAAATTTTAACATCAACATTAAACACAGAAATCGGCCTGTAAGAGAAGCACTCTGTTGGATCTTTGCCCTTTTTCAATAAAAGAATAATACATGCCTCATTAAATGAGGGTGGCAATTTACCATGATTAAATGAATCAGATAGTACTGAGAGTAACTGAGGTGAAAGAAGTGAAGAGAATGATTTATAAAATTCTATGGGGAACCCATCAGGACCAGGAGATTTGCCTGACGGCAGTGCAGAGATTGCAAAAGATACTTCTTCTAATGATATAGGCTCATTAAGTTTTGCTTTAGAATCAGATGAAATCGAAGGGATATTCAAGCTATTTAAAAAAAGGTCAACAGAAATATTCTCATTCAGGGATTCAGAAGAATAAAGCCAAGAATAAAAACTCTTAAATAAGTCATTAATTTCTGAGTGATTTGATATAATATCCCCGTTCTCCTTCCGGATCTTTGTAATATGTTGTTTAGCTTTAGAACGTCTCAACTGATTAACTAGAAACTTGCCAGATTTGTCACCATGAATATAAAAGTGACTCTTACTTTCAAGAAGTTGACGTTCAATGGGTTGAGTAGAGAGAAGATCAAATTTAGTTTGGAGTTCTACATGCTTCTTATATAATTTGGGGTTTTTAGTCTGAGCATATAATTTATCTAATTCTTTAATCTGAATAATCAGGTCTAATCACTCTGAATGGGACTTTCTATTAAGATTTGCTGTATATGAACTTATTTGACCCCTCAAATATGCTTTCATAGCATCCCAGACAATCTGAGATGAAATTTCAGATGACGTATTAGTGTTTAGGAAAAAAGTTATCTGGCCCTTAATAAATTTTACAAAATCATCATCCGATAATAAAGTCGGGTTAAAGCGCCAATGTTTATTCCTTTGAGGGAGACCACAAAAATTTAGAGACAAAGCGACTGGGGCATGATCAGAGATCAGTATACACTGAAAGTCACAAGAATGAACAAATTAAATAAGTTGATTATCAATTAAGAAATAGTCAATTCTAGTAAAGGTATGATGAAACTGTGAAAAAAAGGAATAATCTCTCTCAGTAGGATGAAGGAAACGCCATATATCAGAGATACCATAGTTAGAAATAAAAGAGAGAATAGCTGAAGCAGATTTAGTAGTTAATCTAGTAACAGGGGACGATCGATCCAAAGTTGGGTCTAACCAGCAGTTAATGTCGCCACCCAAGAGAATATAGGTTCAGATCTGGTAATGAGGAAAAAAAGCGTTCAAAAAAATTAACATCGTCAGAATTGGGAGCATACAGGTTAGCTAGTACTACCTTAGTATTATATAATTTGCCAGAAACAATAATAAAACAGCCATTTGTGTCAGATATCTTACTATGGAGTTCAAAAGGAACATTTGAGTTGATAAGAATGGAAACCCCTCTAGCTTTGGCCGGGAAGGATGAATGAAAATGTTGACCCACCCACTTTGACATAAGCCGAGAATTATCGAAACTACGAATATGAGTTTCTTGGAGGAAAGCAATGTCAGCTTTAAGTTGCTTAATATGGGGGAAGACCTTTCTTCTTTTAACAGGATGATTCAATCCCTTTACATTCCAGCTGACAAGTTTCAATGGACTAACCATTATCAATTGTTAAAACGTAAAAGGCAGTAGGCATATCTAAGATCAAACATTGCAATAACAGTTTGGAAGCAAAAATATAAACATAAATCAATAAAATTAGGACATAGACATGTCCTGGATAACAAGGAAAAACAAAAAAACAATAGATAGTGTTGGTACTGGAGAATCCACCCCACCCTCACAACCCAAAACTAGATGGCTACCCAAAAAAGCAGCTAGCTCTACAAAAAAATAGGACACCCCAAAAACCAACTTCCAGTTCCGTAACATTAACATAAGCTCTGTGTAAATAATATAGCAGATACTAATTTATGCACTACAAATCAAAATTACAAATAGGAACAACTTCATTAGAAAGAATATAAAACTTAATACAAAATAATAATCAAGAACTAATCTACCCGCGAGAAACTATGAAAAAATTGAAAATAAAAGGGTAAAAGGGGGGAAAAAAGAGGGAAATTCTAAATTTAAAGAGAGTACATATCAGCCGTTTTTTAAAAAAAGGCAGGTCTTATACGGTAATTTGACAGGGAGACCTTCAATAAAAAACTCTAAGCCTCCCAAATAACTTAAGACCAGTTGTGGTTAAAGTTATTCAAAAGTAAACTAAATTACACAAATGAAATCTAAGTCCACAGGAAAACATTAATTTAAATCATCTATTTAAGAAACTCACACCAAGTCCAAGGAGAGCCCGACTTAAACCCTTAGGTTCTCAGTAGTTAAGGACTAAATTATTCAAATAGAGTCTGAATTTGCAAAAAAGACTTTAATTCAAGAAATACTCATCAGCCATTTTAGAAAGTCAAACCGGGTCTAAAGAAGTCAAGACGGCTGGAAGATTTCCAACAAACATCTCAGCCTGTCTAACTGACTTAAACCACTTATATTCTCCAGTAGTAAGCGTAATTCGAAGATCGGCAGGATTGCGAAGGGAAGGTTTGAATCCACGATTAAAGAGTTCTTTCATAACGCCTTTGAACTCAGCACGCATCTTCAGAACCCGGTCTTTCACGATACGAATGGTATTATTTTGGAAAGTCAGCGTGCTACCATAATCAAACGGTTTTTCACCTGATAATGATGGAAACACAGGATAACTGGTCGTGCCCTAGAACCCAAAGCAGCTCGAAGGACATAAATTCTATGAGCTCTTTCTAGCTCAGGTGGAGTCGGGAGAAATTCTTTCCTGAAAATCTCACAGAGAAAAGAAGAGAAAAATTCAAAGGGGGTACCCATTTCAGTGGCCTCTGGCAAACCGAGAATTCGCAGATTGCAGCGCCTGCTCCGATTTTCGAGATCCGCCATTTTGGAAATATGTTTGCTGTTTTGCTCCGTTAACTTGAAATAGAGAGTTTCCAAATGCTGAACGCAGCGTTTTAAATCTTCAGAGGTTAGGTCGATGCGAGATAAATGTTTGGCTTGATCATCCATTCTGGCGTTAATCTGATCCAATTTTGACTGCAGCTGACTGATAGAGGCTCTAAATTCAGCCTTGATATCAGTTAAAATATCTTGTCGATTCTGTTCCAGGATAGAGAGGATCTCGGCAGACAAAGACGTGGGAGTTTCTTTTTTCCCAGATTTAGAATTTTTTGTAGCCATTGTAAGATAGACGTATTTGCAGGCAGATAAGAAAAAACAGATAGAATAACGAACTAAGGTTTAAAAAGGGAGACACATAGTGCGAAGGTAAGAAATGTAAAGGAGCAAAAGTTTGAAGCGACTAAACAATCGCATCTTACCGGAAGTTTCACTTTAAAATTGTAAGCAGTGTACGATCTGTTACTTCATGCCGACGGGCTACTGCAGGGCAGTAAATCACACAGCATTCACACAAACCAGGATGTGGGTGTGTGAGATACACCAATCTCACAGATTTGACGAGACTAAATAGGGACGTATACATCCTTGACACACGAAGCCAGAGAAAAGAGGGTTTTCGCAGCACTGAATATGGTGGCCGTTAGTGAGGGCTAACGAGCCGTTTCCAGAGATGCCCGGAGAAAGAGGGTTTCAAAAATTTCCCCATATCCTACAAAATATATTTTCATTTCATAATATAACTGCTCAGACTCTTGGTTTTCTCTGTTAAATATACGTTGGTCAATGGAGACAAAGACTGAGACATAATTATGGGGTAATGATTGTGAAAGATACTAAAGAAAAGACAAGTAGTTTTTGACATCCCATTCAAACTAGAACAATCAGGAAGGATGCATTACAAATAGCAACAGGAAGTATGACCTCTTAAGCCTGCTCCACAATTTAATGAGATGACTAATCCTGTATTGAAGACCAGATACGCAAGCAGCCTTAATACAATTGTATCCACTTACATTTCTATCATCATATATTTTTTCGTTGAAAATTAGAAATTGACTGTGCAGAAAGAGGCCCCCTTATCCATGATGTCTGTGTTTCCCAACGTGTAGCCATCTGCATTACTCCTAATCTCTAGCTTTGTCTATAACCTAGTAGGTATCAGTCTTCGCATGTTACATCAAATATCTTTTTAAATGTTACAAGGATTTGGGCCCCATTCTTCCAAGCAGGTGGTTCCACTATTTGCATAAATGTGTCTCAACCACATTTAAGTAGGTCCCTCACATGTCCTGTGACAAGGCCCCTCATTATTTTATACACTTCAATTGAATCTCACTCATCTTTCCCTTAAAGAAAACTCCGCCCAGCCAGTCCCTCATCGTAATTATACTTCTCCATATATATTCAATGGCACACTATTCAAAGCTGCAGAGAACAAGAACTGAAATTTCAATATTAGATAGCCAGGCCTTTGCCCTGAGACTTTGCCTCCAGCAAGCAGAAACCAGACCTTTAGCATCTGTTATGCTGAAACTCCAATAATTCAGCTCTTGGGCCTCAAATGTAAACTAGAAGAAAAACATCCTGTCTTCTATCTAGGGACTTTGCAACCCTCTGAATGAACAGGAGAATTTTGCAAATTAATTTCTAAACACAAGCATCAACATTAGATCTAATTCGTTTATCTCTATCTGCAGTATTAGATTGAGTTTTTCATTATCAATGACATACATTCATAGCCTTCAGAACCTTCAAACCAATTTTTCCTCCAAATGGCTTTGCTTATTAATGCATTCTGTTCCTTCCAGCCATTAATTTTTCCATTGCCACTTTTCCTATGGGGTGGGTTCCCCTCTCAAGTCCCTAATCATTCCCTTTCACTCTACCCTGATCTTTTTTTAATTTAAAAAAAAGGTTTAAGGTCACTTTTCCAATTTATCCTGACCAGTGCAAGTAGAGTCTGCCCTAACAGGCAAGTCCCTTTCTCCCAGTACTTATCCCAAATGTCTCACAATTATAACCATGGCCACCAGTATGCATGGTTTACATAACGCTCAAGGTTAGCTTTAAGAACTTGTGTTTCAGCTTAGGCCTTCGCCCCTCAATGTCTCCCACTTGTCAACTTCTTACAAGTTCTAATTATACTGTTGGATTTCAACTATATAATCTCACTCCAAGAAAAATCCTTAACCTCTGCACACGATGGACTCTCAGTTCTGACTATTTGGAACAACATCTGTTCATGAAACTGTGTTGCCCCATATCACATTCATTCTTTCTCACTCTTCCACCTGTACCAGTATTCTGGTCAGAAGAACTCCTGCCATTTTTGCTCACATAAATATGGGTGGGAAGAAAACAGATTTTGTCCACATCCATACAGGTGGGAAGAAACTACAGTAATACCCATTGTTAAGGCAGAGATAATTGCATCACAACTCCTTGGGTTCTCATACCTACCCAAGATACATACACATTCACCTCATCTTCAAGAATGTCTAAATCCAAACTACTAGCCAAGACTAGCACTGACTGCCATCTTCAACAAACTTTCAAGGCCATTCTCATCTTCCTTGGTGCTGCAGTTCTGAGCTGCTTAAAATGGAGACAATTGCTACAGATGTGTTTGCTGGGGATAACGCTGGTCTCTGAAAACTGAAGCCATATCACCTTCCCCAACAGTTTGTAACTTAGAGAATTAGTGGAGTTTAATTAAAAATACAATATTTCAACTAAGAAAACACACAGATACCACTGAAAGATAATACAACTCAATCACTGGAGCACAAAGCAATATCATTTGCTGACTTTCCACACCTGTCTATAGCTGAAACGTGGAGAGCATTCTGACAGCTACAACACTGTCTGGTATGGAGGGGTTCCTGCACAGGATCGAAAGAAGCTGCAAAAGGTTGTAAATCTAGTCAGCTCCATCTTGGGCACTAGCCTACAAAGTACACAGGATATCTTTAGGAAGCGATATCTCAGAAAGGCAGCGTCCATTATTAAGGACCTCCAGCACCCAGGGCATGCTCTTTTCTCACTGTTACCATCAGGTAGGAGACGCAGAAGCCTGAAGGCACACACTCATCAATTCAGGAACAGCTGCTTCCCCTCTGCCATCCAATTCCTAAATGGACATTGAAGTTTTAGACACTACTTCACTTTTTTTAATTCACAGTATTTCTGTTTTTGCACATTTAAAAAAAATCTATTCAAGGGTTTCGGCCCGAAACGTCATCACTACCTCCTCCCATAGATGCTGTCTGGCCTGCTGAGTTCTGCCAGCATTTTCTGTTTTTATTCAATATACGTAATTGATTTACTTTTTTTATTATATTTTATTTTATTTACTGTTTTTTTCTGTCTCTGCTAGATTATGTATTGCATTGAACTGCTAAGTTAAAAAATTTCACGTCACATGCCGGTGATAATAAACCTGATTCTAAATCTGATTCCTATCTTTACCACTTTAAAAGTTGCACCATTCAATGTATGACTGCTGTATATCAGCAAAACCTGATGTTTGCCAAGGGAAGGGAGATGAAACTTGAAGGGACTCAGTTATATTCCTATATTAAGATGAGTGCAAATATGAACATTAAAATAATAATCACCATGATTTTTTAAGTAAATCATGTTTGACTGAGCTGATTGAATTATTAATGATGTGCAAAAGTATTTGAGAAAAGTGCTACATAATAAACATTGACAAAACTAGATCAAAAGGATAATGGCTACACAGATATAAAGTTCACAAAGAACAAAACTAACGGTTTCAAAAGGAGGAAGGTGTACACAGTAATGTTTTAGATTTCAGTTTTGGGATCACAGATCTTTGGCCTATATTTACAATACAGAACATGCTGAAAGACTGCATTTGACCTTAAACTCAAATGGGGAAAAAGAGAAAAAGGCAACTAGAAATGAGCATAAATGACAGCCTCTCCAGTAAAATAATCTGAAAATAAATAATGCTTCCTCTCATTCAATTAACAATGCTGATTAGATACAACTCAATTATTTTGAAGCCACTATCCCTAGATAAAACACCTACCTGCAAAGGTTACTCAGTTCCAATGCTATAGAAAAGAATGAACTATGGTTTTCACAGAGAAATAATCTTACCTTAACATCTTTCAGTACCAATCCTTCGAGTCCCTCTTTGATAACTCGATTGATCATTTCTCCCAGATCTGAGGCCCTCTGGCAAAATGAATTGAAAGGTAATCACTTAGTTAGTAAAATTTATATTCCTTTGTCAAAAGTTAAGCTGAACAAAAAAAAATCTAGAAATATCAAACCCCTAACTCTGTTTTGTTCTCCACAGATGGTGACCTAGCTAGCTCTTTTGGTACTGTATTTTCTGTTTTACAGATTTTCAATCACAAGGACGATAAGTTCAGAATTTTTTTATTACAGCCTTAAAAAACAAAATTTGTTTGATTTAAATTTTGCTATGAGTGAAATTGTTCATATAATATGAAATGGGAGATAATTTGATTATGTCAATGTCCTAGCAGAAACTACAACCACTAGATTTCAAAATTAAAAAAAAACACCAAATAGAAAATGAGATTTTAAGGAATGATAGAGATACATTCAAACTGCTCTTTATTTAGATTGATGTCTCAAATAAACCAAGTTCAAAGAAAGGAGTTTGTGCTGTCTTTACGACAGTTATTTAGTTTATAATATTTTCGCTTAGTAATTCATTCGATAGTATTTTCTAGTTAGAATTAGAAGTGTTTAAAGTATATTCATTGCATGTAAAATATATCGGCATGCGATGACGTCACATCCGGTTTCGCCGCGTCTTGTGGGAAAATATCGGTTTGAAATTAGCGCGAGGGTGGGGGCTTACCACGAGGCTCACCTGAGCAGAAGTTGTTTTGCAGGCATGAGAAATCACAGTGAGAGCAACGCTGTAAGTTAATAGATAATCGATATATTGAACTAAGATGTTAATGCCGATCCTGTTAGAAGTAACGACGGTAGATAATGTTTATGCTTTCGTTAGTTAAAGAGTCGCGGATAGTTTGCATGGAAGTGTATTTAAAGTAGTCAATGGAGCAGGTAAACTCTCCCTGTATACTGCACCTTAGTGTAATGTAGTTATAGTCACCTTTGCAAGTATTTACACTTGAAATGTGATATTAAGGAAGGAACAAATACTGTATCAATCTTGTATTGTTTTATCAACAGTTTTCACCATATGTTAATGTGAAGAGTGAACAGTAAATGGTTAATCTTGCTGCGATCTGGTTCTTATTAACTGTGGTTTATCTCGACGTTAAATTCGGCGTTCGTGACACGCGAAGGAGAACGTTACAGAGTTCATGAATATACTCTCTGGTGGAGATTACAGAACAAGAACCCAGATTTGCAATTCAGAGTAGAAGTCAATATTGATGAGAAATATTGCAAGATGTACAAAATGCAATTTTCCAAAATGCACTCCCATTGTGCAAAACTCTCACTGAAGTTTGATTATTGTCATTCAACCATACACATGCATACCACCAAAGGAAACAACATTCCTCCATACCAAGCTGCACAGCACAGTATATGTATCTTCCTCACAAAGTAATATTACCATTAGTAAATTAACAAATAACAAGGTGCATTTAAAACACAAGTTAAAAAGTAAACAGTAGAACGCTACTGGCATCTCATGCATGATGAAACCTGGGTGGTGGAAGGGAGTTCAGTAGTCTTACTGCCTGAGGAATTCTGTTTTCCATCCTAATAGTTTTTGTCCTAATGCTATGATAGCTCCTGCCTGATGGTAGGGCATCAAATAGGTTGCTGGACAGATTGGAGGGAATCACTGACAATGCTCCGGGTCCTGTATACACAGTGCTCCTGATCAATATCTCTGGCGGATGGAAGAGAGAAGCCAATGATCCTCTCAGAAGTCCCCGTAATCAGTTGAAGGAACTTGCTGTCAGATGCCTCGCAATCCCTGTATCAGAAGGTGATGCAGCTGGTCAGGACAGTCTTCATGGTGCTCCTGTAAAAATTAGAGCGGGGAGGGGGAAAAGAGCCTCGCTCACCTTGGGAAGCAGAAACGCTGCAGATCTTACTTGACTAAAGAGGTGATGCTGCGGGACCAGGTGAGATCAATCCTGAGGGGACTAACATGTATAAATTTGCCGTGGTTCTCCCTGACACATCTCCCTAACAAGCCTGTCTCATTCAATCTCTAATTCTTCTTCAAATACTACAGATAAATTAGTGTTACCTTTCAAACAGAACATTAATTGAAAACCAGATAGAAAATCCAGATGACATTAATAATGACTACAAGCAAGATGGAGGAGTTTAAAAACGTGATGCTTAAAAATTATGAACCACTTACTGTTACGTGCTTCATTTCTGAAAACATGATTCTGTTTGGGATTTCAACCATGTTATCACGAAGGAATTGCTTTCGCTCACTAATCGGTCTGTACAAGAGAGAAAAAAAATTACAAACATAATTGGGGATAAAGATGGTCACTGGGACAGTACAGCTAATACTCATGTAGAAAACTAGAATATGCTGCTGAGTGCCTTTATCCCAAAAGACTACTTTTTGTTAAAAGAAGATAGGCTATCAAATTAGGAAGTGGTGCAAATAAAGTGAAGGCACTCAAGTCTCTCACACATCAGTGGCAACATTGTGATAAAGTTCCCACTTTACTAAGGATACTGAAAAAGAAACATTATTTTTGAGTGATATTACGGGAATCAAGAGATCGGTGCAGAAAAGTGGGGTTCAGATAAAAGATTAGCAATATTCTTATCGAATGGAAAAGTAGGCATGAGGAGCCAAACTGCTCAAACCCACTTCCATTTCCTATTATTTTTATAATCAAAAAGACCTGGTTTAAAACTTGAGCAGCTTTGGCCACTGATCTTGGCAAATATAAATTTGCTTTTGCTAATTATCATCATCATCTTGGACTGGAGTCAGAGTTACAAACAAAGCATCTTGCAACTTTATAATGCTGGTCATAATTCTTGCAGGTCACCCTAAAGTGACCTGCACTCCCTTAAGTACTCTTGAAGTGTAATCACTTCCATAAATGGCAGAAAGACACTGCTAGACAGGTATATGGATTTGAGGGTCGGCACAACATTGTGGGCCGAAGGGCCTGTAATGTGCTGTACTATTCTATATTCTATGTCTATGAAAGACAGCATCAAATTTTCTGTGTATAGTTGTCCTAATGATCAAAAACAATCTGTTTCTCGGAATACTGATTGCAGATTCACACGGGAAATGCACACACCTGTTCATGAGACTGACTCCATTAAAATAAATGCAGTCAAAGACAAAAAGACATACGTTAGCATCCTTGAAGGCAAGTTTCTGAAAGAGAAAAATAAAACAAATTTGGTTTATGTCCTATGAAATTAAATAGCATACACCTGTTTTGTACAAGTCTTAAAGAATATTCTGCTCCTGTAGTGAAACATTCAGCCTTTGCTGGGGTACAGCTTCACTACTGACAGCCTTCTCTGACCTCACCCTAGTAGACGTTACATACATAAGAGTCCTGATGTTCTCAGCTAACTACAAGAGTACAGGATACTTCTCAGCTGAGCTTAATCTGTTCAAATGTGTGTAATGAATAGCAAAGAGGAGCTGAACCAAATTTTCCTCTGCCTGTCTCAGAATCTTGATCTGTCATTGAGTTGTGTAGAGTTATTAGGCAGTGTGATAAGGTAATCTTTGAATGACTACAGCAGCCAAGATTGGAAAAAGGGATAAGCACATTCAAGCCTAACAGCCACACACTGCAAAAGACTGGATAGAGATGATGCAACTTCCATATCATTACTCAAGCAAGTAAAAACATGGATGCAATGAAAACCACACATTACACACAGAATCGTATCCTGGCATAAAATTATTCCCACTCCCTCCTCTCAGCGCCAATTCCCTGGCACTACAGCTAGATAGCAATGGCATGAGGACACTAACAGATGTCACTACTCATTGCCTCAGATTGATCCAGGTTATTGACTTATAGGAATTAAATTCCATCTCTCCAAATTGGCAACTTGAATACCTGTGCAGTAGTCACAAAATCTATACAAATTCCAATATAGACAATTTATATCTGGGTCTTTCAAATCACCCTACCTTATGGATACCCAGTGTTCCAAAAGGAAGTGGCTTTCCAGTAACTGTGTCAATCAGCAGAACTTCAGAATCCAAAATCATACTATCACCACCAGCAAAAGCTTTGGGAATATAATCCTTAAAATGGGCAACCTAGAAAACAAGAAAAATATAATCTTGACAGAGCTTAGACTACCTTTACCGTATTTGAACTTGGTGCAGGTTGCAGAGATTCATCATGATGTTTGCAGTGCTCTCACTTTAGGAGTCCAAAATCCCATGAGTGCATAGAACCATAGAACATTACAGCACAGAAACAGGCCTTTTGGCCCTTCTTGGCTGTGCCAAACCATTGTTCTGCCTAGTTCCACTGACCTGCACTTGGACCATATCCCTCCATACCCCTCTCATCCATGTACCTGTCCAAGTTTTGCTTAAATGTTAAAAGTGAGCCCGCATTTACCACTTCATCTGGCAGTTCATTCCACACTCCCACCACTCTGTGTGAAGAAGCCCCTCCTAATGTTCCCTTTAAACTTTTCCCCCCTTCACCCTTAACCCAAGTCCTCTGGTTTTTTTCTCCCCTAGCCTCAGTGGAAAAAACCAGCTTGCATTCAATCTATCTATACCCAGCATTATTTTATATACCTCTATCAAATCTCCCCTCATTCTTCTATGCTCCAGGGAATAAAGTCCTAACGTATTCAACCTTTCTCTGTAACTCAGTTTCTGCATTTTCAAAGTATTTACAAGGAACTTGAAAATGCTGGTGCACAAAGATTTTTGTGTCTTGGTTCATGAAATTCAGAAATATACTGATGCAGAAACCAATTTTAAAGCAAATGAAATTAGCCTTTACTACGATGGGTGTGATACACTACAATAGGAAACCCTTATTGCTGGAATTGTAAGTGCTTTAGCCTCCATACCTATGGTAAAATATACTTGTAAAACACTAGTTTGATTCCAGGGATTCCAGAGTTGTTAGAAATACAAGGAGGAAGAAAATCCTACAGGCACTGGAGTCCAATAGGTTCTAGAAAAGTGGATGTTGTAGTCTCTTTTTCAGCTGCAGTATATACAGCAGATGGTATAATCTCAGAATTCTGGATTAGCCAACTAAACGCAAGATGTGAAGAATTTTTTTATTCTTTAGAATTCTCCGTGGCTCCAACCCATCCCCACCAGAGAACTACTAGTTTTACAATGTAGTTAGTGACACAAAATAAAATTTTAGACAGAAAAGGAATCAAAAAATTTGGTGGGGGGGGGGGGGGTGAGGATAAAAATAAATCAGGTGTTAAAATAGACCAAATACAGAATTGGCCACAACTTTATAAAGTGATTCAACAGGATCAACTGCCCTTATGATCTTCTGCTTCTTATTGTAATGTTCTCATACTCCTATAAAAAAATTGAGCAAAATAGCATGATAAACTAGAACAGATCTATATTCTATTAAGCTTAAAAATGGATGGTCACAATGAAATACACTGGAGCACCAGAGTATCCCATATTGAAACACTGTTTACTTATTCTGTAAAATCCAGAATGTGTGTTAAAATACCAGGACAGGGAAGTAGTTAGATGTGAAGATGAAGACACCTCTCCCCAACTCCCCACGATGGCTGTGCACGATGACTGCATTCAAGAATGAATGGATACTTGGATGTACCAAATAAATAGAGAATATAGAAAATATATTACAAGCAAGTGGTGTTGTAACTACTGAACGGCAGAGTAGACTTTACTGTCATATTGCTGCTTCTTGTTCCCGTCACGGTCTGTGAATAAAACTGAACTGCGAGTAAATCTAGCAAAATATCACTTAATTGGCATTTTTATCCATGGAGTCCATAGACTGGCTGGTAAGAGAAACCACCTGACTCTGGTTAACAGAAGGATTTGAAGTAGTTGGGTTGTTATCAAATAATGTGGATTAACTTACCAAATAAGCTCCTGTGAAATTAAATTACTGATCAAAAATTGATTCCAGTTTGTTCTTTGAATCTTAAGCTTTATAAGGTGCAACAGATACAAGTGTTGGAGAAAGAAGCACTAAGCATTCCTTGCAAATTATACAAGTCATGTGCGATACATCCCAGGAAGACAAGGTCAGATGGCATGAGTTTTCCTCTATTCCTCTTTTAATTGTAGAAGTATATGCAGAACTGTCTGAAGATTAAAGCCAAGAATGAATTACCATCTTCAGGAGAAGAATGCTAGTTTGAGATGGTGGAAAGCTGCACATTTTAAAATTCAAAGTTGTTATTTCTTAAATATACTAGTACATCCCATGTACTCCAGCACCACACTAGGACCAAGTAGGAAAAAATGTTTCATTAACAACTGATAAATTGAGAAACTGGAAAGCTTAAGCAGATACTCACTTTATGTGGTAACACTGGTTTCAGGCTTCTACTGTAATACTGGAAGGTGTCTCCATTCTTGTGTACTTGGACTCTCTCCCCATCATATTTGATCTCGGCATACATTCCATTTGGACATTTCTTCATAGCATATTCAATTGATTTACAGGCTTCAGCCTAAAGTCAGAAGACATTTTAGAAAATTTCTAAATAGATTTAAGATAGTTGTTTCAGTATTAAATATTTTTCATCAGATACTTTTATCACTTACAACCTTTCTATCATGTTTTGCTCTGTATACATCAATAGCACATTTCTAAATATATTCAAACTTGTCAGGGGCTTGATTCATCTATTTGAAAGATGTCTGCAATTATTAAATTGCACAATATAGTTTCAAGGATGGCTGATTTATTGCAAGTCCAAGATAAAAATTTTCATTGTTTCCCCAATTTCAGCATTTCCATTTCATAGATACTCTAAAACGATGTATTTTTTCCTTAACCTACTCATCAATCCCACTAATGATTACCATCACTTAGACCCTTAACAAGACAGATTATTATAAATACTGTCACCAGATTAAAAAATGAGTTAATTTGCTAGTTGTTCAGTTTGGATTTTGATGAGCTATATATTAGAAACTTTTTCAAAACACAAGGAGCAAAGTGCAGAATGAATGCACAACTTCTTAGGACAATCATTTCTCAACACAGCTAGAGAGAAAACATAACCATTGCCATACTCCTCACTGCTGCCCATCTCACATAATACAGGAATGTGGGCTCATAGGATACTGGTCAGCATAGTTTAAAGCTACTTTGAAGCCACAAAAACAAGGTTTTCAAATAAAGCTATAAATTGAGAAGTTTGTTTTCTACTTAATAGAAAATAGAAAAAGCTCAAGCATTTGGAAGGGATTTGCTGATTTAAATGAAAATTATGCATAGTTAAACAATTCTCTTCCCTCACCTAATTTCCCCTTTGCTAATCACAAACAGAGTTATCATTGAAAAATTGGCAGAGGTTGTGAGCAGTTAATATCTGCAAAGAGTTCAGTGGTAGGATCTCCTGTTCTGGTCAGTTGTCTTTCTACGATAATTGATGTCGGTCCCTTTACAGAAAGTGCAGGTAAAAAAAAAATATGGAAGCTTTATGAAGCACAGATTGGTCAATAATTGAAAAGTTAGTGGGTTCTGAGTTGAGCCATGTGGTGCTTTATCTTCTTAAACTTGCGATATGACAACAAACGAGGGTGGTTGTCGAAACTATTCAGAGCAATATTGACACAAGAGGAGAGAAAGAGGCTAAGAAGTTGGAAGGGCAACCAGCAAAGATTTTAACTACCCAAGCTGTTCAGGAAACAATTCTCAAGTCAGACTTTGGACAGTGCATCGTGCAGCTCAATACGCAGTAGTTACAACCTTTTCTTTCTCTAGAGGTTAACTCAAAAGCTAGTTACTGAGCAACAAGGAGTAAAACTCAGTGATACAGCTCACAACTTCAATATGAAATGAATGCAGTAGGCCCATGAGGAGGGTCATGCCAGAAAATAGAACATCGTAGAGCATTTAGTTACATCTGCCAAACAATTTCTGAATGGCTATTGAACCCATGAACACTACCTCCACAGCTTTTTTATTTCCATTTCTGCACTAATTTGATTTACCTATTTAATGTATACTTACTGTAATTCAGTTTTTTCTCTATAATACAAAGTCAACAAATTTCATGACATATGCCGATGATATTAAACTGATTCTGATTCAAGATGCAAAAAGGCTGCTCTGGATGGGCCCGATATTACTCCCAAGATTGGCTGTGTATTGTACAATCTAACTATTGCAAGTGACTAAGTTTTGCCACATTTCACTACAAGGCTGGTAAGAGATGGCATGAATGAAGGAAGCTATGACACAAGTAGCCTTTTCCCTACATCCCCCACCAATCCTCCACCCTTAAGGATCTGAGATCACATTAGATGTAAACAATATAGCATAATCCCAGCTACTTTGCTCCATTTCCCATGGTCCTTACTTCCTCTTTGGTGCACATCACCACATCAACCTTCCCTGTCAAACACATAGATTAGTCAACAGAAAATCATTTCAATTCAAATCTGTCATCATCTGTCTACGAGCACTGTCATGTCCATTGATGCTTGTTAACACAGTTGTACAGAAGATGGTGTATAGCAAAAGAACTTAAGAAATAGGAGCAGGAGTAGGTAATCTGGCATGTCAAGTCTGCTCTGCCATTCAATAAGATCACGGCTGATCTGGTCATGGACTCGTCTCTACCTACTTGCCATATCCCTTAATTCCTCTATTATGCAAAAATCTATTCAAGTTTGTCTTAAACATATTTACTGAGGTAGCCTCCACTGCTTCATTGAGCAGAGAATTTCACCCTCTGAGAAAAGCAGTTCCTCCTTATCTCCATCCCAAATCTACTCCCCCAAATCGAGGCTATGTCCCCTAGTTCTAGTCTCACCTACTACTGGAAACGCTTTACTGCCTCTCTTATCTATTCCTTCCATAATTTTATATGTTTCTGTAAGACCTCCTCTCATTCTTCTGAATTCCAGCGAGTACAGTCCCAGGCAACTCAATGTCTCCTTATAGTCTAAACCGCTCATCTCTGGAATCAATCTGGTGAACCTACTCTGCACCACCTCCAAAGCCAGGGGGAATGCAGGAGGAAAGAATGCAAGAGAAAAGGAATTAGAGCATAATACAATAACTTCAAATGATTTAGCTTTAATTGTTCATTACTGGTCAGAATTTGGGAGTTATGGTATGCAGGTCTTGTGACAAAGCCAAAGAAATAAGGTAAAGCTTGAGCATTTAAAGATCACATATTCATTTATACAGATTTCTGGTACGTGGATGATGACGAGCGCAATGAATTAGGCAGCAGAGAATTCAAGTGACGTTCAAGGGTGCAACACTTAACTTCTTGACCTGTCTGAGCTTACATTAAATAGAACTTATGTCCTGCACTAGACACAGTATGCTGGAAGAACTTAGCAGGCCGGGCAGCATCTATGGAAAAAAGTACAGCCGACAATTTAGGCCAAGACCTTTTCGCAGGACTGGAGAGAAAAAAGACCAGGAGTAGATTTAAAAGGTGGGGAGAAAGGGAAGAGAGAAACACAAGGTGATAGGTGAAACCTGGAGGGGGAGGGATGAAGCAAGGAGCTGGGAAGTTGATTGGTGAAAGAGATACAGAAGAAGGAGAAGGCTGGAGAAGGAGGGAATCTGATAGGAGGGGACAGAAGGCCATGGAAGAAAGAAAAGGGGGGAGGAGCACCAGAGAGAGGTGATGGGCAGGCAAGGAGATAAGGTAAGCGAGGGAGAAGGGGATGGAGAATGGTGAAATGGGGGGCATTACTGGAAGTTTGAGAAATCTTGGAGATTACCCAGACTGAATATAAGATGTTGTTCCTCCGGTCTGAGTGTGGCCTCATTGGGACAGTGGAGGAGGCCATGGATGGATATGGGAATGGGAGTGGGAAGTGGAATTAAAATGGACGGCCACTGGGAGATCCCGCTTCTTCTGGCGGACAGAGTGTAGGTGCTCAGCGAAGCGGTCTCCCATACAGGAGGCCACACCAGGAGCACCAGACACAGTATATGACCCCAACAGACTAATAGGTGAAGTGCCACCTCACTTGGAAGGACTGCTAAGGGTCTTGAATGGTGGTGTAGGGGCAGGTGTAGCAAATGTTCCATTTGCAAAGATAAGCTCCAGGAGGGTGATTAGTGGGGAGGGACGAACGGACAAGAGAGTTGCGTACAGAGTGATCCCTGCGGAAACCAGGAAGTGGCAGGTAAGGGAAAGATCTGCTTGGTGGTGGGATCCCGTTGGAGACGGCATAAGTTCCAGAGAATTATGTGCTGTATGCGGAGGCTGGTGGGGTGGTAGGTGAGGATAAAAATAACCCTATACCTGGTCGGGTGGCAGGAGAATGGGGTGAGAGCAGAGCTGTGTAAAAGGGAAGAGACGCAGTTGAAGGCAGCGTTAAAGGAAGCCCCTTTCTTTGAAAAACGAAGACATGAATGAAAAGCCTCATCCTGAGATCAGATGTGGCAGAGGAGGAGGAATTGAGAAAAGAGGATGGCATTTTTAGAAGTAACAGGCTGGGAAGAGGCATAGTCCAGGTCGCTGTGAGGGTCCATGAATCATTCCTGTACTACATCCATTTTCTCAAAGCAACTCCTGTAGTAATTGATCAACGTAGGTGCTTTTTGAGCAAAACTTGTTTCTTCCCACACTGCTGATACAGGATGCCTCAGATATTTTCACCTGATAATCTTCAGCAGGTACAACATCTGTATAAAGGAAAAGTTAACTACAATGAAGGCTCTTGAAACAGAAAACTGTTTCTCTCTACATGGATATTGCCTGGCCCTACTTTTTCCTATATTTTATTTCACCTTTCTAGTCCCTGTAGCGTTTTCTAATTTTCATTTTCAGCTCTGTGTTCAGCCATTCTTCAATTCATTCACACTTACTTAGTTTTCAAAATATCTGCTTTAAAAGCTAAAAGCTATTATAAATAATGCTAACTACTGACACAGATTTTATTAATGTTTAGCCAAATGTAGCTCCATGCAAAAATAATATATTACAGTAAACTACAAACTTGATAACTAATTACATATCATATTCCAAGGCTACTTTGACAAAAACTTCCAAAATATTTTAATGTGACAACAGAAATTGGATTGAGCTTGTTGGAAAACAACACGTAGGCTTCAAATCCCACTGACCAAGTAGGAAGCAAAACTAATGATCACAATTGCAAAGTGCAGCATTGGATTCCATTATGACATAACCACTAATGGTCACTGTGGGGCTGAATGAATTACATGCCCATTGTCAGCCAGTTAACAAAATGACACATGGAAAAAAGTTAACACAAGGCCAGAACAGATCACTACTGATCATCTGTGCCCAGGCCTTTCACCAAATAATTGCCTAAAGAAGATGAACCATTTAAAGAAAGAAGCGCATCTTCCTCATCATAAGCTAAGCAAGGAGAAATTGTGATAATTAGTAATTATAGTTTATGAAGCTTGGCCCTAATGTCTCAAAACACAATCTTGATCGTTCTGGAGCAATAGCAATGCACATGAAATCTACAGATCATTTTCCAATCTGGGCCGTCTACTGGGTCAGTGTGGGTGGAAGTCAGAAGCAGGATGGAAATAATCACTTTATTGGGGCTGATCTGTCAAGCCCCCCCCCCCCCACCCCAAACAGTGGCAGAAGCATTGAGGCACAGATCAGAAGGCAGATTTCAGAAAGGTACAAACAAAATAACAGGTTTGTTGTCATGGGCAGCTTCAGCTTTACTAATATTGATTGGTACCTCCATAGTCCAAAAGGTTTTGATGAGGCAGAATTTGTTAGGTACATCCATGAAGAACTCCTGACACAGTATGTGGACAAGCTGACTGGAGCTAGTTCTAGGCAACAAAACTGGTCAGGTAACAGATCTCTCACTGGGTTAACATTTTGGAGAAAATAGCCACAACTTCCTGACCTTTTCCATAGCCTTGGTCGAGAATAGGAGCAGATGCTATGGGGAAGTACTTAATTGGGAGGACAACAAGCAATGATGCTATTGGGCAGGAACCTGGGATCATACGTTAGGAACAAATGTACTCAGGGATATGCACAGTGGAAATGTGGTGGTTCTTTACGGAGCACTTGTGGGCAGTTCTGGATAGGTTTGTCCCACTGAGGCAGGGAAAGAATGGTAAGAGTGAAGACAAGGGATATGGAACATCGAGTCAAGAGGCAGAAAGTAGGAAACTTAAGGTAAGGTTCTTGAGAATTATAAGGTAGCCAAGAAGGAGCTTAAGAATTTACTTAGGAAAGTTAGAAGAGGACATGAAAAGAACTTGGTGTGTAGTATTAAAGAAACCCCCCAGGGTGCTCTTCATGTACATGAAGAACAGGGGAATAACTATAGTGAGGGTAGGATCAATCAGGGATAAAAGAGGAAAAATGCCTGGAGTCAGAAAAGGTAAGCTTCTTAATGAACACTTTGCTTCAGTATTCACTAGAGCAAGGGACCTTGGCCACTGTGACATCAACATAGAACAGGCCAATATATTAGAACATGTCAATGTTAAGAAAGAGGATATGCTGCTTTTGAAAAGCATTAGAGTAACTAAGTCCCTGGGGCCAGACAGAATATAATCCAGACTTCTAAGGAAAGCAAGGGAAGAAATTGTTGCACCTTTGATGATGATCTTTGTATCCTCACTGGCCACAGAGGTCGTACCAGAAGAGTGGAGGGTGGTAAATATTATTCCTTTGTTCAAGAAAGTTAATAGGGATAATCTTGGGAATTATAGGCCCATGAGACTTACATCAGTGGTGGTCAAACAATTAGGAAGGATTTTAAGATACAGTACTTATGAGCATTTTGATTAGGGATAGTCAAAATGGTTTTGTGAGGGGCAGGTCATGCCCCCAAGTTTGATTGAATTCTTCAAGGAAGTGACTAAACAAACTGATGAAAGTAGAGCACAGTAGAGTGGATGTAGTGCATATGGATTTTAGTAAGGCTTTCAACAAGGTTCCTCGTGGTAGGCTAACTCAGAAAGTCAGAAGGCATAAGATCTAGGGAAACTTAGCGACATGGATTCAAAATCAGCTTGCCCACAGAAGGCAGAGGGTAATAGTAGATGGATCATATTCTGCCTGGAGGTCGGTAGCCACTGGCGATCCGCAGCGATCTGTTAAAGAGCACATGCCCTTTGTGATTTTTATAAATGAATGAGAAAGTGGAAGTGGAAGGTTGGTGGTGGAGTGTATAATATAGAAAGTTATCATAGGTTAAAAATGGACATTGACAGGATGCAGAGTTGGGCTGAGAAGTGGCAGATGGAGTTCAACCTGTAAAAATGTGAAGTGATACACAGAGTATGGGGTTAGTGGCAGGATTATTAGCACTCTGGAGGTACAGAGGGATCTTGGGGTCCATGTCCAAATACCTCTTGAAGTTGGTAGAGTCGTTAAGAGTGTATATTGCCCTTCATCAGCTGGGCATTGAGGTCAAAAGCCTCAAGGTAACTTTGCAGCTGTATAAAACTCTGATTAGACCACACTGAGTACTATGTTCTGTACTGGCCGCCTCACAATAGAAAGGCTGTGGAAGCTATAAAAAGGGTGCTAACTAGATTTACCAGGATGCTGCCTGGATTTGAGAGCATGTCTTATGAAGTAAAGTTGAGCATGCTAGGGCTTTACTCTTTGGAGTGAAGGAGGATACAAGGTAACTGGATAGAGAGGTACAAAATGTTAAGTGGCATAGATAGAGTGGGCAGCCATAACCTTTTTCCCCAGGGCAGAAACAGCTAATATGAGAGGGCATAACTTTAAGGTGATTGGGACGAAAGTATAGGGGGTATTCAGAGGCATTTTTAATTATAAAAAGAGAGGGAAGTGCATAGAATATGCAGCTGGGGTGGTAGAGACGGATATAATAGAGACATTTAAGAGAATCTTGATTAGGCACATGGATGAAAGAAAAGTAGAGGGCTAAGCAGGAGGGAATTATTAGATTGATCTTGGAGTGGGTTAAAAGGTCAGCTCAACATTGTGGGCTGAAGAGCCTGTAGCGTGCTGTACTGTACGATTCCATGTTCTGAAACTACCTTTAAATGAAGTGCTTTGGTTCTCATAAAGATAAATGCCCATCTCTATTATTCAACTTTGACAATAAACCTTAGGCTGTCGAGCCCAGGTGCCATGTCTCTTCCCTGTCAGTCAAGCTGGGAACCATTCTCTCTTAAACAATATGACAGTGTTAAATCCAAAGGTTATTCCTTATTTTATTCCTTACCAGCATTGGCTGTATTGGGGTTAAAAGAGTGGCCTTAACGCAAAGTGTTTTCTTCATTCCTGGTATCCGCTCAGACTCTTGTTGATTCTGCAGAACACGGTCAACCACGTCTTGCAAATTACGGGAAGCTTTGAATGCATCATAAGCATTAGGATCTAGAGCATCCAACCTGGATAAACCAAAATTGGACTTTCAACATGATTTAGCAATTGAAATGATTAGCATATCTGATGCACTAGATCAGGGGTCGGCAACGTTTACCACTGAAAGAGCCAATATGGACCCATTTCCCACAGAAAAGAAAACACTGGGAGCCACAAAACCCATTTGACATTTAAAATGAAATAACACTGCATACACCGGTTTTTTTTTGCCTTTATGCTATGTATAAACAAACTATAATGTGTTGCATTTATGAAATTGATGAACTCCTGCAGAGAAAACGAAATTACATTTCTGCATGCAACAAAAACATTTTGAACTCCGAAAAAAAGACGTTGGGTTGAAGGTTACTCCATAGTTAGCCTACCTTAGATCGAAGAATTAAAAGAAAGTGCGCACTGGCGGGTGTCAGGCATTGGCAGTGGTGATGTATATTAATAGCGATAAAAAACACGTTGTAGCGGTGTAGCGCTACACACAGCGCTAAAATAAAGACACTGCAGTCAAAGGTAACTTTATTCGAACTAAACAGCCTTGCTTTAAAGCCTCCCTCAACCCGTCCCCGTGGGCGCGGATGCTCCAAAAGTCACGTACTCACAAACCCCCGTAGGCTATCTCCCTTAGCCGGTTCGGATGTGCCAAGAAATGGGGTCTCCACAACGTTTTTAGATTATACAAGATCACCATAATCTTCAAATTTCGAATTACATTTCAAAACCTAACAAACCACAGGGAGCCGCAGCACAGAGATGAAAGAGTCGCATGCGGCTCCGGAGCCGCGGGTTGCCGACCCCTGCACTAGATTAATGTAGCTTATACCAAACTACCAGCAACTTGAGCACTCAGCACACCTGGAGGATCCAAAAATAATGACTGGGAAGTTAGTACAAAAATTAGATAATCATTCAAGTTTTGAAATGAGCATGAACCAGTATATTCAAATTTTGCTCAGCTGACTCCTCGCATTCAAGTTTCTTATTCTCTGATGTGTAAAAAGAATGAAAAAATGTAAATTCTGTTAGAGGTACTGTTATGAAATTGCATCTCATAGAATAGCATGCTGTTGCATTTAGCACATTGAAAGCAACCGAAAAAATCCAGAGACAAAAAAACAGCAGGATCATCTTTGGCAGTGATGGTGGGGGGAGGGGTTCTGTAATGGAGTTATTGCAGCTGGCAGAATGTGCCTACTAATGAGTCAAGTATATAGAAAGTTAGAGAGTCTATTAGAATAGCCACAAAAATAGGAAAGGGAAATATAAAATATTTTTTCCATTGTCTGAATTACCAGATCCTGGTACTTGGGTGGCAGGGTAGAGATTAGTCTCTACCAAAGGGGGTCAAGATTCTCCTTCCCTCTGTTAGCCTGAAGGTCACCCTTGGGCAATGTGTAGCACCAGCTTAGAATCCCCGCTCCCCCACCCCGGATCAGGTTCACATGAAGCCATGGGAGTAGGTAATGGATGATCGTATAAGCAGCTGGTGCACATCACAAGTCCAATCTCTGAAGAATATTAAAAATGGCTGGGGTCACCCACCTTCTAAAGACACTGCCTAGAAGGAGGCAATGGCAAACGACTTCTGTAGAAAAACTTGCCAAGAATTATTATGGTCATGGAAAGACAATGATCGCCTACATCATACAACCAGTGAACAAAACTACCAGAATCATCAGGATAAAGAGAAAGGTATATCAGAGTGTTCAAATTTGCAATGATAGGATCATCTCACTTACACATGCTTTGCACCAGAATTCATCCGTAGGTCATGTTTAATCAGCCTGATAATGCATTTCAAGTCATTAGCCGTGCATCTGCAAAACACAAAAGATCACACTCAAGATTAATTTGATGATCATTTTGCCAGAATGCATTCAAATTACTACACAGTTGTAAAATTCAGGCACTGCAGAGTAAAAGACTTATTGAATGCAATTCAAAAGCAAAAAGCGTGCAGGAAGGTCAGAGAATAGTTGATACACTTTAGTGACAAAGGATTAATAATAACAAAATTAATTAGCAGAATTTTTTGGGATTGGTTGCCATTGTACAATTATTTTCAAATGGAGAAGCTACAGTACAATGAACTACATGAACTGGTGATACAAAAGATAGACCAGAAAGCAAGTAGTGAGGAGAATACAAGTTAAAACAAGTTAAAACAGTGGTCAAAAAACTGGCAGATATAGTATAATGTGGAGACATACCATACTCGGTATTTTTGTGTGAATAACAGAAAAAGATTCTCTGTTAAATAGTGATGATAATTAATAATTCAAAGCTAGGTTTTCGAGGAACAAAGCTAGTTTGTGGATTGAGCAAGTAATTGGGAAGGCAAATGGATTATTATTCTTTTGCAAGACAGATGGAGTGAAGAAATTCTGCTGCAGGCTGTGGTTTTCTTCATTGAAACAGAATCATACAGCACAGTAAGTTCTTTTCAGTCAATGTCCACATTGACCAGGATGCCTGTGTGTGTTAGTCCCATTTGCCCTCTATACCTTTGTAGCCAAATACCTATCCAAATATTGTATCTGCCTCCACCTCCTCCTCTGGCAGCTCAATACAGATATTCACCACCCTATGAGGGAAAAAACTTACCCTTCAGAACTCCTTTAAGTTTCTTCCCCTATTACCTTAAACCTGTGCACTCTAGTTGTAGATTCCCCTGACTGGAAAAAAAGATTCTGATTACCTATGCTGGTCATAAGTTTCATAAACCTCTATGAAGAGGTCACTCCTCAGCTTCTTATATCCCAGCAAGAATGGACACAGCCTCTCCATTCCCTTCTTATAGTAAAGTGCTCCATTCCTGGCAATATCCTGGTGAATCTCTTCTACACTCTCTCACTGCTAACATGTCCTTCCTGTAGTGTGATGACCAGAAATGTGCACAATACCCCAAATGACATCTGACCAATAAACTATTTAAAAAGACACGTACTTGGCATTGAAGTGCGTAGGACAGACTTAGCAGGCATGGAGGAGTTATCCCATGAATTGAATGGAGCCATGCTCTCTCAGATGTGAGAGGAATGAATGGGAATCTAAGACACTTGAAATCCTGAGAGGGCTTGACAGGGTGAATACTAGGAACATTTTTCAAGGCTCTTTCAACAGGGTGGGGGGGAGGGGGGAAAGAGGTCACAACCTTCAGATAAAGGTGGATCACTAAGAGGTCTGGTGATACATTTATTATCAAAGTATGTATACATATATACCACATACAACTTTGAGATTTGCCTTCTTGCAGGCAGCCACAAGATAAAGAAACACAATAGAACCCACAAAAAAAAAATTCAGCCAAGACTGCCAAACATCCAATGTGTGAGGGAGAAGAACATATCATGCAAATAATGAAAAAGTAAACAAATAATACACTGATCCTGAACTGCAAAGTCCACCAAATGAGTCCACAGCCATAGAGCCAGTTCAGCACTGTAGCCGGTCCAGCAACCCGACTGCTGCAGCCACAGCCATACAGCCAGTTCAGCACTGAGGTGAGTAAAGCATCTCAAAGTAGTGAGCTCAGTACTGGCTCATCCTTTGCCCTCAATGCTTTGATATTTTTAATCTGGCTCAATGCTTAAATTCGGCTAAACATCAATTCATTTTACATTCTTGGGCACTGCTGCTTCAACCCGTTCCAATCAGTCCAATCCCAAATCCGCTCCAGCCACAGCTGCCGTGGCCGTACCTCCATTCTCGAGAATCTAGCTCGCTCAATCCTTCATACCACAAAATGCCAGGTTGTACAGACAGTTCAAAAGCACAACTACCCAAAGGAAAATACAAGCTTCAGATTACAGTGATCATAGTTCAGAAAAAATGTAATTATAGTAAAGATGATCTGGGACTCAGGTCCGCTGACACTTACAAGATCCCCAGTGAATGCGGGGCAGTGTACATTGGCCAGATGGAAGTCATGATGGAAATCCACATCAAGGAGCACAGGAGGTGTATCCATTTGGGTTACCTGGAGAAATTGATGGTAGCAGAACACTACAATCGCAGTGGCCGTAGGATTGACTTCGGCACAAAACTGCTATGCCATGCCAATGGCTTTTGGGACTGCGTGGTAAAGGAAGCCATTAAAATAAAACTAGAGAAAAAGAATTTTAACAAAGACAAAGGTTTTTAAGAACAGGATTCTGATTCAGATTCAGTTTATTGTCATTTATAAACCACAAGTACAATGCAGTTAAAAAATGAGACTATGTTCCCTGGAATGATATTATGAAAAAGCACAAAACAGACCACACAAGAAAAACCACATAATGTTTGGTAATCCCCAATCCAGAGTCTGGAGAGGCTGCTGCATATCGATATCGCGCTACTGTCTTAGCACGTTCCCCGGAAAGGAACTGCAAACCCAACAGACAAACCTAAAGCTACAAGACCTACACAAAACCACATAGTTACATATAGTTATAGTTAACATATAGCTTCAACAGTGCAGACAATACCATAATTGATAAAAGACTAACTGACAAAGACCACATAATTATAACACATAGTTTCAAAAGTGCAAAGCAATATCGCAATCTGATAAAGAGCAGTCCATAGCACGGTTTAAAAGAAAGTCTCAAAGTCCCGACAGCCCATCAACTCACGCAGACAGTAGGAGGAAGAAAAACTCTTCCTGCCTTGAACCTCCAGCTTGCCGATACAGCACTTTGGGAACTCCGAACACAGCCAACTCCGAGTCTGTCCGAGCCTCCGACCAGCCCTCCGACACTGAGCACCATCTCTGCCAAGCGCTTCGATTGCAAACAAAGTGGGAAAGTTGAAATCTGACTGGACGAGGACTAACCAATCTGGAGGGACAGTCTACTGGGGGGGCAGGGGGTATAAATACCACTAGTCTAGATAAGCCCAGGCTTCATCCCTGAAGAAGATGGCAGAGTTAGTAATCGAAATGTCGGTTATAATCAATACCTGTACCTGGCTAGAAGTCATATATGCTGGGAAAGGACTAGATCCTGACTGAACAACCTTAAGGACAGGATTTACTTCAATTTGTTAAAGCATGGACTTGTTTAAGACAGTCATCAAGGTTTTGTGTGGGCATCTTCAATTTGAGGAGTTGACAAAGATGATTGACAAGGGTAGGGCAATGGATTTTGGTAAACCATTTGACAAGGTCCCTCCATGGTAGGCTGGTCCTGAAGATCATGTCACATGGCATCCACAGCGAGTTGGCAAATTAGAGCCACGTTCAACTTGGTCACAGAAGACAAAGGGTCAAGGTGGAGGGGTGATTTTGTGACTGGAGGTCTGTAATCAGCACTGCCTCACAAGGATCAGTGCTGAGACGTCTGCTGTGGATCTATGATTTTCTTGAAAATGTGGTTGATCTAGTTAGCAAGTTTCCAGATGACAAAAATCAGTGGAATGGCAGATAAGTGAATTAGATTGTCAAAAAATACTGGAAGATATAATTAGCTGAAAATGTGGAAAGAAAAATGTGGCAGGTGGAGTTTCTTTTAGACAAGTGAGAGATCAAATACAAAAGTGTAAGATAAATGGGAAGGCCCTTAGGAGCACAGACATACAGATAGACCACAAGTGCAAGTCCATAGCTCCCTGAAAGTGGCAACACATGTGAATATGATGGTAAAGATGGCACACAGCATGATTGCCTTCATTAATTGTGGAATTAAGTATAATAGCTGGAAAGATACATTACAGCTGTATAAATCCTTAGCTGGGCAATATTTGAAGTATTGTGTGCAATTCTGGTTGCCACACTATATGTGAACCTTTTCTAAAGCCTCCACGACAACGTTGCCTGCATTGGAGAGTATTAGCTGCTGAGAGGGTAAACAAAATTGGCTTTCTTTGGAGAGCAGAAGGCGAAGAAGCATAAATGGTCAGCATCTTTTTCCCCCACGGGTAGAAAAATCAAATATGAGAGACAGCAGGTTTAAGGTGAGATGGTGAGAGGAAAAAGTTTAAAGAAAATGCATGAAACAAGTTTTAAGTGCCTATAATGTACAGTTTGGGAGATAAGTGATAGAAATGGATACAACAGCAATTTTAAGAGGCATTTAGAGAGATACATACCAAACAGAGATTCCAGGGATATAGACCATGTTCAGGTAGATCAAATTAATTTGACATCACAGTATGCACAAATATGGTGGGCAGAAGGGCTAAAAGATTAGGTGTTTTAATCAAAATTTAAGAAATTTAATAGAATATTCCCAACAAATGTGTATCACTTTTCCTTCAACAAATCTGCTTGCCCATTAATTGAGAATGAGGTCTGATACTCCTAGTTCTCAATATGTGAGAAAGATCTTGAGGATGAATATTCAGATTCAAACCTTGAGAGCAAGTTTATTTATTCATTCTGGGTCTTTAGTAAGAGTCATTTGGACATTAATACTTTTCAAAGTAGTATCAAAGCATCAACTTGAAAAGGTAAATCAAAAATGTAGAAGCATAAATACTTAGGTTAAGGCAAGCGGAAAAGACTCAAAAATCCAAATGATCTTCCCTGCCACAGAATATGCAAAAATGCTAAACTTCCACAAAACATGCAAACTAGATACTATGCTTACATACAGGCATCAGTTTAAGCACAAATCAATTTACAAACAAGGGTGCCTCCACAAGATTAATTTCAAATACATAATTACAGTTATTGTACATCCACACTTCAGATCAGTACGTATTTCCTAATCTTTTAATACCATTATGGGCTATAACATTAAATCTTAATGCTTCAGCCCAGAATGGCTTCATTCTGAGAAACCGGCAAACACATGTCAGTTGGATATCTTTGTGACCAGCTACTGCTGCAGTCATTTGTGAGGGGACTATAAAAAAGTAGTACGGTTCAATAAAATCCTCTTCACAGGTTTTTGAATCACAGTGAAATAAAGGCCACAACAGCAAATACTGTGTACATGAAGCCTCCCTCACAGTCATCACCACTAAAATTAATGAAAGAAGTCACTAAAGATGAAAGGACAGAACAAATTTAACATTATACCCAGCAAGGACACCTACCTGAAATTCAGTTTACTTTAAACCAGGAAAAATATTGATTGTGCATTTCAGCAACCTTAGGGTCTTTCATCCAGGTAAATGTCACCATTCTGTTTCACGTATGACTGCCAATACAGAGGAGGTTGAGAGACTTATGCAGATCTGTGGTTGAAAGCCATTAGCATCCTTCTTTCAAAATAAGGTTAGTAGGCATTGCAGAAAACCTGAGGGACTTACTTCGAAGCAATATCCTGCAGCTCCTTCAGTTGATCTTCTTCCCTGGTCATTTTAGAAAGCTGGGTGAGAGCTGCGTCAACATCTTGAATTGTCATGACACTCTTATGTGCAGGGGGGAAGCTTTTACTCTGTTCAAAAAAGATGCGCACGGTCTCAGACACATCACCCTGGAGTAAAAATAAAATATATGCACGTTTATATGCCTTGATGTACAAAACACTTTACAATCAGACATTTTAAATCTAATACTGCTGTATTACAGAAATTATTGTAGCAAATCATGCATAGCAAGGTCCTAAAAACAAGTAATCAGATAATTTGTTTACTGATAAATCGCGAGGGATAAACGTTGGACATGTCAGAACAGAATTTAGCTGCTCAAGATAGAACCAAGGGATTTTAATTTTTAAAATTATGGGTCTGCTCAAGGCAGAAAGACCACTAGTTTAATTTCTCATAATGAAGATAGCAGTAACTACTCAGCACTCTACATTTTACTGAGGTGGCCATCCCAGATTCCACAAGCCCCCAAAGTCAAATTTAAATCCATAATCTTCTGATAAAGATACTTGCTCACCAATTAACGATACTCAGATTTCAAACAAGCTCAAACAATCAAAAGAATTAAAATCCAAAACAAAGGTTTTGGGACAGACTGGGAGTAAGGTCAAGTGCATAATAAGTCATTCAGTTGTTCCAACCAAAGTGATCCATGGTGTTGAGGCATTACCAACAATGCAAATTATGTCTGAAATGCCTCCTGGAGGATCAAAAGGTAAGTGTCAAGGTTTTTTTAAAATGGTATTTATTGGCATAAATCTACTCAATATAAAAGTAATTGTTTTGTTTAAGCATTCAGTTTTGAAAAGGTTTATTGCTACAAAAATATTTTATTGAGTAAGGGCTGGAAATAACTTACACTATCTTCCCATTCTCCCAAATATTTAAATATTCATTTTAACCAAAATGGATTCACAATTGTTTTGGTGCAATAAGAAATTATATCCTCTCTTTGGATTGATTGAAAAGTCTCACACCCAAATGAGCTTCACACGGTTGTCAAAGTACAAACCACAAAGATGCCAATCATTGGAAAATGTCACAAGGGTTGCCCATAAAGAGTCATAAAATTAAGTGAAAATTATTAAGCACTAATGCACTTGCAGTGAATTTCATGTTTTCCTCAGATTCAATTAGCAAAAAGATTGCCGAAGAATTTTACAGTACAGAAAGTTCAAGTATACTTCCAAGTCTCTGTCAAAATGGTTGTTACGGCTAACAACATCTCAGCTTAGAAATAATTTAAATCTTTATCTCACTGTCGCAATGAAGTCTGTTAATTTTGCTCCCATTCTTCACCCTACCCATCCTCCAAATACTGCATAACCACTCCAAAATGCTAGATCTTCCAAAAGAATAAGCTTTTAAAAAAAATTGCTCCCATTCTCAGAAACAGAGTTCAGCTATCAATTAGGACCTTCACCTTAGTTTTTGCCTACTGTGGCTAAATTACAAATTTCATTTCCAAAATTATTCAGTAGTTAAAGAAACATTGGTAATTTAGGAATTTTAAGCCTAAATTATTGCTTTTAGTGAATTGTGGGTCCAAAGCTTCCCCCTACATTTTCTCTTTTTTTATAAAATCATACAGCACAAAAATGGGCCTTTTGGGTCAATTTCCATCCCACCTATCTTAGCATTCTAATCCATTTTCTAGAATTTTGCTCACACCAACGTTCGCCATGGAGTTTTAAATATTCTTCTAAATCTCTCTTAAATGTTGGGAATTCCTTCTGGAATTTCCTACCCCATTCCTTAAACCTAAACATTCTAGTAATAGATTCCACTGATAAAAGAAAAGTATCTACCCACTTAAGCTCCTCAAAATGTGTATATCTCAATCAGATTACCCTCAGTCTCTCCTAAGAAAACCAACCTAGCCAATCTTTCCTCATAGCTAGGGACTTCCATCCCAGGCAAACCTTGGAGCAAATCTCTATTGCATCTTCACTACTGAATTACCTTTCTTGTAGTATCCTGACCTCCATAACCCTACCAATCATGTACTTATCCAAACTGCTTTTAAACATTGATATTCAGCTTGCATGCTCCAATTGTGCTGGCAGCTCATTCCATACTCTTACGATCCTCTGAGTGAAGAAGTTTTCCCTCATGCTCCCCTTAAACTTCATATACTTTTCCTGTTGCCACTTACTTTGCTGTTACTTTTAATTCACTTGGCAGTTAGATAACAATGTTTTTCTTTTAATAATTGGTCTATCTATTAATTATACTTCATTTCACTAAAATTAAACTAACTTAGTTGTGATGAAAGGTATACGCTCAAACATCATATCCTGAACTTAATCCACACATAGCCAACTACATCTTTCTTCCTTCATGATCTCAATTGAGCATTTGTAGCAGTTTGCCATTATACCAGTTTAAATCAAACAATGCAACAAACCTGTTCTAAGTCTCGAACCATGTCATCAAGGTTGCAGTTAAATATTCTGCTGAACAGTTTGACAATCTGTTTGTCATTCAGGTTATAAACTGTTTTCACCACACCTGGTAAAAGTAGCTTGACAGTCAGATATACATCTCCATGGAATTTACCTGAGAGGGTTTAAAAAAAAAACTATTATTGTAGACAATAGTGTACAAATTGATCTACAAACGTTTGTATATATTTTAGGAAGGCAGGATAAGAAGGACTTGCACATCCATACAACTTGCACACCAGTGTACTCATACAATAAATTAAAAGTAAAACTGCAGATTTAGAAAAATTTGAAACAAAAACAGAAGGTGCCAGACACACTAAGCAGGTTCAGGCAGCACACCTAACCTTTTCCTTAAGTTTGAAAATTTTCCAAAATTTTGACTATGAAAATGAGGGGAGCCATCAGATAACAGAGGCACACCAGATATTATGACAACACAAAATATGTAGCTTATATTGAACTGAAACTATGTTATACTATTTAGAAGGGGTGAAAACTAACCACCAAGAGTAACCAATTCACTTTTTCTTTATATTTAAATCTAATTTGTTTAGTTATTATGAATAAATACAGTAAAAACAGAAAAACAAAAGTGATAAAGTAACTAGTTTTTTTGTGGTAGATGTATGCATTAGAACTAAGGCCTCAGGAGGTGCAAAATGATTGGAGAACAGTGAAGTTGGTATTTTTATTCACATGTGCCAGCAGGCTTTTACAAGGCAATTACAAGGTGGCAAGTCTAACATCAGTCGATGGGAAATTATTGAGAAAAAGTTCTGATGCATAAAATTAACCTGCATTTCAGGACTCAAGGACTTTGGGATTGTTAGTATGACTCTGTTGAGAACAGATCCTGTTCAACTAATTTGACTGAATATTTAAAGGCAATCAACTGCATTGATGACCACAGAGCCATTCATATAGTCTACATGGGCTTCAGCAAGGTTTTTGCGCCACTCTCCAAAATCATAGCTCAGGAACAATGGACGACACACTTGGAAACGTGATAAGTATTGATGACCAGCGTTGAGGCAAAAGGGAGAAGAGCCAATTTCCATGTTGTACCACCATGAGCAAAAGAAACATTAGTATTAAATGGTCACTGCTGCTTCTGAGACAGATATATTGAAGGGCAGACATGTTGAAGCTGCTGTGTCACAACTCATGCCTTTGGGTGTTATGGAGTTGGCATACTCTCTCCATGATCATGTAAATTATGGTTTCCACTGTTGCTCCAGTTTCTTCCCACATCACAAAGATATACTGATTGGTTAAATAATTTTTTTGGAGATTATTGTAAGTGGCAAAAGAACTAGAGGGGAAAGGGATTACTGGGAATGCAAGATAGAATATGCGCCAGGGCTACCTGGAAATCAGTAGGGATAAAGGAGACATCACATCAATTGAATTGTTCTTTCAAGAGTATATATGAACCCAATGGGCAAAACTGCCTTCTATGTGGCAATAATTAAAAGATCTATGATGACATATTAATCAGCACGTGACCAAATTTCCAGCTTATTCAGACGCATCAATTACCCAATAGTATATTTAAATAATTACATATGCTAAGTACTAGCAAATAAGAAACCGTAGCGATGTACGATATACAGAACTAGAGACAATGACACGCAGTCGGTAAGTCATTTCAAGATTAGTTTATTCAAACTTCGCGGCGCTGGCTTTTAATCCCTAGCTCCCGCCCTCTCCGGGCAGAAATGACATCAGAGGTGCATCACCAACGTCTCTCCCCGCTCGCAGGCTATTTGTGAGCCAGCTCGCCTGCGCAGAAAGTGGGTCATCACAAAACTAAAATTGTACCCAAAAGTCCCCACCACAGAATACTAACCAATCATTGCTATTATAACAAAGATTTTATTAAAAGTATCTCAACAGTGAAATAAATATTGATAATAGATTGCTACCTAGCACTGTCCAGTAAACTGCACTAGTTTCACACTGATACATCACCAGGCATTGAAATGACAACTACCATCTCAACAGACTTCTAACATAAAATTAGGGGGGGAAATGTGGATTGCGGGGCAAGGCCATGAGTTTCCCAGAGTTTTTCTTTGAATTAAGCCTTTCATTTTAATAAGCAAAGGACAATCCCACCATTTGGATTTTTTTCTTCACTTCAGTGGATTACATTTGTAGAAATTGTGTTAGAAAGGAAATGAAAAGGAACTTACCATCTCCACCAGTGCCCTTCTTCAGAAAGTCTTGTATGATCTGCGTTTTAATATTATAGCTGGGTTTATCTGCAATACTTGCACACAGTTTACGGAATTCCCGCAAGGAACAATCCTTGTGGTTGGGGTCACATGTTCCAACTGATAGTGCACTTTTGGAGGTAGAGGGTTCTTCACCAAGGGATTCTGCTTTAGCTGTAGTTATAGCAAGTAAAATTGTATAGAAATACAGTTAATGAAACCATAGAGTGCAACAGTATCTGCAAGGGAAAATTGTGTTAACATCTCAAGAGAAGCATCTGACTTTCTCCTTGTATAACCTGCTTTCGCTTGCAAATGCTAACTGCCATGCTGAAAACTTTTAAAAATTAAAGTCTATAATCAAATTAAATTACGGATGATGCACTTTCATGGCATCCCATGTTGAAATTACAGCAAAAAATAAACTGAGCGACCCAACAGGTTTATCTGACATTCAGATCCCTCCCATTCTGTTTCTTCAGACCACAGAAGTGAATCATTCCATTCTTTTTATGCATCTTAATCTGGATGCCTCTCTGAATACATCTTTGCAGTTCATCTCAACTCTATAGCATCACATATTTTAACCAGAGAATACTACCAATAGTGAATGCGCCTCTCAAAATTGGTCACATGCAATGAGTTTGAAGTAACTACGACCAATAATAATTATTTTGAACAAAACTTCCTCAAAAATCGTTAAGTAATCCATTTCTGGACAAGACTAATTGTGCCATTTAGTTCTGAGCAGATACAGATGTGTGAGGATGATTAAATACGCAGTTCCAATTAGAAAGTGCACGCACCAAAATCAGGAACAAATAAAAAAATTCAGCAGCAACAACTTTTCCTTTTGACTACTTCACTATTATATAGTGGTGGGTGAATGGAATGCACTGCTGGTGGAGGTGGTGGAAGCAGATACAATAGGGTCTTTTAAGAGCCTCTTAGATAGGTAAAATAGAGGGCTATGCGCCAGGGAAATTCTTTTTTTTTTGAAAACTTTTTTTATTGCGTTTTTAAGTGATTACAGAGTAAAGTATAGAAAAAAAATGTATATAACCCTTCCCCCCTAACTTCCCTATAGAAAAAAAAAGAAAGAAAGAAAAAAAGAAAGAGTGCCTGGATATTGGAAGATCCCCACATGCTCCATGGAGTTCGTAATAACTTTAGTATATATATTTATTTCTTTCCCCAAATAACCAATTGTTTCATCTTCAGAGCACCTATATATTTAATCCTATCTTTTGTAAATAAGGGCACCAAATTTTCAGAAATGTTTCATATTTATCTCTTAAATTATAAGTAATTTTTTCTAGTGGAATACAGCCATAAATTTCTTTCTTCCAACAATCTATACTTAAATATGTATCCGATTTCCAAGTAACTGCAATAGCCTTTTTGGCTACTGCCAGTGCAATTTTTATGAATTCTTTCTGATATTTATTTAGTTTGGGTTTCGGTTTTATCCCTTCAATATCACCTAGTAAGAGTAATATTGGATTATGAGGAAGTTGTGTTCCTGTAATTTGTTCCAGTAAAAGTCTTAAATTTGTCCAAAAAGGTTGAATTTTAGAACAAGACCATGTAGAATGTAAAAAAGTACCAGTTTCTTGGTTACATCGGAAACACTGATCAGATAAATTTGGAGCCAGGGAAATTCTAGGCAGATTCTAGAGTAGGTTACATGGTCGGCACAACATTGTGGGCCAAAGGACCGTAATGTGCTATAAGTTTCTATGTTCTATGTGCAGGTATATACAAGTGAACGGTAGTCAAAAAGAAACTTAAAAATTGTCTAATACGAACTAATCTGCAGTACCTCTTCTCTACCAACTGATATCATCTGAGACCTGATAGTCATAAATAAAATCTTAATTTTTTTCTGCAAGCCTGCACCTGCTAGAATTTCTTGAAAGAAGAACGTATGAAGTGAAGGAAAGTACTTCACAAAGAATATTGCCACGGAGGAATAATAGCAAAGGAGTATACATCTTTACCAGAGAAGCCAGAGAATTTACGAGGTGAAGGAGTGGCTGCAGTTGGGTTACTTTGGGTGGGCTTGACTTTGGAAGATAACAAGCCATTCTTGACTGCAAGCTCTAGAAGAAAGATAAAAGCTTTATTAGTACTTTTTTATGAAGCATACCTACCAATCTAAAATCACAATCCAAGAGGCAAGTTATTTATAAGCTAGGAAAGCCATGTTCCTAAACATGTATGTTCCTGGAAATTAATCACTGACATCAGCACAAAAAATCCTGTGACGAGTCAGACAATCCTCACTTTCTGCTTCCAAGGAAGTTGTCCCAACTTATTTCACTTCTTATCACGTGAAAGCACAGTGAGCCAAAAAAAAGTATTTGGCATAAGGGACATTGTAAGTCTCAATAGACATCCATACTTTCTAATTAAAGTTTTGGGCAGTAATCAGGACAAGAACCATGAATATTTGCCCTCCTAATCTTCAGCACAGGGACAACACTGCCAAATGCAAAGTCGTATCTTCATCTTCAGCTCAATTCTAGCCTCTTACGAAATGCAGAACTTCAAATCCATCCAGTTCATTGACGGCTAAGAAAAAGGAATTCATTCTACCCATTAACCCGCTGGATTTAAAAATCACAAAGATCACTGCATGAATTCATCTAATAATGCAATCTATTGTCAAGATCTTGCTCTGACCTTTAATGTGTTGGTTGATCAAATCTCTCTCAGGATCTTGAAGTTCTTCATAACCTTCCAGATCAGTTAAGTCATCAATTTTCTTGGTGCTTAGTCGGGCTCTTTCCAGCTTCTCAAACATGCATTTAATGTGATACCATTCCTTCATCTCGGCTCCCTCAGAAAACGGGTTTGGCACAATCCTTCCAATCCGCACTGATCCCTTAGGGAGTTTCTCCCTGCACTTCCTACAGCCAGCTGTGCCACGCTTTGCATAGTCCACACAATATCGCTGCTCCGGCATTTTGGCTTTTGGTATTAAAAATGTGCAACTAGGAGCCCAAGAGAATGTCACCAAGATTGGGCTGAACGCACAATGCCTCACACCTTGCTCTGTTGGCAGCCAGTTACTGTTAACAACCAAACGTGCCGAGGAGGGATGAACAAGTTGAAAATATGTAATAGAAAACGAGGAGGAAATGCTTTGGCTTTCAGCTGCCAAAGTATCTAGCTGACTTTGTACAGGAAGAGTCTTCTCTAGTCGACGCAAGAGTTGCGTAAAATATGAAAGCAGCCTGTACATGGAGGTTTCATGTCAGTTATTTGATCATCTGCAACACCTGCAAGGGAGAGAGAAAAACTTAAAATAAGGTATTTATCATTTAAAGTAATTTCCATTGCAGAAGAAAAGCTGATTGATTATAGCAGCATTTGACTAATAATTAACAATTGGCCACCATTTTCAATGCTAATTACACTTAAACTTGCCACATTGCAGAGCTGGTAACAATTTACAAAAGCACATTTCTCAAATAGCAAATTAATGCCGCAATAGCCAATTTAGTACTTCAGCTCAAAATGTACAGCAGGATATCAAGTCATTCACACATACCCTGATGTACATTCCAATCTTCAAAGAGATTGACAATTCCAATGTTGGCAAGGGTAAACCATGTTAATTTATTTTCAGATACATTGTTAACATTTCCAATCATCACTGTTCAGCTTCACATCTTCAAGAAAATAATAAACCAAGTAATGTTACATTAATTTCTGTAGCAAACCAGTCAAAAAATCTTAACATTAAGGCTAGTCGTAAAGAAATTTGTTAAGCACTGACCCGGCAAAAAAATATTTTGTCAGTTTTTCACAAACATAAATCTCATCCGTTTAGCTCTGCCTAAAGACAGAAATTGAGACTGTGGGATACAGCCATCCAATGTCATCCTTGCTCAGTGCTCAAAATAGCACTTTCACAAAATGACATGCTGATTCAGTGTTGACATCATACACAATAAACATTAAAGGTCTTAGAAGTCTTGATAAAGCAATATGTACATTCAAATTCATAATCCTTTGAAAATGATGACACATATGGATAGGGGAATGATGTTAGCTTTTAGGTAGAGGTATTGAGTTGAAGAGTTGAAACGTCATGTTCCATTGAACAAGGCGTTGGGTGGCTACGCTGTGTCCAGCTCTGGTCACTACAACACAGCAAGCACATGGTATTGTGAGAGAGAATGGGGATTCACTAAGCTGTTGCCTAGAATAGAGTCTAGGATTTTTCTCACTGGTGCACAGGAGGCTGAGCAGTGATTTAATAGAGGTTTATGAAATTATGAGGGGCAGAAACAAGGTAGTTCCACCGATTCCCCACCACCCCTTTCCCAAAGGTGGAAGCTCCAATGCTAGAAGAAATGTCTGAGGCAGGTACAAAAACATTTAAAAAAACATTTGGACAGGTACATGAATAGGAAAGGCTTAGAGCAGGGGTTCTCCACCTGGGGTCCACAGACCCCTCAGTTAATGGTAGGGGTTCGTGACATAAAAAAGTTTGGGAACCCCTAGTTTATAGGGTTATGGGTCAAATGCACGCAAATGGTACCATCTTAAATGAGTATCTTGCTCAGTACAGATAAGTTGGACTAAAGGTCTTGTTTCAGTGCTATAAAGGAGTTTACAACTCGAGGACATAGGCTTATGGTGTAAGGAAAACATTTAAAGGATCTGAAGGGTTTGGTTTTCCACATAGAAGATGGTAGGTGCATGGAGCAAGACGCCAGAGGTGGTAGAAGCAGGTGGAATTACAATAGTTAAAAAGTATTTGCACAGGTACATGATAGGAAAGGAGAGGGATATGGGCCAAATGCAGGGAAATGGGGTAGATAAGCATTTCAGTTAGCATTGGTGTTTTAAAGTGACACCCACAGTAAACAAAACCGTGGTCAGGTAACAGCATGGATGAGTGAGAGCCGAAGGTCAGGGTTCTGTGCTACACTACTCTATCAGTCCAATACTCGGGAAGTTAGTTGTTGTTGGACAAAGGGAGTAATATTAATGTACCTTTCTTGACACAAGCTCAGATAATTACATCTTAGCTCAAGTTGCTAGCATCACATCAGCTAATGAAACGTACTTTTCAATCTATACATTTCAAACTGGTGAATCGCAAGGGATTTGGGTCAGCTAGCACTGTGCAGGAAGCATAAACTATAGATCACAAATAAAATTGATACTAATAAATCCAATATGAAATCAGTAAAATCATTAATAAGAATGTGGAAACCACTATTATACAGTATAAAATATTGTATAATATTTTATACAGTAAAGAGTAAATTGATAGGAATAATAAAGCAAGAAGCCAGATGCTAAGATTGGTATCCATTTCAATGGATTTTTGGACAGGCCAAGCAAATATACTGTAGTACAAAGGAAACATGAGTGAATCTGCAGATGCTGGAAATAAATAAAAACACAAAATGCTGGCAGAACTCAGCAGGCCAGACAGCATCTATGAGAGGAGGTAGTGACGACGTTTCGGGCCGAAACCCTTCATTAGGAGTCATGAACCCTCCTGATGAAGGGTTTCGGCCTGAAACGTTGTCACTACTTCCTCCCATAGATGCTGTCTGGCCTGCTGAGTTCTGCCAGCATTTTGTGTCTTTATACTGTAGTACAACACTGATGAACTAGTATGCTTGTGATTTTGGTGGTGTTAGACCAACACATTTTCTAGGTTATTAGATGTTAATCTAATAACTCAACAAACTTTTAATATTTTTTTTAAATCATTTTACACAACAGTGGAGTAATTTTTCCAGTAAACCCAGTGAGTTTAAAGGGAACAGGGAATACAGAGCACCTTGGACCCTACCTCACATTCTTAGCCCAACCCTAACCATACATCCTGGACTGTCAAGTCACACACTGAGCCAGAGGCTAAACCATCAGGATTTCAAATTAATCCGATTTCTCTAAATTGGATGAGATCATGAAAGTTACACTGATTAGCTAGAAATTAGTCCTAGATCTTAGTCAGATTTAGTCAGTGTGCATACATTTATATTATAGATTCAAAACATGCTGGATCACAGAAGTTGTCAGATCACAAAATTCTTATTAATTTATGATTTAGACAACAAGTAGGATATATATTCAAGAATTGATATTTTTGGTCTTTAATTTTGGTTCCACTCAGGGCACCTTTGTGATTTTTATAAATGCATTTGGCTAAAATTTTTAATTTGCTATCAGATGAATAATTCAGTTAATAAGACAAGTCAACTTTTAGTCTCTGTGACTACAGCTAATTCAAAACATTGCACAAATTCATTGCTTGCATCTAGCTACTTCTCCCTTATAAAGATGTCTGTTAAATTTATCATCAATAGTATTTGTTTAATAAAGCACCAGTGTGAGTGACAAGTCTGCTTCCAAGAAAATAGTCATTTTAAGCCCAGCAACAGCATAATCTTCTGTCCTAGCAATAAGCATATTACATCTTTGAATACTGGGGCAGAAGGTTACCACTTCGCATTGTGATTTACAGAACCAGTTCATAGACATAATAGCTTTGGATTTTTTTTTTGTATAAATGCACTGAGGACATTGCTGTAGAGAGGAAATTGTATATACAGTATTAACAAATTCCCATCTCAATATTACTCCACTTTCATTCTTGGAGAACGGAAACACGGCTCTCATAACTAGGTCACTGCATATTGCAGGGTTTATCAAGGTCAGGGACATCGTTTTTTTAAAATTATTTACCATGCTTTCACAGATCATTTTTAGAATCCACTGGCAGATACAGTTGGCCGGCCCTCCTTATCCGCGGGGGATTGGTTCCGGGATCCCCCCCCCCCCCCGTAGATACTAAAAAATGCGGATGCTCAAGTCGGCGGACTTTAGGACCCAGCAGAGCTTGGGACCTGCTGCCCACAGTAAAATGGAAATAATAAAGCGATCGAAAAGAGGTGAAACACCATCGGTCATTGGAAAAGCGTTAAGCTACAGACAGTCAACGATCGGAACAATTTTAAGGAATAAAGTGAGAATATTGGCACATGTGAAAGGCCCTGCCCCGATGAAAGCTACAATCATTACTAAGCAACGCAGTGGTTTAATTAATGAAATACACACGTTTCTTAAATGTTTTATATGCATAGAAAGGTAAAATATATACTATATACTAAGACAAACATTTGACTAACTGACACTAAATAATACCTGATGTACCTGTTCCGATTTAGAGAACTTCCGTTTTTTTAAAATTTCTGATCCATGGTAACCTACGCACATCCTCCTATATACTTTAAATTATCTCTAGATTATTTATAATACCTAATACAATGTAAATGCTATGTAAATAGTTGTTGTACTGTATTGTTTAGGGAATAATGACAAGAAAAAAGTCCATACATGCTCAAACAACAAGTGCTGGAGACAGAACTTCCGGGTTTTCCCAATCCGCGGCTGTTTGAATCTATGCACTGGGACCCCGGCAGATGAGGAGGGAGTACTTTCTGTCAAGTTGGAATTCATGCTCCAGAGCTCCACAGAGGCTCAGATGAAACAACTGAGCGGTCCACCCACTTGATTCAATGTGGCCCCTGTGTGTGCCCATGACTGAACGAACATCTTAAATTTCAACAGTCTTTTAATTTTGTGACAGCTTGTTCATTTTTCTACTTCACGACAAGCAGATCTGAACTTGTCAAATTATACTGAGCAACTCTTAAATCCAATCAACAGTTTGCCAGTGATCACAGAATTATTCACTTTGTTGTATTTTAAATGTAACTAAATTATTTCTTGCAGGTATATTAGTTTTCTTTCACATAACTTCACAATTCCTTGTCTGTCCACATTCATTTACTTTATTTTACTCCCCCACCAAAATCAAATAAAATCATGCACATGAAACAAAAATGAGATCAGTTATTTTAACAAATGTGCAGAACTCCAAAAGGAAAATGTTAATTCTCAATGGCTGCCATTAATTGCCAGCAACACGTCTTCAATGTTTTAAACAAAAATTCCTTTCTGGTTCTATGCTCAAGGGGTTTCTTAAAAATCACATGTTGCTAAACTAGAAAGCAATGTAGACATAAACTGCTGGTCAACTATATCCAAAAAAAATCCTGCAGCCAAGCCCAACTTCTCAAACAACATCAGCCTTTTTACACAAAAGGCATTTTGCTTTGTTACAGAAGAACCTCATTACAATTCAACTTCTCAGCACTATTCATACGCAATGATGCATCATTTTATGAGGTGAACCTACGATTATACAAACAGATTCATTTGAAAGTGAATCTGATCTTTCATTTTGAAAAATGCATTTTTGAAAAGGCGATAAGCATCACGTCAACCAACTATTTTGTTCTGACTAATAAAACAATATTACTTCCAAGCTTTAGAATTAGACCTCCAAGAGGACCACGACCTTGCTGTGGGGTTTGGAAGCTTGCGGCCTCAATGACCTATGTTGGCTGGAGTCAGAGCTTTATGCTTTGGCTCTTGGTAGAGTCACCCATGCCAAACAGGTCAAAGGTAGAAGCCAGACTAAGGGTGGCCCTGCAGGTTCAGGGATTCAGCTCAAAGCTGGTAAAATACAACTGTTACGGAAACACCAATGAAGAATCCTCCTACATCTGAGTGTGACAGTATTCCTGAGTCTCCACCTGGAACTTGCATGACTGACAGTGGTGAAAACAGAGCTACTAACACCACCAGAGACAGAGGACCTTCATTGCTGCCCTAAACGCCTGTGGCATAACGGCCAGAGGGCAGAATTACAGAGAGGCAAAGGAAATAGAACATGCAATCAGTAATACAGTGCTTTACAACTGGAGTAATGATACACTAAAATGTCGAATCTCTGAGCGTGGACTTTAGAAGGCACAGATCAATCGGTCTTCATTGAGCATCAATGGCTCTGCTGTGGAGAGAGTGAAGAGCACAAAGTTCCTTGGTATGCACATAACAAACAATCTAATCTGAATCCAAAACACCACCTTTCTAGTCAAGAAGTACTATCTACACTTTTTGAGGAGAAAGGACATGCAAACCTCCCCACCCCTATTCTAACAACTTTCTACAGGTGCACTATTGACAGTGTCCTGTTTGGCTGCATCGTTGTGTGGTATGGAGACTGCAAGGCATCAGAGCGCAGCACCTTACATTGGATAGTAAAAACCACAGAGAATTACTGTGTCTCCCCCACCTCCCTATTTGTGTCATATACCAGTAGCTTTGCTGACGAAGGACCCAAAGCATGTTTGAGGATTCCTCCCACCCATCCCACAATTTCTTTGACCTACTATCAGCAGGAAGGACTCAGACAGCCAGACTCTGTAACAGTTTCTTCCCTCAGGCTGTGAAACTAATGAAGACCTTGCCTTCACCAAGGTCTCGTCACTAGGTCAGCAAGCTGCTTACTGTATACTCTACTGTTTAACTATGCTGCATTCATTTTGAATTATTTTACTCACTTCTTTATGGAGATGTTTTGGTTTATGTGTGTGTTATATGTTTTGTAGGTGCACGGTGGTCTGGAGGAACTTCTGTTTCCTTTGGATTTATATATGTACAGTCAGATGGCAATAAACTTGAACTCTCACAGAAACATTTAAACCAACATAGAATAGAACTAGTTGGGTCCTTCCTGCACAGAAATGTCATTTCTGTTGTGATGTGGAAATAAAGGCTGAAGTAGGAGTACAAGAAAACTGTGCATTCTACTATCTCACAGTAACAGAGATCAATTAATCATTTTTTCATATCTGGTGTGAAAATCTTAAGAATATCAAAGATTTCTGAAAAACAGACAGTTAATGTTAAAATCCATAAGCATTGCTTTTAAAACAAAAACACTACTGCAACTTGACAATTACTTAAAAATCATAGACCATAAGACATAGGAGCAGAATTAGGCCATTTGGCCCATCAAGTCTGCTCAGCCATTCAATCATGGCTGATCCGTTTTTCTATCTCCTCCTCAACGCCAGTTCCCGGCCTTCTCCCTTTGATGCCATGTTCAATCAAGAACCTATCAATCTCTGCCTTAAACACACCCCACGACCCGGCCTCCATAGCTGCATGTGGTAACAAATTTCACAAATTCACCACCCTTTGGCTAAAGAAATTTCTCCGCATCTCTATTTTAAAAGGGCGCCTTTCTATCCTGCAGATGTGCCCTCTTGTCCTAGGCTCTCCCATCATGGGAAACATCCTTACCACACCTACTCTGTCTGGGCCTTTCAACATTCGAAAGGTTTCAATGAGATCCCTCCTCATCCTTCTGAATTCCAGTGAGTACAGACCCAGAGCCATCAAATGTTCCTCATATGATGATCCTTTCATTCCTGAAATCATCCTTGTGAACCTCCTCTGGACCCTCTCCAATGGCAGCACATCTTTTCTAAGATAAAGGATCCAAAACTGTTCACGATACTCAAGGTGAGGTCGCACCAGTGCTTTAGCATCACATCCTTGCTCTTGTATTCTAGACCCTTCTGAAATGAATGCTAAAAATGGCATTTGCCTTCCTCACCACCGACTCAACCTGCAAGTTAACCTTCAGGGTGTTCTGCACAAGGTCTCCCAGGTCCCTCTGCATCTCAGATCCTTGGATTTTCTCCGTTTAGAAATAGACTTCTCATTTATTTCTACTACTAAAGTGCATGACCGTGCATATTCTAAATCCTTCTGCATCCTGTTTCCTCAACACTATATGCTCCTCCACCAATCTTCATATCATCAATGCCTTTTGCTTCAAGAATGAGGCTTTTGAGAAATATAAGCTTAAGAAAAATCATATTTGTTCATAAATGTATATGCATAGCCTTTGTCAAATCACATTTAAAAAATGGATTTGGATGTGGGATCACTTTGGAATAGACCACATTCATATTCACCATAATATATAAGGGAAACATTAAGGACAAGTTGATAAACTTTCCCTCCAATAAAAGTACTGGAAAAATTCTATGTGGTTGAAATACATGAAAATTACTTCACAGAATGAGCAGACATGGAGAGAGGTAAACAAAAAGTCTTTCATCACCATATTCAACAGATGAGAGGGTTTCTACACCAGTATCTCCACAACCCTCATTTATTCAGTTTATTCAAGTCAACTAACTGAAGGAGTAAACACGAAGAAATCTGCAGATGCTGGAAATTCAAGCAACACACACAAAATGCTGGTATAACACAGCAGGCCAGGCATCATCTATTGGAAGAAGCACTGTCGATGTTTCGGGCTGAGACCCTTCGTCAGGACTAACCAAAAGGAAAGATAGTAAGAGAATTGAAAATAGGAGGGGGAGGGGAAAATGCGAAATGACAGAAGAAGACTGGAGAGGGTGGGTGAAGCTGAGAGCCGGAAAGGTGACTGGCAAAAGGGATACACAGCTGGACAAAGGAAAGGATCGTGGGATGGGAGGTCTAGGGAGAAAGAAAGGGGGAGGGGAGCACCAGAGGGAGATGGAGAACAGGCAGTGATGGGCAGAAAGACAGAGAGAAAAAAGGAGGGGGGAAAACACTAAATATATCAGGGATGGGGTAAGAAGGGGAGGAGAGGCATTAAGAAGGAGTGCTGGCAAACAGATTAACTTGCATCAGTTTAGCATTGATTGCCAAAGGTAAATTCCTCCCCAGCACACATTTAGGCAGAAGTTGTTTGTTCATTATTACAAATCATGTTAAAGCTTAGAAAATCCTCCCCCAACTCCTCAGAAAATCCAGTAATGTGTGATGGAACAACTAAAAACCTCAGCATAGATAAAGTTATTTTTAAACAAGAGCATAACTAGGAAATTATGCCATAGTGAACAAATGGACTAGATCTAATGGCACAGTAAGTTCCAGACCTAGGGTGTGAATATTTTAATCTGTTCCTCTACTGCTAGTTTAAAAAGCTGTACAGTTAAACTCCAAATCCAGATAATAATCCACAGAATAAGAACCTATGTTGTCACTACAATGAAATACAGTACTATGCACAGTGCCATAAATTGTCAACCTTTAAGACACATTAAACTAACTCTGCCCTTTCAAAGAGATGTATTGTACACAATTCCACAGCACTATTTCGAGCAGAATTCTCACCACTGCCCCCAATGTATTCCCACCAAACAAAACTGTCGATCTGCTTGTTCGCACCTTCCAGATTGAGGGATCTTGCTGTGCATAAACATGCCACATGTCCTATACATCACAAGTGCCCATTCTTCAAAAGATTTGGAATTGGTTTGTTATTGTCGCAGGTAGACTTGGCTACTGTTCATACAGACCATTACACAGCGCAACAAACACAAAATGCAGGAGGAACTCAACAGGTCAGGCATCATCTATGGAGAGGAATAAACTACCATAGACGCTGTCTGATCTACCGATTTCCTCCAGCATCTGGGTGTGTTACTGTGGATTCCCAGCATCTGCAGAATCTCTTGTGTTTATCGTTACATAGTGCATCGAGGTAAACAATAACGCCGCAGAATAATATGTAACAGTTACAGTTGAAGTACATTTCACGTAAACAATAAGGTGCAGGATTATAACGAGATAGATTGGGAGGTCTAGAGTCCTTGGGAACTATTAACAAAGAGGTAGAAGTTGTCCTTGAGATTCATTGAACGTGCTGTCAGGCTTTTATATCTTCTGTCCGAGAGAAGAGAGGTATTTAAACTGTAAAGCGCTTTACGGCACCCAATTGGACACGCTGCATATACCAGGCGACACGACTGAAGACGGCTATCAGGAGATAAGGGGAGTCCCCTGACACCTTATTCACAGCGTCAGGAGTGAAGCTGTGTGTGGTTAAACTTTTTAACCACCATCAACAACGCTGCTAAATCAGTGTGCTCTTCCTACCTAAGCAGCATCTTGCCTGTCCCTTGTTTTCCCCTCATCCCCTTCTTGGAAGCGGCTACGCCAAAAAATCGAGGCCGAGGCCTCCTGGCCCAGACACGTTGAGTCGTTCAACGTTAATCCCCTCTCGCATAAACAGCCACGGGCCATAGGAAGCAGGTCCAGGGCAGCCTGCAGCCCATTCTCAACTCGGGGATAGACCGCCACTCTCCCCGGCCCGATGGAGCCTCCCGCCCACCCGGCTCGCCCTCACTGACCTGTCAGGAAAGCTCAGTGATAACCGCGGCCCAAGCTCTACTAGGCCGCAAACCTCCCCTTTAACAGCCCCACGCTGCCGCTTTGTCTCCGCTTCAGCCTGAGTGACGTGGCCGTCATTTAAAGGAGCAAGCCAGCCAGCCCCTTTCATTATTTGCCAACACAAAAAAAACTGAGGTGCTTTTTTAATTACTAGGATTATTAATTAACTTTTACCCCAAGGGGTAAAATTTTGCAATAAAAATGGATTAATGTTTAAAATATGGTTAATGAGGACTTTAAAAATCTACGGTTGTTAGAAATCTGAAATAAGAACAGAAGATGCCAGTAATAGTTTCAAAATTATTTATTGTCATTCCTAAGAACACAATTGAAAAGGAGAACGGAATAGTTGTTGCTCCGGATCCGATACAGCCTATAAAAACACAAGAGTTAAGGACACAGTGAAAAAACAATCAATATAAATAGATGAAGTGACTTAATGTAAGGTGACTGACAGGAAATGATGAAGTAGTGATGGTGGGGAATAGTTGGGTAATTCTCAATAGTTTAGCATTATCTGCTTTTAATATCAAATAAAAACTACTTCATATGGACATACAAATGATAGAAAGACGTCAACCTGAATTATTTCTCTATGCACAGATCCTACCTATCCTACTAAATGTTCCCGCTAGTTTTTGTTTTCATCTCAGATTTCCAGCATCTGACATTTTTGGTTCTCAAGCTGATCAAAAGTGGTTGGGTTGTAGCTTTTCTCCGATCTTGGCAACTTACTTGACAACGCAAGAAAATCTGCAAATACTAGAAATCCAAAGCAACCCACAAGTTGCTGGAGGAACTCAGTAGGTCAGGCAGCATCTATGGAAAAGAGTAAACAGTCGACTTTTTGGGACAAGACCCTTCATCAGGACCGGAAAGAAAGGGGGAAGAAGTCAGAATAGAAGATGGGGGAACGGGAAGAAGGAGTTCAAGGTGGCAGGTGATAGGTGAAACTGGGAGAGGAGGAGGGGTGAAGTAGAGAGCTGGAAAGTTGATTGGTGAGAGATAAAGACTGGAGAAGGGGGAATCTGATAGGAGAGGACAGAAGACCATGGAAGGGGGGGGGGAGGAGCACCAAAGGGAAGTGATGGGTAGGTGAGAAGAGAAGGTGTGAGAGGGAAATGGAAAATGGTGAGGGGGAGGGGGTAATTACCGGAAGTTCGAGAAATCGATATTCATGCCATCAGGTTGGAGGTTGCCATCAAGCTGACAATGAATCGCGCACTGACGATGTTTCCTCGCATGGTGACAAAACGTTTGCAAGTAAGTTGCCAAGATCGGAAAACAGCTCGACGCCTGGATAGGTACATGGAGCTTAGAAAAGTAGAGAACTATGAGTAACCCTAGGTAATTTCTAAGGTAAGGACATGCTCAGCACACCTACAGTATTGTGCTGTAGGTTTTCAATGTTTCTATGTTGTAACCATCGACCACCCGAGATACATATTTTCCGAATTATTTCCAATGGTCAGAAGTGTTTGTTTCTCACTACTGGGTTTGAGTGGTTGACTCCACACAAAACGAGAAAGTACTCACTTTCCCCGCGTGAACAGAGAGCCAGAGCATATGTGCAGAACGTGAGACTTTCTAGAAAGGATTGAGACTGATTCTCAGTGAAAATCAGATCAGATTGGAACATGGCAGTTACTTTACAAACTTCGGTTTAAAGGACCCATTCTTCAAGATCATTTACAAGCTCAAAGGATCGTTTACCAGATATGGCATCACTGTGATCGTGGTGGGCAACAGTTCATGGAGATTTTCAAAGGACGGACACTCTGATTATAGAACAGGATCCCACTTCCCGCTGAGTAATGATTCACATTAGTTTATTGTTGTATGCACCAGGGAACAATTCATTTCCTTGCTCAAGTGAAACTCAGAGTAAGCAGTATACTTGTAAATAATAAACATGACAATAAACACATAAATCAGTGCAAAAACTATGACTGAATGGTGCAAAGAAATATAGTACAGAAAACTGAGGTAGTGCATTTAGAAATGCCTAAATGACAATGCTACTGGATAACAATTTTTCTCTAAAGTATTGCTTCTTCAGAATTCTTTTTATGATAGACCACGTGAAGCTGAACACAAATATAATTTCAGACTACTTGTATCACGTTGGAATTTGGAGAAACAAGAAATTACCTTTTATTGAGTATAATGCCTTTAATTGCAAAATGGTGTTAATGCTTTGCAATAGTTCAACTAAGCTAAAAATGTTTTGTTGATTATTTTAATTTTTATTCCATGTCTGAGGCTTCTTGCATAATCAGCCGGCATTGATGGATTCCGGTTGCCCGATACCGTTTCTCCATGACCACAATGTCATGGTGAAACCTTTCACCAGGCTCATCACTGACAGTGGCAAGATTTGCAGGGAAGATAATTAAATGGGAATGCAGGAAATGAATCTTTAGTGACACTTCGTGGTTTTGTATGCTTGAAGCATGTTGTCAACCAGCTCAATGCAGTCTGGCGTTCTTTAGTTGCCAAGAATGTTTTCAACAACATCTTTGAATGCCTTCAATGCAATTTTTTCGGGTCTCACTAGAAGTTCTTCGAATTGCCTGTCATTAATGGCCTGTTTGATTTGTGATCAACAAAATACCTTCCTTAATCTTGGCGTCAGTTATTCTGACTTGAATTATGAATTGAAATTTAAAAATATAGGTGATGTCAAAGAAATGGTGCATGATAGGGAAATTTCATTGTGACTTTCATGATCAGCAGCCCAAGATCCATAAGATATACCTAATAGTATTAAAGGAAGAAAAATATTTGCTGTCCAGTGTAATGGAAGAGGTTGATTAAGGTTTCAAGAATGTGGCAGCACCATCCAGAGGGGAAGGGAAAGCAGATGCAAGGTTTCAACCTGAAATGTCAACAATCCCAAATCATCAACAATTCCTTTCCTCCCACAGATGCTGCTCAACCCATTGAGTTCTTCCAGCAGATTATTGCTCCAGATTTCTACATTTGCCTTGTGCCTTGTGCCTCAGAAGTGAAAGAAGTGCCTCAGAAGTGAAAGAAGTGATTTGCTTTAAAGTGGAGGAGAAGCTATTCTCAAGTATGGTTTTTTTGGGCTTCCGAGCACCTGAATGCAGAAGAGAATGGAAGGAATCCTCGACTATGCTGTTACCCATTCTGATGCAATGCACCATGAAGGTGGAACAGGATCTGTTGAAGGAGGCTAATATAGAGTTTAAAATTATTTATTTAATGCAATAAGTCTGTACCGTACATCACCCCTAATGTGAAATAATTGCTTACAACTCAAGCTAAGGAGCGATGGTAGGTCAATTGGTCATAAATTTGCTCTGCCATTTAATAAAATATCCTGACATGATAACTTCAACTGTGCATTCCCATATACCTGTGGTAACCTTTCCCTAATCAACTACCTACGTCACAAAATAAAAAGGATCTGCTTCAGTTGCCCTTTGAAGAAGTTCCAAAGATTTAAAAGGTTATGATAGTTCTCATTGGATATTGTTACAAAAATAGTCTCTCTACACTTATGTTAGCAATTTCTAGTGAATTAACTGATCAAGCTTTGTGATATATGAGCAGATGTATCAATGAACTTCCATGAAAATTATTGAATAGATTCTGTCCATCACACTATTACCAGTTTCTTCCAGATTATTTACATGCATTGACTTTTACCCCAATATGCTGCAAGAGTCCTCATCAAGAACGTATCCTTAAAAGTTCTCATGAATTTGGTTAGACTGTCTTTTCAGGTAGTGCATTCCTGATCATAAAATATGTCTTAGAAGCTTATCAACACACTCCCTTTTATTGAGTTATTTCTTAAATTAATGACATTTGGTTACCAACCTCGTGCACAGACCACCAAACATTTACACTGCTCCTATTTTATTGTCTCAACAGTCCCATCAGCTGTCTTCAGATCCTTCTCTCTCATGTACACTAAGGCAATTACAATGGCCAAGAAGCCTACCAGCCATTACATCATAAGGATGTGGAAGGTGTTGGATCTCTGTTTATCTTCTGATCCTTAGGGTTCTGGGAGTCAAGAATGGGGAGCACTCTTAATCTTTAACGATCGTTTATCTTAAAATACAAACAAACATACAAATACTAAGCGAATACTTAGTGGATGATAGTGCTGAAGATGAGGTAGGTGGCTTACAAACAGGCAATGTGTAGTCAAGAGATGCTGTTGATAGGGCAAAATTGAAGTCAATGGGATGAGTTGCAACGTAAAAGGTAGACAAAACTGAAAAGGGTGAAAACAGGCCTGAATGCATACAGCATACAGAATAAGGTAGATCAACTTGGAGCACATTTGCAGATTAGCATGTATGATGTTGTAGGCATCACTAAATCATGCTGAAAGAAGATTATAGCTGGGAACTTAAAGTACAACGATACACATTGTATTAAAAGGTCAAGAAGGAAGGCAGAGGGGGTGGCTTTATTCTGATAAAAAATGAAATCAAATCATTAGAAAGAGGTGACAAAAGGTCAGAAGGTGTTGAATTTTTGTGGATAGAGCTAAGGAACTGCAAGGGTAAAAAGACCCTGATGGGAGTTGTACACTGACCCCCAAACAGCAGTAAGGATGAGGTATACAAATTATAATGGGAGATAGAAAATTAATGCCGAAAGAGAAATGTTACCATAGTCATGGGGGATTTCAGTATGCGGGTAGATTGGGAAAATCAAGATGGTGCTGGATTCCAGGAGGGGAATTTCTGGAGCACCTATAAGATGCCATTTAGAGCAGTTTGTGGTTGAGCTCAGGAAGGGCTGCACTGGGTGTCGTGCAATGAACTGGAATTGACTAGAGAGCTTAACCTCTGAGAACCCTTAGTGGAAAGTGATGATAATATGATTGAATTCACCCTGAAATTTGAGAAGCAGAAGCTAAAGTAATATATATCAGTATTACAGTGGAGTAAATGGAATTATAGAGGCTTGAGAGAGGAGTTGCCAGAATTGTTTGGAAAAGAACACTGGCAGGGATGATGGCAGAGCAGCAGTGGTTGGAATTTCTGGAAGTATTTTGGAAAGCTCGGAATATTTACATCCCTAAGAGGAAGAAGTATTTTAAAGTAAAGATGGCACAACTGTGGCTAACAAGAGAAGTCAAAGCCAACATAAAAGCCAAAGAGAGGGCATATAATAGAGCAAAAATTAGTGGGAAGGTAGAGGATTGGGAAGCTTTTAAAAACCAACAGAAGGCAACTAAAAAAGTAATTAAGGTAAAGATGGAATACAGAAGTAAGCTAGCCAATAATATTAAAGAAGATACCAAAAGTTTCTTCAGATACATAGAGTGCAAAAGAGAGGTGAGAGTGGATATTGACTGTTGGAAAACGATGCTGGAGAGATAATAAATAGGGACAACAAAATGGCAGATGGATTGAATAAGTCTTTTGCACCAGTCTTCAAATCTGTTGGAATTTTTTGAAGAAATAACAAGCAGGATAGACAAAGGAAAATCAGTTGATGTTGTGTACTTGGAATTTCACCAGGCCTTTGACAAGGTGCTACCTATGAGGCTGCTTAACAAGCTGCGAGCCCATGTATTACAGCAAAGATTCTAACATGGATAAATTAATGGCTGTTGGCAAGGGGCAAAGAGCGGGAACAAAAGGAGCCTTTTCAGACTGGCTGCTGGTGACTAATGGTATTCCAAAGAGGTCTGTGTTGGAGTTTTACTTTCTATGTTGATGATTTGGATGATGGAATTCATGGCTTTGTTGCAAAGTTTGCAGATGATATGAAGATAGGTGGAGAGGCAGGTAGTTTTGAGGAAGTAGAGAAGCTACAGAAGGACTTAGACAGATTAGGAGAATGGGTAAAGTAATGGCAGTGTCGGGAACTGTATGGTCATGCACTTTGATAGAAGAAATGAAAGGGCTGACTTTTCTAAATGGAGAGAAAATACAAAAAACTGAGGCACAAAGGGACTTGGGAGTCCTTGTGCAGGATTCCCTAAATGTTAATTTGCAGGTTGAATCTGAGGTGAGGAAGAATGCAATGTTAGCATTCATTTAAATAAGACTAGAATATAAAAGCAAAGATGTAATGTTGAAACTTTGTAAAGCACTGGTGAGGGCTCACCTGGAGAATTGCGAGCAGTTTTGGGCTCCTGATCTTTGAAAGGATGTGTTGAAACTGGAGCAGATTCAAAATGATTCCAGGATTGAATGGCTTGTTATATGAGGAGTGTTTGATGGCTCAGTAAAATTCAGAAAAATGAGAGGTGACCCCATTGAAACCTATTGAATTGTGACAGGCCTTAAGAGAGTGGATTTGGAGAGGTTGTTTCCTATGGTGGAATAGTCTAGGACCAGAGGACGGAGCCTCAGAATAGAGGGGCATCCTTTCAGAATGGAGATGAGAAGGATTTTCTTTAGCCAGAGCATGGTAAATCTCTGGAATTCCTTTCCATAGGCAGCTGTGGAGGCCAAATCATTATGTACATTTAAGGCACAGGTTGAAAGACTCTTGATTGGTCAGGGCATGAAGGGATACAGGGAAAAGGCAGGAGACTGGGGCTGAGAGGAAAATTGGATCATGCATGATGACTCGATGACAGAGCAGACTCAATGGTCAAATGGAATAATTCTGCTCCTATATCTATGGTCTCATGTGTGGCCCATTTAAAACAACGATATTGTAAATACTCTGATCTGAACTTAGGTAGATGACTACTTTAACTCAAGGCTAAACAAGTAGTGTTTAAAAATATATTCAGGTTCCAGTGTTGTATCTTAAGATTTTTATACCTTGTCTTCTTTAATTGTTTTTATAACCATATAACAATTACAGCACGGAAACAGGCCATCTTAACCCTTCTAGTCTGTGCCGAACACTTACTCTCACCTAGTCCCACTGAACTGCACTCAGCCAATAACCCTCCATTCCTTTCCTGTCCATATACCTATCCAATTTTTTTTAAATGACAAAATTAAACCTGCCTTTACCACTTGTACTGGAAGCTCATTAGCTCATTCCACACAGCTACCAGTCTCTGAGTAAAGAAATTCCCCCTCATGTTACCCCTAAACTTTTGCCCCTCAACTCTCAACTCATGTCCTCTTGTTTGAATCTCCCCTACTTTCAATGGAAAAAGCCTATCCATGTCAACTCTATCTACCCCCCTCATAATTTTAAATACCTCTATCAAGTCCCCCTCAACCTTCTACACTCTAAAGAATAAAGACCTAACTTGTTCAACCTTTCTCTGTAACTTAGGTGCTGAAACCCAGGTAACATTCTAGTAAACTTACTCTATACTCTATTTTGTTGACATCTTTCCTATAATTCAGTGACCAAAACTGTACACAATACTCCAAATTTGGCCTCACCAATGCCTTGTAAAATTTTAACATTACATCCCAACTCCTATACTCAATGCTCTGATTTATAAAGGCCAGCATTCCAAAAGCTTTCTTCACCACCCTATCCATATGAGATTCCACCTTCAGGGAACTATGCACCATTATTCCTAGATCTTTTTGCTGTAATTAAAATAGTAATAGGTATTCCTTCAAAATCCCTAAAGGCACCAATCTATTAAGATTCACGGGTGGATCTTGTGAAGACTTCAAACTCAGTATAGTGAAATTATATCTGTACTCAAACATGACTGGGCAGCTTGTGCTCTGACCTGTTTCAAACAAAAAAAAACAACTTTTGCCAGAAGAAAATAGTATCAATTATTTTATTTAAAAACTAAAGATACAGTCTGCTTTATCCAGTATGAAGATTTATGGATCTAATGTTACAAACTGGAAAGAAAGGACTTGATTCCACAAACTCTTAATTATTATATTTTATAAAAGGAACTTAAGACATTTCAAAAACTATGAACAATAATATTTTACAATCAGATTAGAGGTTGCAAAACTTTCTAATGTTCTGTGGTGCCAGGAAATACCTGTAATGAGTTAGCATTTAGTCATGTATGTGTATTCAAGCCTAAGTGAAGTCAATAGATTTAATATCCAATGACTGATTAAGAAGGTGCACAGGAATCAAGCAAATTGCATTTGCTTCTATTACATTGAACTATTCTTTTGAAAATCAGCATGGTTAATTTTTTTTTAAGCATTCAGAAGTTCTCCAGTGTATCATCAGCTGTAAAAACCCATCAACACATAGAATAATTTGAAGACTTACTTTAATTTCTCAGAGATGTAAATGTACTTTTGATTTAAAAATTACCCAGATTCCTGGAACATAGTCCTGGAACAAATGATGCAGAAATTAACTGCATGTCACATCCCAACTACCGACTACCACTCAGGTGAAAAGAAAATATCTACTGTTTGTCTTGTTCCCAACATGCAGTAACAGATTGATGACTATCAGTGATTTAAAAACAGACGAATGGCTGAACAACCCCACAGTTGACTTCCTCTGATTCAAGTTCTCATATCATCATCATGATAAAGCCATCAGTGGAAAGATTTCAATGTTTTGGGGTTTCTCTGAATCGGGAATTCTAATGGATCACTTGCCACTACAACAGTGGCCTAAAACTATCTTAGTGTGGGAAAACCTGCCGCATTCATTTCACCTAATCAAGGCACTCATGATTATGAAAGTGCATCTTAAGATGCTTGCCATAATGGAGATCCTATGGGCTCTGTCATGCACAATGGGTCTTCAGGTTTATAAAGGAGGTCAGCCAAGAGTATAAAGGCATTGGTGTAGTTCATCAGAAGCTGAGCAGAAACACCTCCCAGAGGCATTATGGTGGTGGAAACAAGCAGTCTTTGTGTTAATGTAAATACATGCTCCTGCTCACCACGGGGTCAGATATGATACCAAGGTTGTAAAAGATGGTTCAGCCTTAGACTTTAATAGAGCAAGGGATTAAATCAATTGCTAAGAAATGGAATTTTGATGGGACAGTTCAGTGGGTTTGATCTCTCCAAAAACTATCCAGAGGGCATTTTGGATATTAGACAAGTAGTCTAGTGACTACTAGTGACAAGTTGTTATTTCACATTTGGAAGCGGACACTGTTGTTTTGGATGTTATAGATTACAGAGTAATTCAGCACAGGAGTAGGCCCTTCAGCCCATCATATCCATGCTGACCACTGCACCCACCTACATTCATCTTTATCCATATCAGATTATCCCTTGACCTTTTTGCATCTAGGAAATAAAAAGCAATCGCTATCGAGTCTTATAACTGAAATGCTCCAAAGGTGAATCTCATCTGCACTTTCTCCAGCATCTTCGCATCCTACCTGTATTGTGCTGACCAGAACTGAAGATAATAATCCAGGTTTGGCCATTAAATGTGTTAACATGCACTTGTCAGGGTTTGATTCCACGACAGGGGCTTATGTAGATGTGAAACAAGAAGAGACTAAGTAAAGGCCCTTTGGATGCACCAGAAATGACTGAGGATGTGGGAAGAGAAACCATTACTGTTGACTGATGACTACCAGAAATCCATTTTACAGCTAAACTTCACAAACCTATTTCTTGCTAACTCAGAAGATCTGAGACTAAATTCAAAAGAATGCTATCATGAACTTAATGCTGTCTCTCATACAATAAGCCATGTTATAAAATTAGGCAGCATCAGTTATAACATTACCGCAGTTGCCATGAGATTAGAATGCTGGTGGTTCATATTTGATTGATGCACCTTTCTCTATGTGGTAATAAATTCAAACACGGCAGAGTGTGATTGGTGCTGTGTCATTACTTCTGTCAACGCAACAAAGGTCAAAAATTGGATAAATCTTTCCTTGAAAGACTGTATCAAATACATAGATCAAACTCAGCTCATCTGGATTGTCCACATTATAGAATGAAAGTCGCCCTCCCTCATAATCAAGAAACACGCCGATCTTCCGAGGCCTCACTAAGATTGAAAGCTGGATTTTGGGGTTCTGGTAAGCCTCATAAATCTTTCCTTCCTTCACTCCAATCATCCAGACACCATTCTCTGGAGTCTTGTTCAACTTCCCTTTGCGCCCTGTGGTACCTTTGATAACGCCAAGGCGCCATCTCATCTTGTCATTGACAATCACTTCCCAGTAGTGCTTGCCTGAGGAAAAACCTTTGTTGGCAAGAATGCAGGTGTTGTAGTCGAATCGTTCCTGCACCAACGACAAACGCTTGAGGTACGTTCCACATTCTACCCTGGTACTACCATTGGTTATGATCAACAGCGGGTGCGCGGTGCTAGAATCTAATTTTAGTTCCTCTGGTTCTGAAAGAGACCGAACAAAGAATTGCATTGAGTATTCAGGAAGCTGAAGGGAGGAAAGCTTACTGTATGAGTCACTAGAAAGATCCCAGTTTTGATCGATTTAAGAGCCGAGTCAAATTGGAAAGGTCGAGTACTGGCCTTATCAAGGCAGTGGAACCCAAGTTCGTGGGTGAGGGACGACCTGAGGTTTGGATGATTTAAGCCCTGGTCCAGATTGAAATGGTCAAGGTGTCAGTGCTGCTCTGTGGGATTCGTTTGTCTCTGTGCTGTACTGAGGTTGCGGCCTGAAACTAGTGGAATTCAGGATCGGCTGCAGTGGTGCCGTGGCATTGTGAACTTCAGTTCTGAATACTGGGTGCTTGCTTTTATTCAGCAGCCCAGGCAGCATCTATGGAAAAGATTCAATGGTCAATATTCCAGGACTTCAGCAGTCTCAGCCCGAAACATCAACTGTTTACTCTTTTCCATAGGTGCTGCCTGGCCTGCAGAGTTCCTCCAGCATTTTGTGTCTGTTGCCTTGGACTTACAGCATCTGCAGCTATTCTCTTGATTGTGATTGATTTTATTGTTTGCATGTTTTTTTTTCTCTCTCTGCACACTTGAGTGTTTGGATGGTCTTCTTTTGTTTTTAATGGATTCTATTGGGGTTCATTGTTTCATGGCTGTCTGTAAGGAGACGAATCTCAAGGTTGTGTAAAGTATACATACTTTGATAATAAAATGTATTGCTGAACTTTGAACAATAAATTCTGAGTTAAAGTTCTAAAGGGTTACTTTAATGACATACTTTTCCACCTATTGGGGCTATTGCAAACCACAGCACTGAGGTGCAACAAGCTGATTTTGTCTTTCTCTTTGGTTCATTTTGGGGATATGGCTGATGTTAGCAGGGCTATTATTTTCCTTCCTATTGTTACATGAGAAAGTACTGTTAGCCCCAGCAGAATGAAAAGACAGCAACATATATCTCAGTTTAAGTGCTGTGTGACTTAAAGGGGAACTTACCAAGTGGTTGATGTACCCATACACTGAATATCTGGGGTTTGGGGTCATGAAAGAAACCTTGCTGAGGAGTTGCAATGCCCCCTGTACACCTTACACACTTCAGACACAGTATGCTAAAGTTATATGTAGAGATGGAGTTCTGATCAAATCAATAGCTTTGGCTTGGATGATGTAGAGCAGGGGTCGGCACCCTTTTTGCCTCTGTGGGCCGGATCGCATATTAATGAGCAGATGGCAGGCCAGATAAATGCCATAAAAACTTGAAATATGGGAATTATCCATTTAAATACATCGAGTTACGTTTTGCCTCAAATTAATGAAAACCGCATGCTAGAAAATCATTTGTGCTTAACCAAGGATGCCAATTAGTAATCAAAGAACTCAGTTTAGTTGCAATTTATTTCAATCAAGGCATCTTTTGAATCTATTAGGACACAAAGAATCTTTAAACATAAAATGTATAACATGATGCATTGAACGGTGGTAAATTAAGTATAATAAAAAAGAAAATGCTAATCAGTTTCTGTGCGATTCCGTTTGTCCTTGCAGCAATGCGATGATGCCTTTTTTCTGTCCCACCATTGCTGGTGCCCCATCAGTTGTGATGCCAATTAGCTTCACACATTAAGTTTCATTTCTGACATAATTTTCAACAAAGCTTCAAAAATGTCTGCTCCAGTAACTGTGTCCTTCTTAGGAATTAATTGAATAAACTCTTTAAAAATTTGAAAGGTTGAGGTCACTCCTCGCACAAACACTGCAAGTTGAGCAGCATCTCTCAAGTCTGTGCTCTCATCAAGCGCAATTGAAAAAAAACTGCAACTCGTTGCAGGCATCCCTTAAACAACTTTTAACATCTGCTGACATTTCTTCAACTCACCGTGTGATCGTTCTTGCTGACAGATGCAAATAACTATTTCTTTTCAGGACAAACAATATCCACCACTGTCAGTAAACATTCTTTGACAGACTCTCTATCCGTAAAAGGCTTCATCTTTTCTGCAATAGGTTTTGAGACTTCATAGCTGGCACGGGTATTTCCTTCATTTTCACTGCTTTTCCTGGCAAAAAAATGACGTTTGTTTTCCAAAACTAGCCTTCATTTACTCAACTTCATCTTTCCTTGCTTGCCCAGTAAACTTGTTAAAATTTCCACTATGGCGGGTCTTGTAATGTCGCCTGATATTTGCCACCTTCATCACAGCAACATTTTCTAGGCAAATGAGACAAACTAGTTTCCCAGCTTGCTCGATGAAGATGAAATCTAGTGTCCAAGTGTCTTGGAAATTTCGGCACTCAGTATCTACCTTCCTGCGTTTTGCATTCATTGCCATTGGAATTTTTTTCTTCTATTTGATTTCAAAACGCGAGTTAGTCAATAAGTATCGTAGCACATGTAACTATCTGGATATTTAGCGTGGATTTCTTGTTAAAACACAGTGACACTGTTTCTGTTTACAAATTTGAACGATCCCATCTGAAAACCTGCGTGTGCACGGAGAGCATCTAATACATATTAATAAGGTAATCTGCCTTCCCATTGTTCGTATATACCACTGTTTGGTTTGGAACAAAACGGAAACTGGGGCCAGTGTAACAAGACGCCATGCATGTCCATCAGTGTGGTCTCGTGAAACACTCAGAATAAGGAAAAATTGCTCGCGGGCCATAGGTTACCTACCCCTGATGTAGAGGTTCTTGGATGCAGGAAGAAACAGTTAATACTCAGGTTAATGTGTTCAGCCACAGAAAAATAAATTCTGACTCAGTACCCCTTACATACACAAAGTGCACCCTTGTGCAAGGTAGACCAACAGAAGTCTTACACTAGTACTCCTGGACAGACTGGTATCAATGCCTCCAGCAATACTAATTCAGTTCATGATCTAAACTGGGAATAAATTTTAATCTAAATTCTTTTTGCATAAACCTTACTTGCCAACATCATCTTTCATCGGGATCCAATATACTCACCTGGTAAAATCCGCTTCTGTAGTCTTTTCCAAACTGTCAGTTTGATGTCATCATGCCTAAAGCCAGGCTTAAAGGAGATGGTACTGAAGGTTTTGTCTGACTCTGGGTGTGGTGATTGTTGGCATCTAGAAAGAGAGTAAATATATAAAATGCCCAAACCATGGAAACCACAGTCACTAAACTGACCAGAGCTAATTGAAGCAGTGTATCTTCTGTCAGTGGACTTTGATGCCTCTATGATTAAAGGGGAAATATTTTCTGGCTTGCAACCCTAAACAGAATAGAGGGATCTTCCCAGCTTTCTGAAAATCTCTCCTTTTCTTCTCTTTCCTTCCAAAATGCTTCTGGAATTACTCAGTTGCAGTAGTGGGCTTGAAGCTTATATAAATCAAAATTTGCTGTGACATTGTGAAATGAAGTGGCATTATTCATAAGAACACAATATAAAATTTCTTATTTTAGACTGTGTTCTATATATTTCAACCTTTCACTCCTTAAATATTTTATCTAAAAGATTTTTAGAGTTCCATTGGTCTTCATATTTGTTGAGTCACAGGTAGGACTATCCAGCTGATCAAGATCAACCACTTACTATTTAATTGCTGTCTGTTTATCTCTGGATGTTGTGAAGATGTTCACACTTTCTACGTGGAGCAGAGCTTAATGGGTCAAATGGCCTAATTCTGTCCCTATATTTTATGATATACAAAAATGTGAAACAACTTGCATACAATTTTTTGAGGAGGTTTAGGCACTATTATTTAAACTTGTATATGGATTCCTGAGCTATCAAACTAGCAAACTTGTCAATAAAGTGACAAATGTATTTGGGTGGTCTTTGCACAATTCACAATGGGCATGCTCAAAACAAGAAAAAACTCCAATTCCTCACTTAGCTGAATATATTTACAGTGAAAATGGGGAAAAATACACTATTGGGGAACTGAAGATGAGATAATGGATGAAACACATATTTTTGGAGAAACTTGTGCTGTTGCATCCACACCCTAAGTGTTGTTTTACTTAACATTGAAAAGACAGAGCTGTTTGATTCTGATAGCCAGTCCTGATGAAGGGTCTCCATCTGAAACATCATCTGTACTCTTTGCCATAGATACTACCTGGCCTGCTGAGTTCCTTCAGCATTTTGTGTGTATTGCTTGGTAGAATCTCAGATGGAGACGAGAGGGCATACGGGAGTGAGATGTACCACTAGTTGGTTGGTGTCACAGCAACAACCTTGCACTCAACAACAGTAAGACCAAAGAGCTGTTTGTGGATTTCAGAAAGGGTCAAAAAAGGGAACGTGAACCAATCCTTATAGAGGGATCTGAAGTGGAGAGAGTGAGCAATTTCAAGTTCCTGGTGTCAAGATCTCTGAGGATCTAACCTGGCCCCAACACATCAATGCAGCTATAAAGAAGGCAAGACAGTGGCTATATTTTATTATGAATTTGGGGAGATTTGGTTTGTCATCTAAAATACTCAAACTTCTACAGAGCATTCTGACGGGCTGCATCACCGTCTAGTATTGAGGTGGTGGGGGCGGCTACTGTACAGAATTAAAAGGAGCTACAGAAAGTTGTAAAATTAGTCAGCACCATTTTGAGTGCTAGCCATAATATCCAAGACATCTTCAAGGAGCAATCCCTCAATAAGGCAGCATCCATTATTAAGCACCCCTAGCAACCAGGACATGCCCTCTTCTCATTGTTACCATCAGGAAGGAAGTACAGAAACCTGAAGGCACACACTTGGTGATTCAGGAACAGTTTCTTCCCCTCTGCCAAGCAATTCCTAAATGGACATCAAACCCATGTACTCTACCTCACTTTTAAAAAAAATATTATTTCTGTTTTTGCACTACTTTTAATTTAACTATTTAATATATATACACTTACTGTAATTGATTTACTTTTCTTCCTATATCTATCATGTATTGCTGCCACTAAGTTAACAGATTTCACAACATATGACAGTGATACTAAACCTGGTTCTGAACTTCACTGCCAACTCAATGTCCAAATTTACCATTGTATCTTTTCTTCTGATAATGTCAAAATGACTCAGTCATTTTGTGTGGAAGTGAAAACAATCCATGGAGTCATGAGCAATGTCACTACTCTCGGAATAGTAACTGCTATTTCCCGTGTAAATATCACTATCATCTATTTGCTAATGCAGTACAATTATTTGTGTGAAATACTATTGTCCCTGGCATAGTTGAAGTCTATTACTAACACCCACTCTGCAATGGGAACTGACATTTGTAAACACTGAGGCTGTGATAAGAATCATATGCCATTTGACAAATTGGAATCATATTTAATATAAAGGGACTTGTCTAATCAACGCAGAACTCAACACCAACATGCACCACCATTTTTTTAAAAAATGCAAATAAATTCTTCCAATCTTTAAACCTGCTTTTATGCTCTTCCCTATCTAGAGGTCACCTCTCTTAAGCTGGTACCTAATCTCAGTAGTTTCCCTTATCAATATTTACTGAGCTCCATAAAGTACCCACTTCAATCTTAACTATCAAAGATGTTGATAAGTTAGTACACTGGGATGAAGCAAGTTTAACCCAGTCAAGAAAATAAGAAAGCACCATTATTGAAGGAGTTATACAGTGAAAATAAGGAAATATATTTTACTTGATGCCAGTTTCATCAATAGAATTTGAAATTCTTCAGAACTGATTACTCGGAATCAGAGCGGAAGATGTGTTTGGTGGTGGAAGACCAGGTTGCTTAAGTAGGCTCAATGAGTTAAATGGACAGTACCTAATCCATGTATCTTTTAAAGTGAGGATTTACATACAATAAGTTTTGATAACCAAGTGATTATTAACTTCATGATTTAAGGAATCATTACCTTCAGTAGTCAATTGTAAATCTCGATACTGCAGGTTTGATGGGCACTCTGGATAAACGCACTCAGGAGCAACACAAAGAGGGCAATGAGGCAGTACACAAAGCAGTCCTCAAGCTTTACTAACTCTCTTGAAACATTTGGATTAGGAACACCATTTGAATCTGACAGTTAACATGATTGAAGTATCACATTAGTCACCCACTCAGAATGGGCAGAGATGGGTGAGTGATGAAATTAAATAAAGGACTTTCTTGCCCCAGTGATCTCCTTGACCCTACCCCACCTCCCTCCACAGTTTACTCTTCAACCTAAATACTCCTTTTCCTCCCTGTTTTCCAGTTAGTGAAGCTGTTGGTACTACAGGGCCAAAGAGCTGCTGATGCCCCAACTTCCAGACTTGTTCTCCAGCCATCTCACTACAAAGTTAGCTCCTTTGATAGCGCCCTTAAACCAGTGCAGTACCATGGCTCCTTCATCCGTCATTCCGTAGGCGTCGTTACAAACAACTCCCATTCTGCCCTCACCCAATAGCCACACTTTCTTCCAGTGATCACTGTTGAATAGAAGTACGAATCTTTACTCATTTTTATTTTTGCAGATCACTCCTGATCTGTAAATTTTAGTGCTTCCTTAGTTTCAGACTCCTGCTTCTGAACTTTTCAGGAGATTTAACAGGCTGGAGGAAATCCATACATGCCCACTGCAGGAGAGCATTATTGACCTTGTTCCATCAGCACTGAATAAAGCAACAGAGAAATTGGAAATTGTACTTACCTTGAGGCGATCAAATTGTACTCCTGCAGAATGTTGAGAAAATAAAATAAGATGAAAAAATTTTAAGAAATAAATTAGAAAGCGTAACATTAACCATTAACTTCCAATGATAGTTGATTTTATCACATTTCCACATTCCCTGCACTTACTCCCATAAAATCCAAGAAAGCAGATGAGTGATCTGCTATCACTGATTGTCAGTATTGTTGATCAGCCAGGGGCAGTTGATCCGACAGGTTCCAGCTGACCCCTATCTTACACAACTACTTGATACCATTTTTCAGGGGAAGAGGTCCTGGGCTTAACTCCAGGTTCCCTATTGTAATGGGGTTGTAATTGTAAAGCTACTTCTGTATAAGATTAAATATGTTCCATCTTTCCACAGTTGGATGTCAATTCTTCGATGTTAAGAGCCTGTCTTGTCATGTTACATAGATGAAAACTTATCTAAGCACACTGCTCTTAAGAAGATAGACAGAGATTGATTCTTGTCAATCCTGAACTAATAGGTCATTTTTATGAATTTTGTCAGCACTCTTGCTTAGAGGCAAAAATCCCTGAGGTGTAAGTGCTAACAAGTATTACATTTGGCTAAGTCTGCTAAGATCACATCAACTGTGCGGTGACCCTTGACCCTCCAATATCCTGTGATGTCTTCTTTCTCCTTGATTCATCAGTACTATATATGTTGCAGTTATTTGACAAATGGCATGATTTGTTGGTTATTGATTACCATGCTCTTATATTGCCTTTCATTTTATTAAGGTGCAATCAATATTTCAGGGCTATAATAATAACCCAGATTGTCTTCTGTTCCAATAAAGATGATGCTATTGTGGAATTGACAAACTGACAAAAAGTGCACTCTAAAATTATAATCTGCATAATGTTGAACTCTTCATCAAATTTCTGAGTTGCTGGAATCCTTGCTGAATCATCAAAATTAAATTCATTTCATAAAATACAGCTCTTCAGCAGTCAGAAAGCAGACAGTGAGCCCAAAAAGATCAGCAATAACAGGTACTTAAATTTAATAAGATATTTGTTGTTCATTACAAATGGTGAGCACGAATTTTGAAAAATGTAAGAAATAGCAAAACCACAATAATGATTAACAGTCAGAAAGTGAATTAGAATTGATAAATTATCTAGCTGCATCCCCAATGCATTATAGTTTCTACATTTAATACCTTTCCATTTCCTTAAAAGATTGGCTTTAATTTTTCACATGTATATTGAAATATCAAAAGGTACAGTGAAATGCATCATTTGCATCAATGACCAACACACTTTAAATATTTGCTGGGGGCAATCAGCAACTGTTACCATGCTTGCAGAGCCCAGAACTGACTAACCCTCATGTGTAAGTTCCTTCCCTCGCCTTCTTTGGCACATTGGGGGCAACCTTGTTGTTTCTTTAGCATTTGTCTGTTTTTACAAGGCTGAATTGCTAGCTCGATGCTCAACCCAGCACAGATGGAAAACGTGCACAAGGAGCTGGCCGGATTTGAACTTGGGACCTTTCGTTCCAAGGTCCACGTACGGATACCACTACACAACCACCACTACCCTAACCTGTATGTCTTTCGAATGAGGGAGGAAACTTTAGCACCTGGAGGAAACCCATGCAGTCACAGGGAGAAGGTACCAACTCTTTACCGACAGTGGTAGAAATTGAACACCAATTGCTGATCGCTGGTGCTGAAATAGCATTACACTAACCACAATGTTACCGTCTAGACGTATATTAACATTCCTATTTCTTCTGATGATTATCCTTATGATTCAATCTGGGGCAGCACGGTAGCGTAGTGGTTAACGCAATATTTTACAGTGCCAGAGGCCTGGGTTCAATTCCCATAGCTGCCTGTAAGGAGTTTGTACATTTCCCCTCCGTGACTGCGTGGGTTACCTCCAGGTGCTCCAGTTTCCTCCCACATTCCAAAGATGTACCAGTTAGTAGGTTAATTGATAATTGTAAATTGTCCCGTGATTAGGCTAGGGTTAAATTGGGCAGCAGGGCTCAAAGGGCCTATTTTGCGCTGTCTCTCAATAAATAAATAAATTATAAATCAAGCTTGAAAGGAGAAAGGTAATTCTACTTACCCTTATGAAATCTAAGTGATTTTCATTGCCCAGTTTTTTCAATGAAACCTCAACTTCCTTCAGCTGCTTTAGTATTTTGGACATCTCGTCCAATTGTTCATCAATTGTCTCAACAGCTGTGGTGCACTTTAGCTGAATGGACTGAATGAAGCTGGCCTCTTCCTCATCAACAAAACTTCTGAGTTCCTGGAACTCTTTCTGAATCACCAACTTGCAGACATCAGATTCATTCTAGTGGAACACACGCAAAATGAGGGATAAAGCTCTCTTGAGGAAAAATTGAATAAGTCCTTCAGAGAGAGCATAGAGCAAGAAGATTAGCAAGCAGAGCAGCAGGCTTAAAGGGAATAGACTGAGCAACAATTAATAAATTATGGTTTCCCTGAAAGGAATGCTCCCCTCTGACAGTGTGGAAAGCTGGTAAAGAAGGTGATGCAAGTTACATTAGTTTTGTCAAAAGAAGTTGCATTTTCCATGTGAATAATCAATCTGGATAGAGTCAATGAGCACAATACACATTCGTTAGAGCATGGAAACAAATTGTCTGTTTCTCTGGGCTGTCCCCAAAACAAAGACCTTGTCCTGTCCTGCAGAAAGTGACTGGAGTTCACCTGCTGTGAAATTCTGCATGTGTGAACAACATCATCATCAGCAAAAGTTGACTGTGAGATATAATACAGATTTTGCAAATGCATTATTAATAGTGAAAATGTTAAATCTACCAGTGGAATCTCACATCCTCCAAAGTGAGTGACAAAACTGGTTAATAGTAAAATTGTTCCCTGGTGGGAAGAACTCATAGGGGTTTTGAAATGGGGAAAAAAATCAGTTATTCATATTTTCCATCTCCATGACTTCAACCATGAGATTCCATAGTGCAGCGGAGAGTCAGTCTTCTATGACCCATTGTAGCATTTACAATACGGACCTACAAACTCAGATGATTCTAGAAAGCTCTCCCAATATTTTACATGTTCTATTAATGGAAGAGCATCTTTAAATAGTATTAGATTAAATAGCATTAAACAGATTAAGTATTTGTTTTGTTATTCTGCTTTATTACATTTATATATGTAGTTATCGTAGATTTATCATGAATAGTATTGTCATGGATTTGGCAGCACAGTAGATTTGGCAATTGTGCTCATGAATATGCATGTGTCAGCTAATTGTTTCATTGTGATAATATTTAACTCCATTCATTCCGTTGTAGTATTTGTCAAGACTTGGACATAGCAATGCTTTGCTGCCTGCTTGCATTTGGCCTTGCCTGAGGAATTGGACTGTCGAGTCAACTGACTCTGAACACTAGTGGTATTCATTTTATTCTTAGTTGATCTTTTCAGCCGCAGTGTAGGCTTTGTTTTCCTTTTGAGAGTTTTAGTTAACGGCCCTGTTTGGCCCAACGTTTATTGTTTTCTTTTCCCTTTAACACTGTTCACATTAACTCTGTGAACTATCGACTTGCTTCACTGTCCCTTACTCCGCACCTGGGCCATATCCGCAAGGGTGACAAGTATGGTCTTAAATGTGGTATTTTTTTTGGAAAGAATGGAAAAACAAAGGCAAATTATGCAACACCCAAGTAAGTTGGTGAATGATGTGGTGCACATCTTCCCTTCACAGAATACACAATGCTACAGTGATCACAGAAAGACTGCATCTACCTATGGATACTCTTACATCTAATGAAGATAAATACTGCCATATAGCACAGAAAGAGTCTCAATTGTCCATGCCTATCTACACCAATCCCATTTCTCAACACACAACTCATTGTCTATGGCATGTAATTTTAAATGCACATCCAAATACTCCGTAAATGTTGTGATAGTTCTTGCCTCCATCAATGTCTCAGGTAGTATGTTCCAGATTTCATTTGCCATCTGGGTGAAGAAAATCTCCCTTAAGTGCCCTCTAAATCTCTTCCCCTTACATTGAACTTATACCCTGAGATCATATACACCCCTGTTAAGGGAAAACTTTCTCAATACAGTGAATTCCAGTTAATCGGGCTATCGAATAATCAGGGCAGCCACTTATTTGGGACAACTCTTAAAGAGAAGGAAAAACTTATTGAGGAAATAGCCAGGATACCTTTCATTATTTGGGACACTATGCCACTTAATTGGGGCAGGGGACTGTTGCCAAAGTTTCTAATTAGCATCTGACACATGCACTTGTGTGGCCATTAAACACTTCACCATGCTTCGAACGAACAGTTTTTAAATAATGTCAGTTGGTTCAAAGGTTCATTTATTAAATTCTTCTTCACCGGGTAGCCATGAAACCAAGAAAGAAAAGAAAGGCAGCACGATCATCAGCCCCCAAATCCTCTCCCACTCGAAAAAATGAACAAAAACAGAACAGGCACATCAACCCCCAAGTTACGTGCACCGGTGTTCAAAAGGCAGTAATTTTTGTCACTGATTATTGGCAAGAAGTAAGCATTAAGACAATTCTAAACTGTTTTGCTTACTTTGATTTCAAGCATTCCGGCTTGGAGATGCCAGAAATGGCCAGTAGTAAAGATGAAACGATTCTTTAACAAGTTGGAACTATGAAGGATTTGAAGATATCGACAATCATCTTGAATATTACAATGAAAATGAAGATTTGGAGGATGCAATTGTATGAAGACAGTCCACTTTCTGCACTAGGTGTCTGCATTGATTTTGTTTATTTACAGTCAATCAAAAGTACCATAGAACATTACAGCACAGAAACAGGCCTTTTGGCCCTTCTTGGCTGTGCCGAACCATCTTTCTGCCCAGTCCCACTGACCTGCACCTGAACCATATCCCTCCATACACCTGTCAACCATGTACCTGTCCAAGTTTTTCTTAAATGTTAAAAGTGAGCCTGCATTTACCACTTCATCTGGCAGCTCACTCCACACTCCCACCACTCTCTGCGTGAAGAAGCCCCTCCCAATGTTCCCATTAAACTTTTCCCCCTTCACCCTTAACCCATATCCTCTGGTTTTTTTCTCCCCTAGCCTCAGTGGAAAAAGCCTGCTTGCATTCACTCTATCTATACCCATCATAATTTTATATACCTCTATCAAATCTCCCCTCATTCTTCTATGCTCCAGGGAATAAAGTCCTAACCTATTCAACCTTTCTCTGTAACTCAGTTTCTCAAGTCCCAGCAACATCCTTGTAAACCTTCTCTGCAATCTTTCAACTTTATTAATATCCTTCCTGTAATTAGGTGACCAAAACTGCTGACAATACTCCAAATTCGGCCTCACCAATGTCTTATACAACCTCACCATAACATTCAAACTCTTGTACTCAATACTTTGATTTATAAAGGCCAATGTACCAAATGCTCTCTTTACAACCCTATCTGGTAGTTAAATGGTAGTTAGACTTTTTAAATTTTTTAATTGTTTCCATGAAACTTTGGCTAATTGGTGCAGCCGCTTAACTGGGCCAGAAGGTACTGGTCCCAATGTGTCCTAATTAACCAGAATCCACTGATTCTCCACAATCTACATCTCTCATAACATTTTATGCCAGTCATACACACGTGTGAACTACTATGACAACTGTTACCACCAAGGGAGTTTTAGAAGAACACCTTTCAGAACATGCTGTGTGGTAGGGATCGACACTATCAAGAAAACTGATGATAAAGTTCTCTGATAAAGAATTGTTAGATTTTATATCAAAGAACAATAAAAAATCTTTTCAAAAAGAAAGCATGCAGCAAACATTATAAACCACCCAGGAGTTATTAGACTCACAATAATACGGGCTCTGTTGTGTTCTAATTTGTTTATGTGCCTCTCCATGTTGTTCTTTTGCATCTGAGCTTCAGTTATCAGCAAAGCAAGTTGTTCCTGTAAAGAAAAACAACACCAAAAGGTTTCTTCTCAAGACATAAATTTTACCCAAATCAGATTCTGATTGACCAGTTTTCCTCATACTTACTCACAAGTTAATATTTTCCATTTTGACAGCACAAAGGTTCATTTTATTATCAAATATGTATGCAGAATACAACTCTGAGATTTGTCTTCTCCAGACAGCCATAAAATACAGAAACCATAGAAGTAAATGAAAGAAAGACATCATAAACTCACAAACCCCAAACCCCCGCCAAACTCTCCCACACACAAAAACTAACATATTCCCCCACATGGAGAAACAGCAAGAACATCAAGCCCCAAACCCCAGCTGCCAATTGGTAACAAGAAAGAGGCCAATATGAACTACAGTCCAATTGATAAATCTCAGAATTTCAATAACAACTCCGAGAGCATTGGGACCCAGCGGGGGCAGTGACTCAAACCAGTGGCATCTCTGAGGGAAGTTGATGGTTGTGGAAAGAGAAAACAGCAGCAGTGCATTGATGAGGTCTGTGTGCTTCCAAATGGTAGGTTCGGGCAGCGAAGCAAGTCGTATCCATAACTGGCTCAATGGTAGGAAGCAAAGATTAATGGTTGATGAAAGGTGTGTGACTGGAAAGAGATGGATAGCAGAGTTCCACAGGGTTGTTACTCAGTTTCTTGCTTTTTGCATTAAAGATTAATAATTCACGGTAACTCTAAACTGTTTGTGTGCTTGTAATTGAGGAGGGAAGCTTTCAACTGTAGGAAGGTATGAGCAGAAATGTGGAAAATGGAAAATAATCCAGAAAACTTTAAGACGTTGCAGTTGGAAGGTGCAGGAAGGGTAAGCATACAATGCAAGGGAGGATATTAAGTGTAGCAGAAGGGAAATGGGCTTTTTGGCTCATAAGATGGTTAAAAAGGCATATGGGATGCTTTCCTTTCCTTCCCTGAGACATAGGATATAAAGCAAATATGTTATACTGTAACTCTATACCAGATGAGATGTCCCACAGTTTGAATACTACTCTGATCATCAGTTTACAGGAATTGTGATTGTACTAGAGATAGGTACAGAGAAAACCTTTAAGGATGATACTGGGATGGGAAAACTATCTACGAGGTAAGATTGGTTAATTTTGGGGTATTTACTTTGGAATGGAGGAGGCTTCATCTGAGGTGAATTCATTTATGAGGGGCTTAAACAGAGGGCTTATTTCTTTTAACAGAGGGATCAAACACCAGGAGGTAGAGATTTAAAATAATTGGTAGAAGACAAAGAGAAGAAATGAAAGGAAGTTTTTCACCTTGAGGGTGCTGATGGTCTGAAACCCACTACTGAAAAATGAAAAGGCAGAAACACTTATTGCATTTTAAAAAGTACTTTGATGTGCACTGCCAGGATATGGACAGTGTTCAAAGAAGGGGTGAAGCTAGTTGGCTCTTTATCATGCTGAATAGTTGCTTTCATTTGCTGTAACTTTTCTATCATTCCATTCAGAAATGCATTATTAATAAAACTGGTGGGATCACATGACATGATTAGTCTATATTTAAGGACAATTCAGGATCCAGAACACTGCAACTCATTGCGCACACACACACACAGAATATTGGAGGAACTCAGCAGACCAGGCAGCATCTATGGAAAAGAGTAAATAGTCGACGTTTTGGGCTGAGACCCTTCTTCAGGACTGTGAGGGAAGGGGGGAGATGCCTGAATTAAAAGGTGGGGGGAGGGAAGGAAAGTGATGGGTGAAGCCAGGTGAATGAATGGTCAAAGCCTGGAGAAGAAGGAATCTGATAGGAGAGGAGAGGAGACCATAGGAGAAAGGGAAGGAGGAGGGGGCTCAGGGCAAAGTAATAGACAGGTGAGAAGAAGGAAAAGGTTAGAATGGGGGGGGGGGAAAGTTTGGTTCACTGGAAGGAGAAATCGATATTACTATTAGCAGGTTGGAGGATACCCAGGTAGAATATAAGTTGTTGTTCCTCCACCCTGAGAGTGTCCTCATCTTGGCACAAGATTTCCCCTCCCTTTATTCCCCACTCTGATCTTTTACTTCTTCTCACCTGCCTATTACTTCCTTCTGGGTTCTCATCTCCTTCCCTTTCTCCTATTGTCCACTCTCCTCTCCTATCAGATTCTTTCTTCTCCAGCCCTTGACCTTTCCCAACTACCTGGCTTCACCTATCACCTTCCAGCTAGCCTATTTCTCCTCCCCCCCACCTCTTAATTCATGCATCTCTCCCTCTCACCCCTTCCCTCTCAGTCTCAGTCCTTCAGAGTAAACATCAACTGTTTACACTTTTCCATAGATGCTGCCTGGCCTGCTGAGTTCCTCCAGCATTTTGTGTGTGTTGCTTTGGATTTCCAGCACCTGCAGGTTTTCTTGCGACTGCAACTCATTGCTTTACGCCTTGTTCAAAATATCTCACATGTCAATCATGTATTTTGCTTGACATTAGAAATGGTCTTGTGCAGCTGAAGCAGCAACATTGTTTTGCAAAACTGGGTAATCCTTCTAGACAACAGATTTGCACACTTGTTTGGCATATACTGTTATCGGATGCGGACAGACAAATAAAGGACACTGCTCCATTCAAAAAGATCTTTATATCAATGCTGTTCCTCTATATCCACACCCCAGAACCCCTGATAACTAAAAATTGATCAATCTCTTTCTTGACTTTATTGAGTGACCGAGCTTTCACAGACCCCGTAGGTAGAAAATTGTAAAGGTTCACATCTCTAGGTGAAGAAATTTCTTCTCATTTCCATCTCAAATGTTTATTCTGAGGCCTTATTTTGACCAATGATTCAGAACATCAAAGATGCCCAAACAGTTATGGGTTTATGCTTTTCATCTACTGAGCCCATGGGATTGAGATTCCGAGTACTATTTTTTTTCATGTAAATTTATAGCAAATCTGATTTTTGTCAGTAAAGTGGAATCTGTTAGTACTGTTACATTTCAGATTTTGGAATGCCATTGTGGCCCTTCGTTGGTCAAGGCTATGTATTTATTTTTCTATTTATCGAGATTCAGCACAGAATAGGCCCTTCTGGTGCTTTGAGCCAGGCTGCCCAGCAATTCCCCAATTTTGTCCTGACCTAGCCTAACCATGGGACAATTTACAATGACCAATTAACCCACCTACTGGTACATCTTTGGTCAGTGGAAGGAAACCGGATCACCTGGAGGAAACCCACATGGTCACAGCGGGAACATACGAACTCATTACAGGCAGTGGCAGGAATTGAGCCCAGGTCGCTGGTACTGCAAAGCGTTGTGCTGACCACTATGCAGTGGCACCTCCTCAGTTCACAACTTCTTTGACCATGGATGTGTCCCAGCTGTCTACATGATACACAAGCTAGGGCAGTACGATATGGAGAGCAAACTGTTACCCATGCAACAGGCTCCCCCCTCTCCACGCAGCTGATGAATCCAAAGGAACGGCAGAGACTGAGACAGTTGGCATCAGCAGTAGCGCAGGAGTTTCCAGTCAGCATTGAACTCAATGTAGGGCTGCCTTAGGGACTCCTGCTCTGGATTTTTCCTCGGGGTTTAGTCCCGAAACCTTCCCCATGAGTGGGTAGAGCCGCAAGATAGAGGAGGTTTGAGATCAGAGTTTTTCTTCTACGTGAGCTGCCAACCACACAGGACAAGCCCCACCTGCCCAAAATAACTGGTTCTAAGGCACCAGTAAACGGCCTTTGCCCCTTCTCCTGTCAGTAGAAGCAGTTCAACCAGGCTTAGCAGCTAAGCCACACGTGGCCAGGAGCTAGACTTGTTTGTTTGTGGATGTTTGAGATTGGGAGTATTTAAAAGGTCCTCCTGATGAAGGGTTTCGACCCGAAACGTCATCACTACCTCCTTCCATAGATGCTGCCTGGCCTGCTGAATTCTGCCAGCATTTTGTGTTTTTATTTATTTCCAGCATCTGCAGATTCACTCGTGTAGCGTTTAAAAGGTAGTGGGAGCTTATTCCCACTACCACCCTTCAGCTATAGCAACCTTAAAGAACCTGGAATCCCATTAACAACTCAGATATCAATCACCCTGATAGAAAAGATTCCTCTTTTACAGATAGGCAGATATTAGGATACAGGAGGGTATTTGGATTTGCACCAGAATTAGCAATATCTCTTCAATCTATCCTTTCCTTTATCTAACCTTTCTTCTCAAATATTTTTCTGTTTCCTTCTAAATGATGGTGCAGCTTGTCTCAGAAACTGTTCATGTTCAAATTGTTGTGTGGAAAAATTAACTTTTACTTTCATGCTTTGCACTTTAACTGATAATCCTGCAGGAAACCTGTGCACTGCTAACCATTTCATGCCCACTGAAATCCAAAGGCTGTTGGATGTACAAAAATGAGGTGGAGACAGCAGAGAGACTGCAGATGCTAGAAATCTCAAGCAACACACACAAATGCTGAGGATCTCCCAGCTGATCAGGCAGCATCTATGGAGGGCAATAGGCAGTGAATATTTCAGGTGAAGAGCCTTCATCAGGACTGGAGTGAATTAGAGACTAATTTATTGACATACAATATATGATATATGATACAAATTTACTGAAATAGTATATGTTAATATTAACAACACAATTCAGTACAAGCAATGTCTAATGTTAAGTAAAGCTTTTAAGTGCTTTCATGTTGTGCTCCTGTTCAAACGAATGGGCACCTGCTGAATGCTAGCACAAGGAATATTGCTAATACCAAGGGAGAAGTCACATTTAATGTGCCATATGATATCAATTTTACATTACCGCTTCATTGAACTGAAACTATCCACATCAGGGTGTGTACTTCTGACGGAAATGATGATAGAAAGTTCACTGAATTTAGAAAGGGTTGGGATTTAGCACACTGATATCGCACTTCACACTCAGTCACACTGCAAATCCCCTTCCCCACCCCACCCACCAGTTGAGGAAAGGCAAAAGGAAAACTTTGGCCTGTAGTCTGGATTCATACATCAGTACTGGCTTGCAGAGTAGAAATCAGTAATTTAGCAAGGCAGCAAGAATGCCTGTTTTTTTTTGTAAATTCCAGAGAAAGAAGAACCCAAAACTAGGTAAACAGCTCTGGTAGTAATGCTGGGGATCAAACTTAGGCTGTGTGTGAAGTACAACTAACCTCTATGGAGTTTAGATAAATTGAAGTATATAAATTTGCAGGTTTGCTTGTTTTACAAATTCATAGAAATGCCAAGCCAAATTTAGCACTTAATTTGCATTAACCTGTGCCAATGTAAAACTCTACTAATGACTGTAGTACAGAGAGGCTGGGTGAGGAACAAAGAATCCTTCCAATCATATTACTAGACATTCAGCATACACAGACAGGATCAGTGCTCTACACTGCCGTGTATTTAATACTTGAATACAGGTAATCTTGTTTTATATATGTAGTCTGATTAAACAACCTTGTTCATTTAAATAATTAATTACAGGCTAGATGTAAAAATTTATGAACTGCATACGTCATCACACTATCACGTGATATGTACATGCCTCGTTTAAAGTAAACGCAAAGTTAAACTCCCATTTTGGACTCCTGTGTCTTCCTTTGAAGTAATTTAATGTTTTGAAGTTACAAAACATAATATACACACTATTATTTACTACACTGATTATATAGCTGATCTGTGCGAGTAAAATAATTTTGCTTTTCAACAGGAGAATTAAAAACATCTACAACTCCTTTCCGCTTTTGTTTTAGAACTATAAGATCTTAGCCTAGGTTCTCCAATCCACATACTCATTCTGTCTTATTGTGGTCACACAATCATAAATTAATTCCTGCATTGTTCCAGTCATTTTGTCCCTTATACATATGATGTGTAATCTGATTCATCTCCACTGGTCACAGTTAATAAATGTCAGTCATTTTCCTTAAAGTCAACAAGTCAAATTTTGTAATACTATGGCTCCTCTGGACATCCATGTGACTGGATTGTACTAAAAGCACTGCATAGACTCCCGAAGTTGATCTTTCATGGCAATTTCTCCTTGACATCTAACAATCTTATTCCAAATCAAACAGTAATGATAGAATCCTGATGAGGCATAACAGAGAAGAAAGCCATTTGTTTAACCTGCCTCTGCTTGGTCTTGTAATACGATTTGTTTTTGTAATTCTTTTGGGCAATTTATATTATAAAATAAGATGAATTTCTTTGATATCTGCTTATAATTTGAATGTCTTCACAGTTTAACAACTCTACCAAAACCCCTCATGATTTCAAACACTGCTATAAACTCTTCCTGCAACCTTATTTGTTCCAAGCAATTGAGTTCACTGGCCCTGATATAAAGTCTTGATGCTGTATGTATTTGTAGTTCTCAGAACCAGTCATATTATTGCATCTGATGTCTAAATAATGGTTTGTAAAATTTCCATTGTTTTTCTATTCAAACATTAATATATTCAAGTAAAATAATCAACCGTTATTTTAACAACTTTGCTAATATCTCCTGCTAATGTCAAAGATTTGTCTGCAGTCATCCCAATGTCTGTCATTTCTATACAGAGTTTAAAATTGTATCAGTTATTTCATTTTGTCTCATTCCATTCTCTTGTTGAAAATGCATGAGCTCTTTATTGGAAGAGATGGTACAAAATTGCAGTTTATTGTGGGTCACATCTCTACTTAATCATTAATTGCTGGTTATTAAAATAAACAATGTAATTAGAGATGTGATAGCTTCATTGCAGAGTAACCTCATTTTATACACAAGTTAATATCATTGCACTCTTGACTAGCCGCACAGACAATTGAACTTAATTCAAGTGCTATCTAATTCTATACATGAACCAAAATAATTGATTAAGTCACATACACAAACTAACTTTATTGTAGTGTTACTTAAATTTGTGCACAATCTAATTTGATTGCAGTGGTCGGCGTGAGTGTCCATGTAATCACCGGATCCGCTATCACAGTGACATATCCTTCTGACCGTGTACTCACCCAGACCCGCTATCACAGTGACATATCCTTCTGACCATGTACTCACCCGGACCCGCCATCACAGTCACATATCCTTCGGACCATGTACTCACCCAGACCCAACACCACAGTCACATATCCTTCTGACCATGTACTCACCCGGACCCGCCATCACAGTCACATATCCTTCTGACCATATACTCACCCGGACCCGCCATCACAGTCACATATCCTTCTGACCATGTACTCACCCGGACCCGCCATCACAGTCACATATCCTTCTGACCATGTACTCACCCAGACCCACCATCACAGTCACAATTCCTTCTGACCATGTACTCACCCGGACCAGCCATCACAGTCACATATCCTTCTGACCATGTACTCACCCAGACCCACCATCACAGTCACATATCCTTCTGACCATGTACTCACCCGGACCCGCCATCACAGACACATATCCTTCTGACCATGTACTCACCCGGACCCGCCATCACAGTCACATATCCTTCTGACCATGTACTCACCCGGACCCGCCATCACAGTCACATATCCTTCTGACCATATACCCACCCGGACCCGATACCACAGTCACATATCCTTCTGACCATGTACTCACCCAGACCCGATACCACAGTCACATATCCTTCTGACCATGTACTCACCCGGACCCGCCATCACAGTCACATATCCTTCTGACCATATACTCACCCAGACCCGCTACCACAGTCACATATCCTTCTGACCATGTACTCACCCAGACCCGCCATCACAGTCACATATCCTTCTGACCATGTACTCACCCAGACCCGCTACCACAGTCACATATCCTTCTGACCATGTACTCACCCAGACCCGCCATCACAGTCACATATCCTTCTGACCATGTACTCACCCAGACCCGCCATCACAGTCACATATCCTTCTGACCATGTACTCACCCAGACCCGCCATCACAGTCACATATCCTTCTGACCATATACTCACCCGGACCCGCCATCACAGTCACATATCCTTCTGACCATGTACTCACCCAGACCCACCATCACAGTCACATATCCTTCTGACCATGTACTCACCCAGACCCGCCATCACAGTCACATATCCTTCTGACCATGTACTCACCCGGACCCGCCATCACAGTCACATATCCTTCTGACCATGTACTCATCCGGACCCAACATCACAGTCACATATCCTTCTGACCATGTACTCACCCAGACCCGCCATCACAGTCACATATCCTTCTGACCATATACTCACCCGGATCCTACATCACAGTCACATATCCTTCTGACCATATACTCACCCGGATCCAACATCACAGTCACATATCCTTCTGACCATGTACTCACCCGGACCCGCCATCACAGTCACATATCCTTCTGACCATGTACTCACCCAGACCCGCCATCACAGTCACATATCCTTCTGACCATGTACTCACCCAGACCCGCCATCACAGTCACATATCCTTCTGACCATGTACTCACCCGGACCCGATACCACAGTCACATATCCTTCTGACCATATACTCACCCGGACCCGCCATCACAGTCACATATCCTTCTGACCATGTACTCACCCGGACCTGCTATCACAGTCACATATCCTTCTGACCATGTACTCACCCGGACCCGCCATCACAGTCACATATCCTTCTGACCATGTACTCACCCGGACCCGCCATCACAGTCACATAACCTTCTGACCATGTACTCACCCAGACCCGCCATCACAGTCACATATCCTTCTGACCATGTACTCACCCGGACCCGCTACCACAGTCACATATCCTTCTGACCATATACTCACCCGGACCCGCCATCACAGTCACATAACCTTCTGACCATGTACTCACCCAGACCCGCCATCACAGTCACATAACCTTCTGACCATGTACTCACCCAGACCCGCCATCACAGTCACATATCCTTCTGACCATGTACTCACCCGGACCCGACATCACAGTCACATATCCTTCTGACCATGTACTCACCCGGACCCAACATCACAGTCACATATCCTTCTGACCATGTACTCACCCGGACCCGCCATCACAGTCACATATCCTTCTGACCATATACTCACCCGGACCCGCTACCACAGTCACATATCCTTCTGACCATGTACTCACCCGGACCCGCTATCACAGTCACATATCCTTCTGACCATATACTCACCCGGACCCGATACCACAGTCACATATCCTTCTGACCATGTACTCACCCGGACCCGCCATCACAGTCACATATCCTTCTGACCATGTACTCACCCAGACCCACCATCACAGTCACAATTCCTTCTGACCATGTACTCACCCGGACCCGCCATCACAGTCACAATTCCTTCTGACCATGTACTCACCCAGACCCACCATCACAGTCACATATCCTTCTGACCATATACTCACCCGGACCCGCCATCACAGTCACAATTCCTTCTGACCATGTACTCACCCGGTCCCACCATCACAGTCACATATCCTTCTGACCATATACTCACCCGGACCCAACATCACAGTCACATATCCTTCTGACCATATACTCACCCGGACCCAACATCACAGTCACATATCCTTCTGACCATGTACTCACCCAGACCCGCTATCACAGTCACATATCCTTCTGACCATGTACTCACCCAGACCCGCTATCACAGTCACATATCCTTCTGACCATATACTCACCCGGACCCAACATCACAGTCACATATCCTTCTGACCATATACTCACCCGGACCCGCTATCGCAGTCACATATCCTTCTGACCATGTACTCACCCAGACCCGCTATCACAGTCACATATCCTTCTGACAATGTACTCACCCAGACCCACCATCACAGTCACATATCCTTCTGACCATATACTCACCCGGACCCGATACCACAGTCACATATCCTTCTGACCATGTACGCACCCGGACCCGCCATCACAGTCACATATCCTTCTGACCATGTACTCACCCGGACCCGCCATCACAGTCACATATCCTTCTGACCATGTACTCACCCAGACCCGCCATCACAGTCACAATTCCTTCTGACCATGTACTCACCCGGACCCGCCATCACAGTCACATATCCTTCTGACCATGTACTCACCCAGACCCGCCATCACAGTCACATATCCTTCTGACCATGTACTCACCCGGACCCGCCATCACAGTCACAATTCCTTCTGACCATGTACTCACCCAGACCCGCCATCACAGTCACATATCCTTCTGACCATATACTCACCCGGACCCACCATCACAGTCACATATCCTTCTGACCATGTACTCACCCAGACCCACCATCACAGTCACATATCCTTCTGATCATATACTCACCCGGACCCACCATCACAGTCACATATCCTTCTGACCATGTACTCACCCAGACCCACCATCACAGTCACAATTCCTTCTGACCATGTACTCACCCGAACCCGCTACCACAGTCACATATCCTTCTGACCATGTACTCACCCGGACCCGATACCACAGTCACATATCCTTCTGACCATGTACTCACCCGGACCCGCCATCACAGTCACATATCCTTCTGACCATGTACTCACCCAGACCCGCTACCACAGTCACATATCCTTCTGACCATGTACTCACCCGGACCCGCCATCACAGTCACATATCCTTCTGACCATGTACTCACCCGGATCCGCTACCACAGTCACATATCCTTCTGACCATGTACTCACCCGGACCCGCTATCACAGTCACATATCCTTCTGACCATGTACTCACCCGGACCCGCCATCACAGTCACAATTCCTTCTGACCATGTACTCACCCAGACCCACCATCACAGTCACATATCCTTCTGACCATATACTGACCCGGACCCGCCATCACAGTCACAATTCCTTCTGACCATGTACTCACCCGGACCCGCCATCACAGTCACAATTCCTTCTGACCATGTACTCACCCAGACCCACCATCACAGTCACATATCCTTCTGACCATGTACTCACCCGGACCCGCCATCACAGTCACAATTCCTTCTGACCATGTACTCACCCGGACCCGCCATCACAGTCACAATTCCTTCTGACCATGTACTCACCCGGACCCGCTATCACAGTCACATATCCTTCTGACCATGTACTCACCCAGACCCGCTATCACAGTCACATATCCTTCTGACCATGTACTCACCCAGACCCGCCATCACAGTCACATATCCTGACCATATACTCACCCGGACCCAACATCACAGTCACATATCCTTCTGACCATATACTCACCCGGACCCAACATCACAGTCACATATCCTTCTGACCATGTACTCACCCGGACCCAACATCACAGTCACATATCCTTCTGACCATATACTCACCCGGACCCGATACCACAGTCACATATCCTTCTGACGATATACTCACCCGGACCCGCCATCACAGTCACAATTCTTTCTGACCATGTACTCACCCGGACCCACCATCACAGTCACATATCCTTCTGACCATGTACTCACCCAGACCCGATACCACAGTCACATATCCTTCTGACCATATACTCACCCAGACCCGCCATCACAGTCACATATCCTTCTGACCATGTACTCACCCGGACCCGCCATCACAGTCACATATCCTTCTGACCATGTACTCACCCGGACCCGCCATCACAGTCACATATCCTTCTGTCCATGTACTCACCCAGACCCGATACCACAGTCACATATCCTTCTGACCATGTACTCACCCAGACCCGCCATCACAGTCACATATCCTTCTGACCATGTACTCACCCGGATCCAACATCACAGTCACATATCCTTCTGACCATGTACTCACCCGGACCCGCCATCACAGTCACATATCCTTCTGACCATGTACTCACCCAGACCCGCCATCACAGTCACATATCCTTCTGACCATGTACTCACCCAGACCCACCATCACAGTCACATATCCTTCTGACCATATACTCACCCGGACCCGATACCACAGTCACATATCCTTCTGACCATGTACTCACCCGGACCCGCCATCACAGTCACATATCCTTCTGACCATGTACTCACCCGGACCCGCCATCACAGTCACATATCCTTCTGACCATGTACTCACCCAGACCCGCCATCACAGTCACAATTCCTTCTGACCATGTACTCACCCGGACCCGCCATCACAGTCACATATCCTTCTGACCATGTACTCACCCAGACCCGCCATCACAGTCACATATCCTTCTGACCATGTACTCACCCGGACCCGCCATCACAGTCACAATTCCTTCTGACCATGTACTCACCCAGACCCGCCATCACAGTCACATATCCTTCTGACCATATACTCACCCGGACCCACCATCACAGTCACATATCCTTCTGACCATGTACTCACCCAGACCCACCATCACAGTCACATATCCTTCTGATCATATACTCACCCGGACCCACCATCACAGTCACATATCCTTCTGACCATGTACTCACTCAGACCCACCATCACAGTCACAATTCCTTCTGACCATGTACTCACCCGAACCCGCTACCACAGTCACATATCCTTCTGACCATGTACTCACCCGGACCCGATACCACAGTCACATATCCTTCTGACCATGTACTCACCCGGACCCGCCATCACAGTCACATATCCTTCTGACCATGTACTCACCCAGACCCGCTACCACAGTCACATATCCTTCTGACCATGTACTCACCCGGACCCGCCATCACAGTCACATATCCTTCTGACCATGTACTCACCCGGATCCGCTACCACAGTCACATATCCTTCTGACCATGTACTCACCCGGACCCGCTATCACAGTCACATATCCTTCTGACCATGTACTCACCCGGACCCGCCATCACAGTCACAATTCCTTCTGACCATGTACTCACCCAGACCCACCATCACAGTCACATATCCTTCTGACCATATACTGACCCGGACCCGCCATCACAGTCACAATTCCTTCTGACCATGTACTCACCCGGACCCGCCATCACAGTCACAATTCCTTCTGACCATGTACTCACCCAGACCCACCATCACAGTCACATATCCTTCTGACCATGTACTCACCCGGACCCGCCATCACAGTCACAATTCCTTCTGACCATGTACTCACCCGGACCCGCCATCACAGTCACAATTCCTTCTGACCATGTACTCACCCGGACCCGCTATCACAGTCTCATATCCTTCTGACCATGTACTCACCCAGACCCGCTATCACAGTCACATATCCTTCTGACCATGTACTCACCCAGACCCGCCATCACAGTCACATATCCTGACCATATACTCACCCGGACCCAACATCACAGTCACATATCCTTCTGACCATATACTCACCCGGACCCAACATCACAGTCACATATCCTTCTGACCATATACTCACCCGGACCCGATACCACAGTCACATATCCTTCTGACGATATACTCACCCGGACCAGCCATCACAGTCACAATTCCTTCTGACCATGTACTCACCCGGACCCACCATCACAGTCACATATCCTTCTGACCATGTACTCACCCAGACCCGATACCACAGTCACATATCCTTCTGACCATATACTCACCCAGACCCGCCATCACAGTCACATATCCTTCTGACCATGTACTCACCCGGACCCGCCATCACAGTCACATATCCTTCTGACCATGTACTCACCCGGACCCGCCATCACAGTCACATATCCTTCTGTCCATGTACTCACCCAGACCCGATACCACAGTCACATATCCTTCTGACCATGTACTCACCCAGACCCGCTACCACAGTCACATATCCTTCTGACCATGTACTCACCCAGACCCGCCATCACAGTCACATATCCTTCTGACCATGTACTCACCCAGACTCGCCATCACAGTCACATATCCTTCTGACCATGTACTCACCCAGACCCGCCATCACAGTCACATATCCTTCTGACCATATACTCACCCGGACCCGCCATCACAGTCACATATCCTTCTGACCATGTACTCACCCAGACCCACCATCACAGTCACATATCCTTCTGACCATGTACTCACCCAGACCCGCCATCACAGTCACATATCCTTCTGACCATGTACTCACCCGGACCCGCCATCACAGTCACAATTCCTTCTGACCATGTACTCACCCGGACCCGCTATCACAGTCACATATCCTTCTGACCATGTACTCACCCGGACCCGCCATCACAGTCACATATCCTTCTGACCATGTACTCATCCGGACCCAACATCACAGTCACATATCCTTCTGACCATGTACTCACCCAGACCCGCCATCACAGTCACATATCCTTCTGACCATATACTCACCCGGATCCAACATCACAGTCACATATCCTTCTGACCATATACTCACCCGGATCCAACATCACAGTCACATATCCTTCTGACCATGTACTCACCCGGACCCGCCATCACAGTCACATATCCTTCTGACCATGTACTCACCCAGACCCGCCATCACAGTCACATATCCTTCTGACCATGTACTCACCCAGACCCGCCATCACAGTCACATATCCTTCTGACCATGTACTCACCCGGACCCGATACCACAGTCAAATATCCTTCTGACCATATACTCACCCGGACCCGCCATCACAGTCACATATCCTTCTGACCATGTACTCACCCGGACCTGCTATCACAGTCACATATCCTTCTGACCATGTACTCACCCGGACCCGCCATCACAGTCACATATCCTTCTGACCATGTACTCACCCGGACCCGCCATCACAGTCACATAACCTTCTGACCATGTACTCACCCAGACCCGCCATCACAGTCACATATCCTTCTGACCATGTACTCACCCGGACCCGCTACCACAGTCACATATCCTTCTGACCATATACTCACCCGGACCCGCCATCACAGTCACATAACCTTCTGACCATGTACTCACCCAGACCCGCCATCACAGTCACATAACCTTCTGACCATGTACTCACCCAGACCCGCCATCACAGTCACATATCCTTCTGACCATGTACTCACCCGGACCCGACATCACAGTCACATATCCTTCTGACCATGTACTCACCCGGACCCAACATCACAGTCACATATCCTTCTGACCATGTACTCACCCGGACCCGCCATCACAGTCACATATCCTTCTGACCATATACTCACCCGGACCCGCTACCACAGTCACATATCCTTCTGACCATGTACTCACCCGGACCCGCTATCACAGTCACATATCCTTCTGACCATATACTCACCCGGACCCGATACCACAGTCACATATCCTTCTGACCATGTACTCACCCGGACCCGCCATCACAGTCACATATCCTTCTGACCATGTACTCACCCAGACCCACCATCACAGTCACAATTCCTTCTGACCATATACTCACCCGGACCCAACATCACAGTCACATATCCTTCTGACCATGTACTCACCCAGACCCGCTATCACAGTCACATATCCTTCTGACCATGTACTCACCCAGACCCGCTATCACAGTCACATATCCTTCTGACAATGTACTCACCCAGACCCACCATCACAGTCACATATCCTTCTGACCATATACTCACCCGGACCCGATACCACAGTCACATATCCTTCTGACCATGTACTCACCCGGACCCGCCATCACAGTCACATATCCTTCTGACCATGTACTCACCCGGACCCGCCATCATAGTCACATATCCTTCTGACCATGTACTCACCCAGACCCGCCATCACAGTCACAATTCCTTCTGACCATGTACTCACCCGGACCCGCCATCACAGTCACATATCCTTCTGACCATGTACTCACCCAGACCCGCCATCACAGTCACATATCCTTCTGACCATGTACTCACCCGGACCCGCCATCACAGTCACAATTCCTTCTGACCATGTACTCACCCAGACCCGCCATCACAGTCACATATCCTTCTGACCATATACTCACCCGGACCCACCATCACAGTCACATATCCTTCTGACCATGTACTCACCCAGACCCACCATCACAGTCACATATCCTTCTGATCATATACTCACCCGGACCCACCATCACAGTCACATATCCTTCTGACCATATACTCACCCAGACCCGCTATCACAGTCACATATCCTTCTGACCATGTACTCACCCGGACCCGCCATCACAGTCACATATCCTTCTGACCATGTACTCACCCGAACCCGCTACCACAGTCACATATCCTTCTGACCATGTACTCACCCGGACCCGATACCACAGTCACATATCCTTCTGACCATGTACTCACCCGGACCCGCCATCACAGTCACATATCCTTCTGACCATGTACTCACCCAGACCCGCTACCACAGTCACATATCCTTCTGACCATGTACTCACCCGGACCCGCCATCACAGTCACATATCCTTCTGACCATGTACTCACCCGGACCCGCTACCACAGTCACATATCCTTCTGACCATGTACTCACCCGGACCCGCTATCACAGTCACATATCCTTCTGACCATGTACTCACCCGGACCCGCCATCACAGTCACAATTCCTTCTGACCATGTACTCACCCAGACCCACCATCACAGTCACATATCCCTCTGACCATATACTGACCCGGACCCGACATCACAGTCACAATTCCTTCTGACCATGTACTCACCCGGACCCGCCATCACAGTCACAATTCCTTCTGACCATGTACTCACCCAGACCCACCATCACAGTCACATATCCTTCTGACCATGTACTCACCCGGACCCGCCATCACAGTCACAATTCCTTCTGACCATGTACTCACCCGGACCCGCCATCACAGTCACAATTCCTTCTGACCATGTACTCACCCGGACCCGCTATCACAGTCACATATCCTTCTGACCATGTACTCACCCAGACCCGCTATCACAGTCACATATCCTTCTGACCATGTACTCACCCAGACCCGCCATCACAGTCACATATCCTTCTGACCATGTACTCACCCAGACTCGCCATCACAGTCACATATCCTTCTGACCATGTACTCACCCAGACCCGCCATCACAGTCACATATCCTTCTGACCATATACTCACCCGGACCCGCCATCACAGTCACATATCCTTCTGACCATGTACTCACCCAGACCCACCATCACAGTCACATATCCTTCTGACCATGTACTCACCCAGACCCGCCATCACAGTCACATATCCTTCTGACCATGTACTCACCCGGACCCGCCATCACAGTCACAATTCCTTCTGACCATGTACTCACCCGGACCCGCTATCACAGTCACATATCCTTCTGACCATGTACTCACCCGGACCCGCCATCACAGTCACATATCCTTCTGACCATGTACTCATCCGGACCCAACATCACAGTCACATATCCTTCTGACCATGTACTCACCCAGACCCGCCATCACAGTCACATATCCTTCTGACCATATACTCACCCGGATCCAACATCACAGTCACATATCCTTCTGACCATATACTCACCCGGATCCAACATCACAGTCACATATCCTTCTGACCATGTACTCACCCGGACCCGCCATCACAGTCACATATCCTTCTGACCATGTACTCACCCAGACCCGCCATCACAGTCACATATCCTTCTGACCATGTACTCACCCAGACCCGCCATCACAGTCACATATCCTTCTGACCATGTACTCACCCGGACCCGATACCACAGTCAAATATCCTTCTGACCATATACTCACCCGGACCCGCCATCACAGTCACATATCCTTCTGACCATGTACTCACCCGGACCTGCTATCACAGTCACATATCCTTCTGACCATGTACTCACCCGGACCCGCCATCACAGTCACATATCCTTCTGACCATGTACTCACCCGGACCCGCCATCACAGTCACATAACCTTCTGACCATGTACTCACCCAGACCCGCCATCACAGTCACATATCCTTCTGACCATGTACTCACCCGGACCCGCTACCACAGTCACATATCCTTCTGACCATATACTCACCCGGACCCGCCATCACAGTCACATAACCTTCTGACCATGTACTCACCCAGACCCGCCATCACAGTCACATAACCTTCTGACCATGTACTCACCCAGACCCGCCATCACAGTCACATATCCTTCTGACCATGTACTCACCCGGACCCGACATCACAGTCACATATCCTTCTGACCATGTACTCACCCGGACCCAACATCACAGTCACATATCCTTCTGACCATGTACTCACCCGGACCCGCCATCACAGTCACATATCCTTCTGACCATATACTCACCCGGACCCGCTACCACAGTCACATATCCTTCTGACCATGTACTCACCCGGACCCGCTATCACAGTCACATATCCTTCTGACCATATACTCACCCGGACCCGATACCACAGTCACATATCCTTCTGACCATGTACTCACCCGGACCCGCCATCACAGTCACATATCCTTCTGACCATGTACTCACCCAGACCCACCATCACAGTCACAATTCCTTCTGACCATATACTCACCCGGACCCAACATCACAGTCACATATCCTTCTGACCATGTACTCACCCAGACCCGCTATCACAGTCACATATCCTTCTGACCATGTACTCACCCAGACCCGCTATCACAGTCACATATCCTTCTGACAATGTACTCACCCAGACCCACCATCACAGTCACATATCCTTCTGACCATATACTCACCCGGACCCGATACCACAGTCACATATCCTTCTGACCATGTACTCACCCGGACCCGCCATCACAGTCACATATCCTTCTGACCATGTACTCACCCGGACCCGCCATCATAGTCACATATCCTTCTGACCATGTACTCACCCAGACCCGCCATCACAGTCACAATTCCTTCTGACCATGTACTCACCCGGACCCGCCATCACAGTCACATATCCTTCTGACCATGTACTCACCCAGACCCGCCATCACAGTCACATATCCTTCTGACCATGTACTCACCCGGACCCGCCATCACAGTCACAATTCCTTCTGACCATGTACTCACCCAGACCCGCCATCACAGTCACATATCCTTCTGACCATATACTCACCCGGACCCACCATCACAGTCACATATCCTTCTGACCATGTACTCACCCAGACCCACCATCACAGTCACATATCCTTCTGATCATATACTCACCCGGACCCACCATCACAGTCACATATCCTTCTGACCATATACTCACCCAGACCCGCTATCACAGTCACATATCCTTCTGACCATGTACTCACCCGGACCCGCCATCACAGTCACATATCCTTCTGACCATATACTCACCCGGACCCGCCATCACAGTCACATATCCTTCTGACCATGTACTCACCCAGACCCGCCATCACAGTCACATATCCTTCTGACCATGTACTCACCCGGACCCGCCATCACAGTCACAATTCCTTCTGACCATGTACTCACCCAGACCCGCCATCACAGTCACATATCCTTCTGACCATATACTCACCCGGACCCACCATCACAGTCACATATCCTTCTGACCATGTACTCACCCAGACCCACCATCACAGTCACATATCCTTCTGATCATATACTCACCCGGACCCACCATCACAGTCACATATCCTTCTGACCATGTACTCACCCGAACCCGCTACCACAGTCACATATCCTTCTGACCATGTACTCACCCGGACCCGATACCACAGTCACATATCCTTCTGACCATGTACTCACCCGGACCCGCCATCACAGTCACATATCCTTCTGACCATGTACTCACCCAGACCCGCTACCACAGTCACATATCCTTCTGACCATGTACTCACCCGGACCCGCCATCACAGTCACATATCCTTCTGACCATGTACTCACCCGGACCCGCTACCACAGTCACATATCCTTCTGACCATGTACTCACCCGGACCCGCTATCACAGTCACATATCCTTCTGACCATGTACTCACCCGGACCCGCCATCACAGTCACAATTCCTTCTGACCATGTACTCACCCAGACCCACCATCACAGTCACATATCCCTCTGACCATATACTGACCCGGACCCGCCATCACAGTCACAATTCCTTCTGACCATGTACTCACCCGGACCCGCCATCACAGTCACAATTCCTTCTGACCATGTACTCACCCAGACCCACCATCACAGTCACATATCCATCTGACCATGTACTCACCCGGACCCGCCATCACAGTCACAATTCCTTCTGACCATGTACTCACCCGGACCCGCCATCACAGTCACAATTCCTTCTGACCATGTACTCACCCGGACCCGCTATCACAGTCACATATCCTTCTGACCATGTACTCACCCAGACCCGCTATCACAGTCACATATCCTTCTGACCATGTACTCACCCAGACCCGCCATCACAGTCACATATCCTGACCATATACTCACCCGGACCCAACATCACAGTCACATATCCTTCTGACCATATACTCACCCGGACCCAACATCACAGTCACATATCCTTCTGACCATGTACTCACCCGGACCCAACATCACAGTCACATATCCTTCTGACCATATACTCACCCGGACCCGATACCACAGTCACATATCCTTCTGACCATATACTCACCCGGACCCGCCATCACAGTCACAATTCCTTCTGACCATGTACTCACCCGGACCCACCATCACAGTCACATATCCTTCTGACCATGTACTCACCCAGACCCGATACCACAGTCACATATCCTTCTGACCATATACTCATCCAGACCCGCCATCACAGTCACATATCCTTCTGACCATGAACTCACCCAGACCCGCCATCACAGTCACATATCCTTCTGACCATGTACTCACCCGGACCCGCCATCACAGTCACATATCCTTCTGACCATGTACTCACCCAGACCCGATACCACAGTCACATATCCTTCTGACCATATACTCACCCAGACCCACCATCACAGTCACATATCTTTCTGACCATGTACTCACCCAGACCCGATACCACAGTCACATATCCTTCTGACCATGTACTCACCCAGACCCGCTATCACAGTCACATATCCTTCTGACCGTGTACTCACCCGGACCCAACATCACAGTCTCATATCCTTCTGACCATATACTCACCCAGACCCGCTATCACAGTCACATATCCTTCTGACCATGTACTCACCCGGACCCGCTATCACAGTCACATATCCTTCTGACCATGTACTCACCCGGACCTGCTATCACAGTCACATATCCTTCTGACCATATACTCACCCGGACCCGCTACCACAGTCACATATCCTTCTGACCATGTACTCACCCGGACCCGCTATCACAGTCACATATCCTTCTGACCATGTACTCACCCGGACCCGATACCACAGTCACATATCCTTCTGACCACGTTATCACCCAGACCCGCTACCACAGTCACATATCCTTCTGACCATGTACTCACCCGGACCCACCATCACAGTCACATATCCTTCTGACCATATACTCACCCGGACCCGCCATCACAGTCACATATCCTTCTGACCATGTACTCACCCGGACCCGCCATCACAGTCACATATCCTTCTGACCATATACTCACCCGGACCCGCCATCACAGTCACAATTCCTTCTGACCATGTACTCACCCAGACCCACCATCACAGTCACATATCCTTCTGACCATATACTGACCCGGACCCGCCATCACAGTCACAATTCCTTCTGACCATGTACTCACCCGGACCCACCATCACAGTCACAATTCCTTCTGACCATGTACTCACCCGGACCCGCCATCACAGTCACATATCCTTCTGACCATGTACTCACCCAGACCCGCTATCACAGTCACATATCCTTCTGACCATGTACTCACCCAGACCCGCCATCACAGTCACATATCCTTCTGACCATATACTCACCCAGACCCGCCATCACAGTCACATATCCTTCTGACCATATACTCACCCGGACCCGCCATCACAGTCACATATCCTTCTGACCATATACTCACCCGGACCCGCCATCACAGTCACATATCCTGACCATATACTCACCCGGACCCAACATCACAGTCACATATCCTTCTGACCATATACTCACCCGGACCCAACATCACAGTCACATATCCTTCTGACCATGTACTCACCCGGACCCAACATCACAGTCACATATCCTTCTGACCATATACTCACCCGGACCCGATACCACAGTCACATATCCTTCTGACCATATACTCACCCGGACCCGCCATCACAGTCACATATCCTTCTGACCATGTACTCACTCAGACCCGATACCACAGTCACATAACCTTCTGACCATATACTCACCCGGACCCGCCATCACAGTCACATATCCTTCTGACCATGTACTCACCCAGACCCGATACCACAGTCACATATCCTTCTGACCATATACTCACCCAGACCCGCCATCACAGTCACATATCCTTCTGACCATGTACTCACCCGGACCCGCCATCACAGTCACATATCCTTCTGACCATGTACTCACCCGGACCCGCCATCACAGTCACATATCCTTCTGACCATGTACTCACCCAGACCCGATACCACAGTCACATATCCTTCTGACCATATACTCACCCAGACCCACCATCACAGTCACATATCTTTCTGACCATGTACTCACCCAGACCCGATACCACAGTCACATATCCTTCTGACCATGTACTCACCCAGACCCGCTATCACAGTCACATATCCTTCTGACCGTGTACTCACCCGGACCCAACATCACAGTCTCATATCCTTCTGACCATATACTCACCCAGACCCGCTATCACAGTCACATATCCTTCTGACCATGTACTCACCCGGACCCGCTATCACAGTCACATATCCTTCTGACCATGTACTCACCCGGACCCGATACCACAGTCACATATCCTTCGGACCACGTTATCACCCAGACCCGCTACCACAGTCACATATCCTTCTGACCATGTACTCACCCGGACCCACCATCACAGTCACATATCCTTCTGACCATATACTCACCCGGACCCGCCATCACAGTCACATATCCTTCTGACCATGTACTCACCCGGACCCGCCATCACAGTCACATATCCTTCTGACCATATACTCACCCGGACCCGCCATCACAGTCACAATTCCTTCTGACCATGTACTCACCCAGACCCACCATCACAGTCACATATCCTTCTGACCATATACTGACCCGGACCCGCCATCACAGTCACAATTCCTTCTGACCATGTACTCACCCGGACCCGCCATCACAGTCACATATCCTTCTGACCATGTACTCACCCGGACCCACCATCACAGTCACATATCCTTCTGACCACGTACTCACCCAGACCCACCATCACAGTCACATATCCTTCTGACCATATACTCACCCGGACCCGATACCACAGTCACAATTCCTTCTGACCATGTACTCACCCAGACCCGCCATCACAGTCACAATTCCTTCTGACCATGTACTCACCCGGACCCGCCATCACAGTCACATATCCTGACCATATACTCACCCGGAACCAACATCACAGTCACATATCCTTCTGACCATGTACTCACCCGGACCCAACATCACAGTCACATATCCTTCTGACCATGTACTCACCCAGACCCGCCATCACAGTCACATATCCTTCTGACCATATACTCACCCAGACCCGCCATCACAGTCACATATCCTTCTGACCATGTTCTCACCCGGACCCAACATCACAGTCACATATCCTTCTGACCATGTACTCACCCAGACCCGCCATCACAGTCACATATCCTTCTGACCATGTACTCACCCAGACCCGATACCACAGTCACATATCCTTCTGACCATGTACTCACCCAGACCCGCCATCACAGTCACATATCCTTCTGACCATGTACTCACCCGGACCCGATACCACAGTCACATATCCTTCTGATTATATACTCACCCGGACCCGCCATCACAGTCACATATCCTTCTGACCATGTACTCACCCGGACCCGCCATCACAGTCACAATTCCTTCTGACCATGTACTCACCCGGACCCAACATCACAGTCACAAATCCTTCTGACCATGTACTCACCCAGACCCGCCATCACAGTCACATATCCTTCTGACCATATACTCACCCGGACCCGCCATCACAGTCACATATCCTTCTGACCATGTACTCACCCGGACCCGCCATCACAGTCACATATCCTTCTGACCATGTACTCACCCAGACCCGCCATCACAGTCACATATCCTTCTGACCATATACTCACCCGGACCCAACATCACAGTCACATATCCTTCTGACCATATACTCACCCAGACCCGCCATCACAGTCACATATCCTTCTGACCATGTACTCACCCGGACCCGCCATCACAGTCACATATCCTTCTGACCATGTACTCACCCGGACCCACCATCACAGTCACATATCCTTCTGACCATGTACTCACCCGGACCCGCCATCACAGTCACATATCCTGACCATATACTCACCCGGACCCACCATCACAGTCACATATCCTTCTGACCATGTACTCACCCAGACCCGCCATCACAGTCACATCTCCTTCTGACCATGTACTCACCCAGACCCGCCATCACAGTCACATATCCTTCTGACCATGTACTCACCCAGACCCGCTACCACAGTCACATATCCTTCTGACCATGTACCCACCCGGACCCGCTATCACAGTCACATATCCTTCTGACCATATACTTACCCAGACCCAATACCACAGTCACATATCCTTCTGACCATATACTCACCCAGACCCAACATCACAGTCACATATCCTTCTGACCATATCCTCACCCGGACCCGCCATCACAGTCACATATCCTTCTGACCATATACTCACCCGGACCCGCCATCACAGTCACATATCCTTCTGACCATGTACTCACCCGGACCCAACATCACAGTCACATATCCTTCTGACCATATACTCACCCAGACCCAACATCACAGTCACATAACCTTCTGACCATGTACTCACCCGGACCCGCCATCACAGTCACATATCCTTCTGACCATGTACTCACCCGGACCCGCCATCACAGTCACATATCCTTCTGACCATATACCCACCCGGACCCGCCATCACAGTCACATATCCTTCTGACCATGTACTCACCCAGACCCACCATCACAGTCACAATTCCTTCTGACCATGTACCCACCCGGACCCGCCATCACAGTCACATATCCTTCTGACCATGTACTCACCCGGACCCGCAACCACAGTCACATATCCTTCTGACCATGTACTCACTCGGACCCGCTATGCCATATCCTTCTGACCATGTACTCACCCGGACCCGCCATCACAGTCACAATTCCTTCTGACCATGTACTCACCCAGACCCACCATCACAGTCACATATCCTTCTGACCATATACTGACCCGGACCCGCCATCACAGTCACAATTCCTTCTGACCATGTACTCACCCGGACCCGCCATCACAGTCACAATTCCTTCTGACCATGTACTCACCCAGACCCACCATCACAGTCACATATCCTTCTGACCATGTACTCACCCGGACCCGCCATCACAGTCACAATTCCTTCTGACCATGTACTCACCCGGACCCGCCATCACAGTCACAATTCCTTCTGACCATGTACTCACCCGGACCCGCTATCACAGTCACATATCCTTCTGACCATGTACTCACCCAGACCCGCTATCACAGTCACATATCCTTCTGACCATGTACTCACCCAGACCCGCCATCACAGTCACATATCCTTCTGACCATATACTCACCCAGACCCGCCATCACAGTCACATATCCTTCTGACCATATACTCACCCGGACCCGCCATCACAGTCACATATCCTTCTGACCATATACTCACCCGGACCCGCCATCACAGTCACATATCCTGACCATATACTCACCCGGACCCAACATCACAGTCACATATCCTTCTGACCATATACTCACCCGGACCCAACATCACAGTCACATATCCTTCTGACCATGTACTCACCCGGACCCAACATCACAGTCACATATCCTTCTGACCATATACTCACCCGGACCCGATACCACAGTCACATATCCTTCTGACCATATACTCACCCGGACCCGCCATCACAGTCACATATCCTTCTGACCATGTACTCACCCAGACCCGATACCACAGTCACATATCCTTCTGACCATATACTCACCCAGACCCGCCATCACAGTCACATATCCTTCTGACCATGTACTCACCCGGACCCGCCATCACAGTCACATATCCTTCTGACCATGTACTCACCCGGACCCGCCATCACAGTCACATATCCTTCTGACCATGTACTCACCCAGACCCGCCATCACAGTCACATATCCTTCTGACCATATACTCACCCGGACCCAACATCACAGTCACATATCCTTCTGACCATATACTCACCCAGACCCGCCATCACAGTCACATATCCTTCTGACCATGTACTCACCCGGACCCGCCATCACAGTCACATATCCTTCTGACCATGTACTCACCCGGACCCACCATCACAGTCACATATCCTTCTGACCAGGTACTCACCCGGACCCGCCATCACAGTCACATATCCTGACCATATACTCACCCGGACCCACCATCACAGTCACATATCCTTCTGACCATGTACTCACCCAGACCCGCCATCACAGTCACATATCCTTCTGACCATGTACTCACCCAGACCCGCCATCACAGTCACATATCCTTCTGACCATGTACTCACCCAGACCCGCTACCACAGTCACATATCCTTCTGACCATGTACCCACCCGGACCCGCTATCACAGTCACATATCCTTCTGACCATATACTCACCCAGACCCAATACCACAGTCACATATCCTTCTGACCATATACTCACCCAGACCCAACATCACAGTCACATATCCTTCTGACCATATACTCACCCGGACCCGCCATCACAGTCACATATCCTTCTGACCATATACTCACCCGGACCCGCCATCACAGTCACATATCCTTCTGACCATGTACTCACCCGGACCCAACATCACAGTCACATATCCTTCTGACCATATACTCACCCAGACCCAACATCACAGTCACATAACCTTCTGACCATGTACTCACCCGGACCCGCCATCACAGTCACATATCCTTCTGACCATGTACTCACCCGGACCCGCCATCACAGTCACATATCCTTCTGACCATATACCCACCCGGACCCGCCATCACAGTCACATATCCTTCTGACCATGTACTCACCCAGACCCACCATCACAGTCACAATTCCTTCTGACCATGTACCCACCCGGACCCGCCATCACAGTCACATATCCTTCTGACCATGTACTCACCCGGACCCGCTACCACAGTCACATATCCTTCTGACCATGTACTCACCCGGACCCGCTATGCCATATCCTTCTGACCATGTACTCACCCGGACCCGCTATGCCATATCCTTCTCTTCCACCTAGCCTCTTTCCCCTCCCCCTTCCTTCTCACCTGAAGAAGGGACTCAGCCTGAAACGTCAATTATCTATTCATTTCCATTGCTACTGCCTGGCCTGCTGAGTTCCTCCAGTGTTTCTGCATGTGTTGCTTTGGATTTCCAGCATCTGCTTACTTCCTCATACTATCAGTCTGCTTGGTATTCCATCATAGCTGATTTATTATCTCTCTCAACCTCATTCTCCTACCTCTTCCCTGTAACCTTTGACACCCTTACTAATGAAGAATCTATCAACCTCCGCTTTATATATATCTAATTACTTGACCTCCAGAGCCATTTGTGGCAATGAATTCCATAGATTCACCACTGTCTAGCTAAAGAAACCCCTCCTCATCTCTATTCTCAAGGATGTCCCTGAATCTGAAGCTGTACCTAGACTCACCCACTATCAGAAAAATTTTCTCCACGTCTGCTCTATGTAGGCTTTCAATATTTGTTAGATTTCAATTATTCTTCTAAATGCTAGTGAGTACTGGCCCAGAGTCCATCAAACGATCCTCATACATTTCTCCTTTTTCTCTTGGGATAACTGTCATGAACCTCCTCTGGACACCCTCCAATGCCAGCACACTCTTACTAAATAAGGAGCCCAAAACTGGTCCAAGCATGGTCTGACCAATGCCTTCTTAAGCCTCAGCATTACATCCTGACTTTTATATTCCAGTCCTCTCAAAATGAATACCAGCATTACATCTGCCTTTCTCACGACTGACCCAACCCGCAATATTTTTAAATACTCAGTTCTCACGTTTATCTTAACCCGACTCTCCGTCCACTCACTTCAAAGAGCTTTGGAGCCTGTTGCACTCCCCCACCTTGCCCCCACAAATAGCAACAAATGGGCTCTGCTTAATCGGCTGGTAGTCACAGTCAACGTACAGAAAATGAAAGCATTATTACCTTCATCCTCCCATACACACTGGAGAGGGGGGTTAATTTATGTTGCTTGTGTTGTCCTATGATTCCGCAGAGCCCACAGATTATCTGCTGGTCATTTTCACAGTAGAGGCTCAGGGGGTTATGGTGATCACTGCAGTTTTCCTGGCTGTCGCTGGATCCATTTATTACTGTCAAGGTGTCAATAACACGAGCCAGTGAGACGTTCGGGGAAGAGCTGCTGCAGTCCACTGTCTTCCGACACACGGGGCAAGTAAAGTAGTTGTCCAGGTTTGAGGAAAGAGAGAGTACACAATTCTTGCAATAGCTATGACCGCACTGGAGCATCAAGGGCTGCTTGAAGACCTCCAGACAAATAGGGCACAAGAGCTGGTCCTCCAAGCACTGGAAATTCTGCTTTGCTGCCATATTTTAAACTTCAAATGTATCTCCTCCAGTCCTCCCAAGCTCTGCCTCTTATCTTTGTTTTGAACTTTTTCAGCAAGGTGGAGGAAGGTACCGCTGAGCACTGAAATCATATGATCCTGTTTTTTTTTAAAGTGGGTGACGACATTTTATTTACAATAGATTACTTTAGTATGTACCTGTCACCATGAGGAGCGAGGAAAGATGGCACCAGTGGATTTTGGAGACCCAGGCAACTTCCTCCAATTCGTCCATGATACAGCTTGTTTTTCTTCTCTTGAAACACACACAAAAGATGCTGGTGGAACGCAGCAGACCAGGCAGCATCTATAGGGAGAAGTGCTGTCGACGTTTCGGGCCGAGATCCTTTGTCAGGACTAAATGAAAGGAAAGATAGTAAGAGATTTGAAAGTAGGAGGGGGAGGGGAAAATGCGAAATGATAGAAGACTGGAGAGGATGGGGTGAAGCTGAGAGCCAGAAAGTTGATTGGCAAAAGAGCTGGAGAAGGGAAAGGATCATGGGATGGGAGGCCTAGGGAGAAAGAAAGAAAGAGAAAGAAAGGGGGAGGGGAGCACCAGAGGGAGATGGAGAACAGGCAAAGAGTGATGGGCATGGAGAGAAAGAAAAAAAAGGGAGGGGGAAAGAAACAAAAACAAAACAAAAACTAAATATATCAGGGATGGGGTAAGAAGGGGAGGAGGGGCATTAACGGAATTTAGAGAAGTCAATGTTCATGCCATCAGGTTGGAGGCTACCCAGCCGGTATATAAGGTGTTGTTCCTCCAACCTGAGTTTGGATTCATTTTGACAATAGAGGCCATGGATAGACATATCAGAATGGGAATGGGACATGGAATTAAAATGTATGGCCACTGGGAGATCCTGCTTTCTCTGGCGGACAGAGCGTAGGTGTTCAGCGAAACGGTTTCCCAGTCTGCGTCGGCTCTCACCAATAGATAAAAGGCCACACCGGGACACCGGACACAGTATACCACACCAGCTGACTCACAGGTGAAGTGTCGCCTCACCTGGAAGGACTGTCTGGGGCCCTGAATGGTGGTGAGGGAGGAAGTGTAAGGGCAGGTGTAGCACTTGTTCCGCTTGCAAGGTTAAGTGCCAGGAGGGAGATCGGTGGGAAAGGATGGTGGAGGGATAAATGGACAAGGGTGTCACGTAGGGAGCGATCCCTGCGGAAAGCAGAAAGGGCGGGGGAGGGAAAGATGTGCTTGGTAGTGGGATCCCGTTGGAGGTGGCGGAAGTTACGGAGAATTATACGTTGGACCTGGAGGCTGGTGGGGTGGTAGGTGAGGACAAGGGGGACCCTATCCTGAGTGGGGTGGTGGGCGGATGGGGTGAGGGCAGATGTGCTGGAACTGGGAGAGATGCATTTGAGAGCAGAGTTGATGGTAGAAGAAGGGAAGCCCCTTTGTTTAAAAAAGGAAGACATCTCCTTCGTCCTGGAATGAAAAGCCTCATCCTGAGAGCAGATGCGGGGGAGACGGAGCAATTGTGAGAAGGGGATAGTATTTTTGCAAGAGACAGGGTGAGAAGAGGAATAGTCCAGGTAGCTGTGAGAGTCTGTAGGCTTATAGTAGATATCAGTAGATAGGCCATCTCCAGAGATGGAGACAGAAAGATTAAGAAAGAGGAGGGAGGTGTCAGAAATAGACCAGGTAAATTTGAGGGCAGGGTGAAAGTTGGAGGCAAAGTTAATGAAGTCAACGAGCTCAGCATGTGTGCAGGAGGCAGCGCCAATGCAGTCGTCGATGTAGTGAAGGAAAAGAGGGGGACAGATACCTGTATAGGCTTGGAACATGGACTGTTCCACAAAGCACCCAGCCCTGAGACGCGAGGCAAGGCCATTTGATTCCAAACAATGGGTTTATTGATCATTACAGAATGTTTCTCTGCCGCTTCTTGCTCCTTCCCCTCTCTCTTCTCCTTTTCCCAATATTCCCCTTTCCCTGCCCCCTTCCCACTCTCAGTCCACAATAGAGACCCATATCAGAATCAGGTTTATCATCACTCACCTGTCATGAATTTTTTTTTTTGCAGCAGTACAATGCAATACATAAAATCACTACAGTACTGTGCAAAAGTCTTAGGCTCCCTAACTATATATTGTATATTAAAGCTTTTTTTCAAACCAGTTAATTTAGAGTTTACAGCTCAAAACAGGTCTTTTGATCCATTGAGCACCCATTTACACTAATCTCTATTTTAATTTTCCCCACATTCCCATTAATTCCACTTGGGTTTTCCCATTCACCAATACTCTACAGATAATGGAAACCAAAGCACCTGGAAGGAACCCATAGAATCACTTGGAGAATGTGCAAACTCAGACAAATCTGAAGGTCAGATGTGAAGCTAGGCCAACACACACACACACAAAATGCTGCAGGAACGAAGCAAATCTGCAGCACCTGCAGTACATTTCGGGCCAAAACCCTTCATCAGGACTGGAAAAGAATGGGATAGAAACCAAAATAAAAAGGCTGGGAGGGAAAGGAATACAAGCTGGCAGGTGATAGGTGAGACCAGGTGAGGGGGGGATGTAGGTGGGTGGAGTGGGGGGGGAATGATGTATGAAGCTGGGGGGTGATAGGTGGAAGAGGTAGAGGGCTGAAGATGAATGAATTTAATAGGAGGGATGAGTGGACCATGGAATAATGGGAAGTTGATGGGGCACCAGTTGATCAGGTCTTGAAGGCAGTGGAGGCAAAAAGAAGAGGGGGTGGAGTGGGTAACCAGAATTGTGAATGATAGAAGAGAGAATGGAGAAAAAATAAGTAATTTCAAGAAGTTCGAGAAATTAATGTTCACGTCTTCTGGTTGGAGGCTACACACACAGAATATGAGGTGTTCCTCCTCCAACTTGTGTTTGGTCTCATTTCAGGCAGTAGAATAGGTCATGGACAGACATGTCAGAAAGGGATGGGCAGTCACTTGGAGATCCCAACTGTTGGTGAGGACAGAGCGAAGATGGTTGATGTTGTGGTCCTCCCAATCTGAATCGGGCCTCACTGATGCAAAGGAGGCCATATTGACAGCACCAGATACAATAGATGACTTTGACAGATTCTCACATGAAGTGTTACCTCACCTGGAAGGACTGTTTGGGACCCTAAATGACGATGAGGGAGGAGTTGTAGGGTCAAGGGTAGCACATGTCATGGTGACACATGGCGTGTCTGATAAGGGCAAGGGGAACCCGATCTCTATTATGACATCAGGGTGAGGGCAGATGTGTGGGAAATTGAGAAGCTGCAGACAAGGGCAGCATCAATAGTAGTAGAAGGGGAACCCTGTTTTTTTTTAATAAAGAGAGTTGTTCCCTATAAATAAATTGTTGTTTTTTATTACAGCAATAAGGGTTTCTTTATTTACAGATGTGGACATTTCTCCAACACAAACATATATTGTCCAGTGTAAATTTCCCTTGAAAATTTGGGGAGGGGGTGGAGGACTGGAGGGGGTGTTTTCATGGACTGCCACAGTCCTTGTGTTTCCCAAATGCAGGGAGGAGGATTCCAGAATTTTGATCCAATGACAATAGTGGATTAGCAAGTCAGAGATATAGAGTTGGCATTCATGTTCACTTGCCTTTCCAGATGAGTCTCGAGTTAAGGAGATGTTTTAGAACTTGCCATGTTGTTGTGGTCTGTCATGTCAGTGCATTGGTGAATCTCTACAGCCGTGGCTGGCACTATTAAATAAACTGCTCTATTCTGTGTGTTTTTGAACATCTTGAACGCTGTTGGGTCCAGATTCATCAAGGTATGCACTCCATTATTTTTCTGACTTGCAGGTAGTAGCTTTGGGGGGCTTCAAAGGAAAGTCAGAGTATGAACCATGTGACTGGCCCTTGTAGCTACTATAATCATGTCGCTGGTCAAGACAGCCATCAGTTCAATAATAATCTCTGAGATGCTGCTGATGGGGAGTGAATGAGCTGACATCAGAGTGATGGCAGTATATTAAACAACAAAAGCAAAACATTTGGACTCTTTGTCAGTGATGTTCATTCCATGCTAACTTGCATAAAGCAAGTAGCTTACCAGAATATCAGGTTATATTCTGATTCTGCCAGAATATCACCGGAATATGTGTGCCTTCAGGCTTTTATATCTCCTTCCTGGTGGTAGCAAGAAGAGGGCATGTCATGAGTGGTGGGGTCCTTAATGATGAAAGTCACCTTTTTTTTAACAAGGATCTTGCCTGGATAGGGGAGCATGCCTTATGAGAATAGGTTGAGTGAACTCGGCCTTTTTTCCTTGGAGCGACGGAGGATGAGAGGTGACCTGATAGAGGTGTATAAGATGATGAGAGGCATTGATCGTGTGGATAGTCAGAGGCTTTTTCCCAGGGCTGAAATGGCTAACACGAGAGGACACAGTTTTAAAGTGCTTGAAAGTAGGTACAGAGGAGATGTCAGTGGTATGTTTTTTTTACACAGAGAGTGGTGAGTGCATGGAAGAGACTGCCGGGAACAGTGGTGGAGGCAGATATGATAAGGTCTTTTAAGAGACTCCTGGACAGGTACATGCAGCTCAGAAAAATAGAGGGCTATGGGTAACCCTAGCTAATTTCTAAGGTAAGGACATGTTTGGCACAGCTTTGTTGGCCAAAGGGCCTGGAGTGTACTGTAGGTTTTCCGTGTTTCTATGTTTTTGAGGCATCACTCCTTGAAGATGTCCTGGATACTATGGAGGCTGGTGCCCATGATGGAGCTGACAGAGTTCACAACTCTCTGCAATTTTTTTCGATCCTCTGCTGTAGACAATCCACCCTTGCCCCTGCCCCTGCTCATACCAGATAGTGATGTAACCAGTTAGAATGCTCTCTGTAGTACATCTGCAGAAATTTGTATCTTTGGTGCCATAGCAAATCACCTCAAACTCCTAAAGAAATATAGCAGCTATCGTGGCTTCTTTATAATTGCATCGACATGTTGGGTCCAGGTTAGACACCCAGGAACTTGAAATTGCTCACTCTTTTTGTTAGAACTTGCCTAAGTATGATATGGGTTTGCTGCATCCAGTAATGTGCAGCTGTGAGATAACAATATTGTACATCACCAGCAAGTATTCCCACTCTGACTTGATGGTGGAGTCCAAGATATATGGCATGGTAACAGACTCTTCAGCCTAATTTGACCATGGTGACCAAGTTGCCTCACTGAGCTGGACCTATTTGCCTATGTTTGGCACATATCCTTCCAACCCTTGTGTATCCATGTAGCTGTCCAAATGTCCTTGAAATGTAGTAGAAATGTAGAAACCATCACTTTCTCTGCTAGCTTGTTCCATATCCAGAATGCCCTTTGTGTGAAAATGTTGTTCTTCAGGTTCTTTTCAAACCTTTCACCTTCACCTAGTTTTAGATTCCTTTACCCTGGGGAAGAGACTGTGGCTATGCCTTTCATGATTTTGAAACCTCTATAAGGTTACCACTTTGCCTTCCATGCTTCAGGGGAAGAAAAAGTCCTAGCCTGGGGGTCGGCAACCTGCGGCTCCCGAGCCATTTGTGGCTCTTTCACCTCTGTGCTGCGGCTCCCTGTGGCTTTGGGAAATAATTGGTCAGTATTTAATTAAAATGTATTTTATGTTAGTTTGTTAGCTTTTGAAATGTAATTATGGTGATCTTGTACATTTCCTGCCACATCCGAAACGGCTCACAATTAGCCGGCATTCCGGCTAAGGGAGATAGCCTACGGGGGTTTGTGAGTACGCGTCTTTTGCAGCATCTGCGTCCATGGGGGCTGGGTTGAGGGAGGCTTAAAAGCAAGGCTGTTTAGTTCGAATAAAGCTATCTTTGACTGCAGTTTACTGACACCGCTACAACGTGTTTTTATCGCTGGCTGTCCAGACGGAAGGTGCTGAAACGCTTTGTCGCGTGTCTGGAAGAAGTGAAAACTTTCCTGGGCAGCAAAGGGCTCACCTTTCCTGAGCTGGAACAGCCAGAGTGGCTGGAAAAGCTACACTTCATGGTAGACATGACAGCGCACCTGAACACGCTGAACACAGCTCTTCAGGGGAAAGGACGTACAGCCCTGCACATGTTGGAGGATGTTTTGGCATTCGAGCGCAAGTTGACAGTGCTTGCCAGAGATTTACAGAAAGGCACTTTGTCTCACTTCCCCAATTTGAGAGAGTTCAAACAAGGTCACGACATGATAATTTCGGAGTATTTACATTCTGCAATCATCGCAATGCAAACATCGTTTGGGAAACGCTTCTGTGAGTTCAGAGAGGAAAAAAACACATTATCCTTCCCGGTCACTCCCTTAAGCATCGATCCTTCCCTACTGAATACGACTGCATTGGCAGGTGTGAGTCAACCTGATCTTGAGATGGAACTGGCCGACATAGCCGACAAAGACATATGGGTGTCCAAGTTTAGACGCTTGACAGCAGACCTTGAAGATGTTGCCCGTCAGAAGGCCGTTCTTGCTCAGAAACACAAATGGAGTGATATTGAAAACCTCACAGATGACAGCTTGCGATCCTGTGTAAAGATGAAGGTGACATCATACAGCCCTGATGTGCAGACGCTGTGCGCTGAGGTCCAGGAGCAGAAATCCCATTAACCAAGTATGATAAATATTTTAATTGCCTATTATTTTACTTATATTCATATTTTTTCATAGTTCAGTGAAATAGTCCTTTCATTTTTCAGGATGACAGCTGGCTGACGTTATTTTTGGTTTGCTGCTGGCGGAAAATTTAAGTTCGGCGTTTTTCATAAATACAAGAAGGACTCAAATAGACATTGAATATTTTACTTAAAAGTAACTTTCAACCCAACGTCTTTTTTTCGGAGTTCAAAATGTTTTTGTTGCATGCAGAAATGTAATTTCGTTTTCTCTGCAGGAGTTCATCAATTTCATAAATGCAACACATTATAGTTTGTTTATACATAGCATAAAGGCAAAAAAAACGTTGTATGCAGTGTTATTTCATTTTAAATGTCAAACGGGTTTTGCGGCTCCCAGTGTTTTCTTTTCTGTGGGAAACGGGTCCAAGTGGCTCTTTCAGTGGTAAAGGTTGCTGACCCCTGTCCTAGCCTATCCAGCCTTGCCTTATAACTCAAACTCGCCAGTCCTGGTAACAGCTTTGTAAATCTGTTTTTGTACCCTCTCTAGTTTAGTGATGTGGGGGGAAAGGTGGTTGACAATTTTCTTTGAACGGGTTCCAGGGTTTTCTTTGTTTCGTGACTGTCTGTGGGGAAGACGAATCTCAGGGTTGAATACAACATACTTGAATAATAAATGTATTTTGAATAATTTCATTTCTTCCTATAGCAGGGCAATCAGAACTGTATGCATTATTCCAAATTGGTCTTACCAACACCTTGTAGACCAGTAACATGTTGCTGGAACTCCCACACTTATTTAAAACTTAAACAAAGGAGCCTTCAATCAAGTATGAAGTTCTAACCCACTACACTCCTGAAAGCAGCACAATATAATTCCTATTCTAAATTAGAAGTGTGTAATCACAAAAAAAACAGTTCTACTACTTGTATTAATATAGTACCTGTGACATGGTATTAAATATCCCAATATATCCAGAAATAGAAGTAGGAGGCTATTTGGCCCTTTGTGCCTCTTCTGCCATTCAATAAAATCATAGTTGATCTTTTACCTCAGAATTTTTTCCCTGCACTAAACTCAGATCCTTTTATTCTCTTAAAATTCAAAAATATTCAATTTCCAGAGAATGTATGTTGTGTACTTTTATTTTGTTTTTTTTTATTTTTTATTAGTTTTTTATACATTTTCTACATAACTACAGATAAAAAACCCAGATCAAAATGAAGAACATTGATACAGTGCAAAAATAAACATACAATAACAATATGATACAAAGAAAGATAATTGAGAAAGCACCCAAATTGAAGACATGTAAAATTAGTATCCTCCCCAAGCCCCGCAACACAAAAAAAAACTCCAGACCAACCACAACACAATATAGAGAATATAAATCAGGACAATCAAACCCCCAAAGCTGGAAATACACTTAGCAACAAAAAATACTAATGCCTACTACCAAAAAAAAAAGGAGCTGAAAGAAAACCTTAGTTAAGAGGAAGGTTATGAAAGTACTCAATAAAAGGTCCCCAGACCTTATGGAACTTTAAATCCGAATTAAGAACTGAATAATGAATTTTTTCAAGGTCTAAGCAGGCCATAATATCATTAAGCCATTGAGCATGCGTGGGCGGGGCAACAGCTCTCCATCTAAGGAGGATTAAACATCTAGCCAGGAGAGAGGCAAAAGATAATATTCGACACATAGTCAAACTCAGACTTAAATCTGTCTCACCCCAGAAACCGAACAAAGCAATTAAAGGGTTAGGTTCTAGGTGGTGATTCAGAATATACGATAACGTTATGAAGACATCTTTCCAAAATTTCTCCAAGCTAGGACAAAATCAGTACATATGAATGAGAGAGGCCTCGCCCCTTTTGGATTTATCACAAAGCGGACTAATGTTAGGGTAAAATCGAGATAATTTAGATTTAGGCATATGGGCTCTATGAACAATCTAAACTGTAAAAGGCAATGGCAAGCACAAAGAGAGGTTGAATTAACCGATTTGAGAATCGAGTCCCAAGTCTCATCAGATAAGGAGGTATTTAAATCCTGCTCCCATGCCATTTTAATTTTATCCACAGGGGCACGTCGTAAGGCTGCTAATTTATCTCGAATAAATGATATTAAACCTTTATCTAGTGGATTAATGATAAGAAATAAGTCCATAACATTTTTCTCAGGCATTTCAGGGAAGTTAGGAATTAAAGAAATAATAAAGTGTCTAATTTAGAGATATCTAAAAAAATGAGCATTGGGCAGATTGAACTTAGCAGAGAGCTGTTGAAAAGAAGCGAAGTGATTATCAATAAAAAGATCTTCAAAATGTCTAATGCCCTTCCTATACCAAGCATGGAATGCTGTGTCATACGTAGTAGGTTAAAAAAGGTGATTATGTAAGATAGGGCTAGAAACGGAAAAGGCATGGAAACCATAAAATTTCCTAAACTGAGCCCATATATGCAAAGTGTGTCTAACAAGAAGATTAACTATTAATCTGGACAAACTACTAGGGAGTACAGAGCCAAGAAGTGCAGAGATAGATAATTCTTTAGTGGAGCTCAACTCCATTGCCACCCAATTAGGGCACTCGGGTTGGCCATGGAAAAAAGACCAAAAGGTAGCACAACGTATATTGGCTGCCCAATAATATAAACGAAAGTTAGGTAAAGCCATGCCACCCTCTTTTTTAGGTTTTTGGAGATAGACTTTATTAATTCTAGAGCGCTTATTCTTCCACAGATATGACAAAATAATAGAGTCTAAGGAATCAAAAAAAGATTTAGGAATAAAAATTGGGATTGATTGAAATAAATATAAAAGTTTAGGGAGAACATACATTTTAACAACATTAATACGACCTACCAAAGACATAGATAGAAGTGACCATTGTAACAGACTCTGTTTTATAGTATATGAAAGATTGGCAAAATTTTCACGAAAGAGATCTTTAAACTTCCTTGTGACTGTAATCCCAAGATAAGTAAATTGATTATGAACTATTTTAAAAGGGAGATCATGAAATGTTAATTCTTGTGCTTCTTTATTAATTGGGAAAAGTTTGCTCTTATAGAGATAAGTTTATAGCCAGAGAACTGGCTAAACTGGTCAAGAAGTGAAAACATTGGAGGTAAGGATGTAGACGGATTTGAAAGAAAAAGTAATAAGTCATCAGCATAAAGAGAAACTTTATGCTCAACACCCTCTCTCCAAATCCCGGTCAATTCAGGACAATTTCGAAATGCTATCGCCAAAGGTTCTATAGCCAAATCAAAGAGAAAGGGACTTAAAGGGCATCCCTGACGGGTGCCACGTTTGAGGTTAAATAACTGGGATTTCTGAAAATTAGTTAAAACAGAGGCAGTAGGACACAAATACAACAATTTGATCCAAGAGATAAAACTTTGACTGAAGTCATATTTATCTAAAACTGCCAAAAGGTAGTTCCACTCTATACGATCAAATGCTTTCTCCGCATCAAGGGAAATAACACATTCAGGAATCCCAGTTGGAGGTGAATATAAAATGTTAAACAAACGCCGAATGTTAAAAAAAGGAAGACGGTTTTTTATAAAACCAGTTTGGTCATCAGAAATAATAGAGGGAATAACAGTTTCTAATCTATAAGCTAAAACTTTAGCCAAGATTTTAACATCAACATTAAGCAAAGAAATCGGCCTATACGAGGAACACTCTGTTGGGTCTTTATCCTTTTTAAATAAAATAATAGATGCCTCATTAAAAGAGGGTGGCAATTTGCCGTAATTAAACGAGTCAGATAATACTGAGAATAACTGAGGAGAAAGAAGTGAAGAGAATGATTTATAAAATTCTACGGGGAACCCAGCAGGTCCAGGAGATTTCCCTGAGGACAATGCAGAAATTGCAAAAGATATTTCTTCTGATGCTATAGGCGCATTAAGTTTGGCTTTAAAATCAGATGAAAGCAAAGGAATATTCAGGTTATTTAAAAAATGATCAACAGAGATATTGTCATTCAAAGATTCAGAGGAATAAAGTCGAGAATAGAAATTTTTAAATGCGTCATTAATTTCTAAGTGATCCCATGTAAAGTCTCCATTCTCCTTCTGGATCTTTGTAATATGTTGTTTGGCTTTGGAACGCCTCAGCTGATTGGCTAGAAATTTACCAGATTTGTCACCATGAATGTAAAAGTGACTCTTACTTTCAAGAAGTTGGCGTTCGACAGGTTGAGTAGACAGAAGATTAAATTTAGTTTGAAGTTCTACACGCTCCTTGTATAGTTCAGGATTCTTAGTTTGAGCATACAGTTGATCCAATTCTTTAATCTGATTAATGAGGTCTAATTGATCTGCACAGGACTTTCTATTAAGATTTGCTGTATAGGAGATTATTTGACCCCTCAAATATGCTTTCATGGCATCCCAGACAACCTGGGATGACACTTCAGGTGATGTATTGGTGTTAAAATAAAAGGTTATCTGATCCTTAATAAATTTTAGAAAATCATCATCCGATAATAAGGTCGAATCAAACCGCCAGTGTTTATTCCTCTGAGGGAGACCAGGAAAGTTTAAATACAGAGTAATTGGGGCATGGTCAGAAATCAGTATACTCTGATAATCACAAGAATAGACAAATGGAAAGAGTTGATTATCGAGTAAGAAGTAGTCAATTCTAGTAAAGGTATGGTGAACACGTGAAAAAAAAGAATAATCTCTCTCAGTAGGATGAAGGAAACACCATATATCAGAGATACCATAATTAGAGAGAAACAAATGAATAGCTAAGGCAGATTTAGTAGGTGGTCTAGTAACAGAGGACGATCAATCCAAATTAGGATCTAACCAACAATTGAAATCACCACCCAGTATAAGAGAGTATGAGTTTAAGTCTGGTAGTGAGGAGAAAAAACGTTCAAAAAAATTAACATAATCAAAATTGGGGGCATACAGGTTTGCTAGTACAACTTTAGTATTATATAGTTTACCAGAAACCAGAAGCTGGGAGATATCAAAACAATGAATATGAGTTTCTTGAAGGAAGGCAATGTCAACTTTGAGTTGTTTAATATGTGAGAAGACCTTCCTTCTTTTAACAGGGTGATTCAATCCCTTTACATTCCAGCTCACAAATTTAAGTGTATTAGCCATTATCAATTGTTAATGCATAGAAGGCAGCAGGCATATAAAAAGTCAAGCAGTACAGTAACAGTCTGGGAGCAAAAATGTAAACATAGATTCGTAGAATCAAAACATAAACATGTCCTGAGTAACAAAGGAAAGCAAAAGAAACAGTGAGTAGTGTTAGAACTGGAGAACCCACCTCATCCTTGCAACCCAAAACTAGACGGCTACCAAAAAAAAAGCAGCTAGCTCTACCAAAAAAAATTAACCCAAATATGACTTCCAGTTCTGTGTCATTAACAACAGTTCCGTATAAATACTATAGCAAGTGGTAACTAGTTTATGCACTAGAAAACATAATTACAAATAGGAACAACTTCAAAAGAAGTATAAAACTTAATACAAAGAAAATCAGAAGAAAACCAAAACTAACCTACCCGCGAAAAATTATAGAAGATTAAAAGAAAAAAAAAGGGAGGGAGAAAAGGGGGAAATTATAGATTCAAGGAGAGTACTTATCAACCATTTACAGAAAAAAGCAGCAAAACTTAAACTGTGAATCAACTAACAGGGAGGCCTTCAATAAAAACTCCAAGCCTCCAAAACAAGTCAGAGTCAATTGTAGAACTCTATAGATAAAATTATACAATAAAATAGATTACACAAATACAATCTAAACATCTGCAGGGAAACATTAAACTCAGATTATCTACTTAGAAAAAACGCACCAAGTCCAGGGAGAGATTGTCTACAGCCCTTAGATTTTCAATAGATAATGTCTGAATTATTCAAGTAAAGTCTGAGTCCAGAAAAAATAGTTTTACTACGAGAGGTACTTATCCACCATTTTAGAAGGTCCGACCGGGTTCCGAAGGAGACTGGATGACCGGAAGACTTCCAACAAATGCCTCAGCCTCCTTCACTGATTTAAACCACTTGTATTCTCCAGTAGTAAGCGTAATTTGGAGATCGGCTGGATTTCGAAGGGAGGGTCTGAGTCCACAATCAAAAAGCACTTTCATTACACCTTTAAACTCAGCACGCATCTTCAGAACCTGGGGGGCAAAATCCTCCACAAAACGAATGACTGAATTTTAAAAAGCAAAAGTACCTCTGCGGCGTGCCTCCATAATCAAATAGTTTTTCACCTGGTATTGATGAAAGCACAAAATTACCGGCCGTGGGCAGGAACCCAGAATTGCATGGGGAACGTAGATCCTGTGTGCCCTTTCAAGCTCAGGTTGATTCGGAAGAAAATCTTTCCCAAAAATCTCACAGAGTAAATCGGAAAAAAATTTCACAAGAGAGCCCTGTCCGGTGGCCTCTGGCAAACCAAGAATTCGTAGATTGCAACGTCTGCTCCGGTTTTCAAGCTCCACCATTTTGGAAAAAAGTTTACAATTCTTCTCCTCTAGACTGGAACAGAGAGTTTCAAGGTATTGAAGACGGCGTTTTAAATCTTCAGAAGTTGAGTCGATGCAAGATAAACGTTCAGCATGTTCGTCCACTCTAGCGTTGATCCGATCCAATTTGACATCCAGCTGGTTGAAAGAAGTTCTAAATCCCTTTAAAATATCTTCTCGATGTTGTTCCAAAGCAGCGAGAATGTCAGCCGGCAAAGCCGTAGAAGATTCCTTTTTCCCGGTTTTAGTACTTTTGGTAGACATTATAAGATAGATATGTTCGCAGGCAAGTAAAAGAGGCCTAATAAAATACCTACCTAAGGTTTAAGAATGGAGACATATAGTGCAAAGATAGGGAGAATGACGGAGCAAAAGTTCAGAGCAGCTAAACAATCACCATCTTACCGGAAGCTCCTTATTTTCTTTGTAACGTATGAACTATGTGAAAACATATTGTACCTTTGTTATTGTTTGATTAATTTCCTTGTGTTCTCTATCCAGTGTTTTCTTTCCCTTTATTTTTCCAGCAGATTTTGGCACCACAGAAACAATCAATCCCATTGATGCCAGCTGCTGCCATGTCTAACGGCTCAGACTTGTCTGATCCAATGACCACAAGTGTTAAGAGGATTGAATTTCACCACATACTTAAACCTGTGACACACACAGACATTCATGTTGCAGTTGTACAAGAACGCACTTAGATTATTGTGTAATTTCCTATACCCTGTTATAGGAAAATACATCATTAAACTAGAAAGAGTGTGGAGATTTACAAGGATGCTGCCTGGACTTAAGGGACTGGGTTACAGCAAGAGGTTGGGCAGGCAGGACTTTATCCCTGGAATGTAGGAATTCAAAGGGTGAAATTATAGAGGGGTATAAAATCATGAGAGGCATTGTGAGGTTGAATACACACAATCTTTTTCCTTGGAAAAAGGAATTAAATATGAATGGGCAGGTTGGCACAGTAACAGCGACCTGGGTTCAATTCCTCTGCTGTCTGTAAGGAGTTTGTACTTTCTCTCTGTTTCCTCCCACAGTCCAAAGATTACCTGTTTGGTCAGTTAATTGGTAAAATGTCCCATGGTTAAGCTAGGCTCAACCTGGTGGGTCACATAGAAACATAGAAACCTACAGCACAATACAGGCCCTTCGGCCCTCAAAGCTGTGCCGAACATGTCCCTACCTTAGAAATTACTAGGGTTATCCACAGCCCTCTATTTTTCTAAGCTCCATATACCTATCCATAGGTCTCTTAGAAAATCCTATCGCATCCGCCTCCACCACTGTTGCCGGCAACCCATTCCACGCACTCACGACACTTAAAAAAACTTACCCAACATCTGCTCTGTACCTACTTCCAAGCACCCTAAAACCGTGCCCTCTTCTGGCAACCCTTTCAGTCCTGGGAAAAAGCCTCTGACTATCCGCATGATCGATGCCTTTCATCATCTTATACACCTCTACCAGGTCACCTCTCATCCTCTGTCGCTCCGAGGAGAAAAGACCGAGTTCACTCAAACTATTTTCATAAGGCATGCTCCCCAATCCAGGCAACATCCTTGTAAATCTCCTCTGCACCCTTTCTATGGTGCTAAGCTGGTGGGTTGCTGAGCAGCACAGTTCAAAGGGCTGGAAGGACCTATTCCATGCTGTCTCTCAATAAATAAATAAAAATATTGGTTTAAAGTGAGAGGAAGAAGATTTAAAGTGAGGGGAAAGAGGTGATGACAAGAGCTCAATGCAGGGTAAGGAATAGGTTACAAGGGGAACAGGATTGTGGACCTCAGAGGGATAATTCTGGATGGAAGGGAGATAAGGGGAGGGGCAGGGTTGGAAAGAGTTTGAGGGAGGGGGATGGAAGTTGGATTAGGGAATGTCAGTGGAGAATGATGGAGGACAAATCAGATAAGGAGAAACAAAAGAATACACAATCAGAACTTCTCATCTAACTCCTTAGAATTCCTCAGGTGAGCTGCTGCCTTATCTGATGAGCATTTCTGCCATTTTGTGTCTTTAGTTCAGAATTCCAGAATCTGTTTTCTGGTCAAACTGCATCACCAGCATTGCTTCATGGACATCCAACGGAAGGCTAGCTTAAGAGTGAGAAAACAATTCCAATTGAATTTTGAGATGGAATGAATGCACATCAGCTCTGGCAAGGTAAGCAGGCCATTACTTCCTACAAAGTGAAACCTAGTTTTATTAGTGGCTGTGATGCTTCACGCCCAGATGAGCTCAATGCCTTCTATGCGGGCTTTGAAAGGGAGAGTAAAACTACACCTGTGTGGATCTCTGCAGCATCTGGTGACCTATGATCGCTGTCTCAGAAGCTGACAATGAGAACGTCTTTCATGAGGATGAATCCTCGCAAGGTGTGACACCCTGATGCTGTAACTGTTAGGGTCGAGCTCTACCTTGGGTCCAAGACATTGATGCAGTTACAAAGAAGGCATGACCTACGCCTATATTTCATTAGTAGTTTGAGAAAACTTGATATGGCACCAAAGACTCTCACAAATTTCTACAGGTACACCGTGGAGAACATTCTAACAGGTTGCCTCACCATCTGGTATGGGGGGGGGGGGGGGACACTGCACAGAATCAGAAAAAGCTGCAGAAAGTTGTAAACTCAACCTTCTCCACCATGGGCACTAGCCTCCCTAGCACTGATGACACCTTCAAAATGTGATGCATTAAAAAGGTAGCATCCATCATTAAGGACCCCCAATACCCAGGAAATGCCCTTTTCTCATTGTTACCATGAAGGTGGTGGTTCAGGACCCCAAAGACACACACTCAACATTTCAGGAACAGCTCTCTTTTTCTCCACCAGTAGATTTTTGAATAAACAATGAACCCATAAACACCATATTTTCCCATCTCTTTCTGTACTTATTTTTTTCTAAATTTTCTTACTGTACATATATTGTAACTTCTAGTTATTATTTATTGCAATGTACTGTTGCTGCAAAACAACGAATTTCCCGACCTGATTCTGAACACAAGCGTCGATCACGATGCCCAAATGCAGGCAATGTGTTTCAGAAACAGTAGGAGGGTACGCAATATTTCTATTCCCGTAGTATCCCAGGCAGCTTCAAGGAAGGCGGCGCCCATCATTCCGGACCCTCATCACCCAGGGCATTCCCTTTTCTCAATGTTACCATCAGGGAGGAGGTTCAGGAGCCTGAAGACACACACTCAGTGATTCAGGAACAGCTTCTTCCCCTCTGCCATCACATCTGACCCATGAACACTGCCTCATTACTAGTTTTAATTTTTTTAAATATAAATACTTACAGTAGTTCATTTATTTATTTTTCTATATGTTTTGCATTGTACTACCGCTGCTCAGTTAACACATTTCTCGACATAAGCCCGGTGATAGTAACCCTGATTCTAAAGCGAGCTGACAACCAGCCGTCCATTGCCGGCGACAGGAACAACCCAGGCTCGTGACGTGCGGTCTGTTACCATGGAGCGGGAAGCAGGGCCGTAAACCAACCCGTCGTAAAGGAACCCGGGCTGTGTCGTGCGGCGGAACCACGTGGATTGGAGCAATGGCGCTGTACGGGAAGGCGGCTGCTGTGTTGCGGCAGGCCGGGGAGCAGCGTGGTTCTGTCAAATCCCTGGTGTATAACAGTGGGTATGAGGTAAGGTGAGCCACGGTGTATAATATCGGGGGTGAGGGAGGCAGCTGTCTCACAGCGAGCATGAGGGAAGGCACAGGTCTCACAGGGGCATGAGGTGAGAGAGGGTGCAGGTGTCTCGCAGTGGGCATGAGGTGAGAGGGTGCAGGTGTCTCGCAGTGGGCATGAGGTGAGAGGGTGCAGGTGTCTCGCAGTGGGCATGAGGTGAGAGAGGGTGCAGGTGTCTCGCAGTGGGCATGAGGTGAGGGAGAGGCAGGTGTCACAGTGGGCATGAGATGAGGGAGGGGCAGGTGTCACAGTGGGCATGAGGTGAGGGAAAGTGCAGGTATCTCAGCCCGTGAGGTGAGGGAGGGGTACTTGTGTATAATGGTGGACGTGTTGAAGGGAGATGGGCATTGGGGAGTGAAGGAGGTATATGTGTCGGGGGGGTGGGGGGGGGGTATCTGGCAGTAGGCCAGTCAGTGAGATACCCTGCCAGGGCCAATTGTAATGTAGATGTGGATAATTAATTTTTTTAGTTAAGGAATAAATGATGGGCAGAGCACCATGCTCTGTTTGGTTATGCAATTAGTTATTACTTACTAGTAACTAAATACTAGTTACTAATTAATTGCCAGTTTAATTCAGTACAACATCATGAGCTGAAGGACCTGTTCTTGTGCTCTACTGTTGTATGTGAAATAAAAACAGAAAATAGTGGAGATCTCAATGGGCAGCATCTGTGGAAAGATCCCACTGGATTCTTTGCTCCACCTTCCTCTCCTAACAGACTCCACCATCCACAGCCCTTTGTCACCTCCCAGTTTCTGTCACTCTCCCCACTTTCCCTCCTCCAGTCGCCAGCCAGCCCTCCTCAACCTAGATCCACCTTGCTTATGCTCCAGCTCTTCCCATCACCTTATCCCCACTGTCTCCACTCTACCTTTCCAGTCTGCATGAAGTAGTTTGATCTGCAGTATTATCTGTCTGTTTCTTTCCATAGACGCTGCCTGACTCATTGAGATCCTCCAGTGTTTTGTGTTCTTCCCGACTCCAGCACCTGCAGTGTCTTAGGTCCCCAGAAACAATTTGTATTTCCACAGGTGCTGCTTCACTTGCTGAATATTTCCCATTTTTATACAAAAGCAAGCACACGTGATTCTGGTTAATCGGGCAGTTGCTTATTTGAGACAACTCTTATAGAAAAATAACTTTGTTTATTTGGGACACTTTGCTGCTTGTCTGGAACAGGAGACTATTGCCAAACAGTTTCTAACTAATGTATGTTGAGTGCACTTGTGTGGACACTACACCGCGCTTAGAGTGAATAGCGTCAGTTGCATACATGTGTTTTTTTTTAAAAAACACTGATTTTTGTCGCTGATTGTTGGTGAGAAATAAGCATAATGACAATTCAGAACTATTTTGCTCACCATGGTTTCAACCATTCAGGCTTAGAGACGCCAGAAACAGCCGGAATGAAAATGGAACGATTGCACTATTTCTGCAAGTTTGAAGATTTGGCAATCATCTTGATTATTACAATGAAAATTACGATTTAGAGGATGCAGTTATATGAAGGCGAACCCAAGTGTCTGTGCTGATTTTGTTCATTTACAGTCAATCAAAAGAACACTGCAACGTACACTGAATTCCTCATAACTATTAGTAACAAATATGGTTTTATAGCTGCACTGTAATTTGCTCAGAATATCATTTAAATACTTAATTTGTTACTCAGTTTTTCAATAGTTTTACTTTATGTATGTAGAACTACAATCTTAATCATATTCCTGTGACATTTTATAGGAAAAAATGTTTTTGAATTATCCCAAAGGACTACAGAAGAATTGCTTTGGAAGTTTAGAAACACAGCATTGTTTGGATATTTAAAAGACTGGGAAGCAGCAATGCAGTAATAACCAGAGTTTTATATTGTGATCCTGGCTGAGTAATAAATATAGATTGGGACATTAGGACTATTTGGAAGTGGTGTTATCTGCTTGAGGACAGATGTGTCCTTGGTTTAAGATATCTCCCAAAAGATTGGAAGATTGTTATTGTTAGATTGGAAGTACTTGTCAAGGATCCATTTCAAATCAGTCTTCTCCCAGTATAAGAGAACCATAACTTGATGGGTGGACAGTTTACAGGAAAGGTATTGTCCTTGAGAGGTGTATGAGCTTCAGATAGTGATGTGAAAGATTTATGGACAGGAATTTTATTTGCTTCATATGTAAGAGAAAGCATCTCGAAAGGGCATATGGTGATGTAGATAGAAATGGTGAACAAAGATATCCTATGAAAACTCCTTTAAAAAGATGGCTTGATAGAGGTCTGTAAACAAGGCCTGCCTTGAAATCTTTCAAATCTTTCCCTCATGGTCTTGGATACATGGGATGATTGTAACCTTGGGATCAGTGTCCCAGCTGTACTGCCAGGTGTCTAATTTTGTGGTTTATCCCAGGAACTTATTTCTTCAGTTTAGTCCTTATCCAAGAACTATAGTAATTGAATTCCTAGTTTTGAGCTCTGGAGGTATGTTTACCGTTCTCACAAAACACAAAATGTGTTTCTGTGCAGCTGGTGTCCATGACCAGCTGGATGCAGCGCCTCGTAAAGATGCTGAGTAAGCAAACTTGACAAGATGAAGTATGAATACATGGGAGTGTTTGCGAGAAAATGCCACGTTAATGGTTTCTGCCTTTCAGAATATTAAGCAGCTGTATGCCCTGGTGTGTGAAACACTGAGATACACCCCTGTGCTGGAAGAGATCATTAGCATGACAGACCTCTTGAAGAAGGAGAAAAAACTGCAGATCAATATTGCTAAGGTATGATTATTTATGTGAGTAGTAGATTAGAATATTGACGATATCTTCTCCATGGATCTTCTGTTATTACAGGTTGTTCTACAGAGGGTTCTTGGGATTTCTCCCTTCCTATCCCCTCTTCCTCTATTCCCCACTCTGACCTTTTGCCCCTTCTCACCTGCCTGTTACTCCCCCTGGATCCCCCCCACCTCCAGTCCTTTCTCCTTTGGTCCTCTTGCCTCTCCTATCAGATTCCTTCTTCTCCAGTCCTTGACCTTTCCCATCCACCTGGATCCAGTTAGCCTCTTCCCCTCACCCCCCCCCCCAATCTTTTTATTCTGGCACTCCACCCCCCCCCCCCAATCTTTTTATTCTGGCACTCCACCCACCCCCCCAGTCCCGAAGAAGGATCTCGGCCTGAAACATAGACTTCCACAGATGCAGCCTGACCTGCAGAGTTCCTCCTGCGCTCTGTGTATGTTCATCAGATCCATGTTCATAGCTCCCAGCAAGTGGCCATGCAACTATATAGAATGATAAAGAGGGTGTATAATGAGCTAGCCTTCATTGGTTTGGATACTGTAAGGAAGTCACATTTTGCATCTATGGTTAGGAATATTTGGAGTATTGTGTGCAATTCTGGTCACTCCTTTACAGGGTGTGTTGTGGTGAAAAATAACTGGTTCTTTGAGCTTCAACAGTGGAGGCCTGGACACACACAGTTTTAATAATAAGGAATTTATTGACAAGGGGAAGTCGGGCCAACACAAGCAACTGCAATATTCTAACAAAAAACGCTTAAGCTTAACACGTGTGGGGAAGGTCGGGTCAGCTGTACAATACACAGGAAGCGGTGTGGGGACAGGGTACAGTTACACATACAAAGAACAAGGGAAAAGCACTACAACAGCTATCCCCCTTGACTTGGATAGCTGCGGTTCCCTTACCAGGACCAACGATAAACCTTCCCAAACATAAATCAACACACTTACCTCCAATGTGGTGGTCTGTAAGAGAGAGCGAGCCAGGCACAGGTCTCACCTTTTTTAGCATGGGGCGGAGTGAGATAATCCAATTAAGGTGACCAATAATGTAGGTGTGCATTGATTAGTTGGGAGAGACCAAATGTTGATTGGCGCGTGGTGTGTCCTCCGACCAGCCAGGTGGCAGTGCGTCTGTCACGTGGCCGGTATCTCTGGATACAGGGTGTTTGTAAGGTCTTTGGAGAGGATGCAGAAGAAATTTCCAAGGATGTTGCCAGGGCTGAATGGTTTGAGCTATAAAGAGATGTTGGACAACCATGGGTTATTTTCTCTGGAGTGGCAGGTGTACAGACAATGGAACAGGGAAGTAATAGGATGGGAGTGAATCGAATGGGAATGCAACGGGGAGAGCAGGGAATCAGAAGGGCAGTAAGCCCATGAATTCAGCGAGGGGCAAGTGATTCTCCTGATGACTTAAGTGGCCGTAGGATATTGTGAGCAGCTTGCGTATTTGCTAGTATCTGACAGATTTATGATGTAGGTTTAGATTCAAACTCCAGTGTTCTTAAGGAAACGTGATTAGTGGTTAATGCTAGATGGATGTAAGAGGTAAGGGGTAAGAGAACTTGAACTGTATTAATGCTTGTATCAGTAGCCGAAAGGAATTGGAAGAGGCAGTTTGTCAGATTGGGTATTGATGTTAATGAGTTTTGATTCTAAAACTGAAATTTGGAATCTAGAGACTGTGTGAAATCTGCGGAATTAGTTACCTCAGAACAGACACTTTAACTTTTTTTTTGAACAGTAGGTGCTTGTGTATGATCTCCTCTTTGGGAAGGGTCTGAAGTGTGGCGGGAGTTGGAAGGTATTGATTATGAAACATCGTTCGCAACTAAAATCAGCGCTGGCCAGATTAAAGGTAAAAAGAAAGGTTTACCGCAACGAGGACCTCATTGAATCAAAACATTCTGATGCAAAAGGTATGGGTCCTTCTGACACAGTGGAGAAATTTTTTTTTTAAATTGCACTTATTCTTTGTTATTGTATTCCCAGATCATTCATAGAATCTTTACCTATTGATTTTATAAAGTGTATTCTTTACTAGAAACATTAGCTACCTGTACTGAACTGCAGTTTAACTGACTAAAAGATCAGTTTTTGTTTAGGTATGTTGATTGAAGGAAGGTTGATTGTATTGAACTGCTGCTGCTAAGTTAACAAATTTCATGTCACATGTTGGTGATAATAAGTCTGATTCTGAATTGTTAGCCATGATATTGAGAGAAGTTCTTTAAATGGTGCCATGAAATTGCTAATGTTAACAACGATAGGCAGGCAGTGTTAATATCAAAGAAAGTACTTCACATTCTGTGTGATAAATTTTATTCCCAGTGCCAAAAAAAAAGCTCGAAACCTTAACTTATTGACTCCTAATTCACCAGTCTGATTGAAATGCTCCAAAACACCAAAGCAAAGCTAAGAGCTCCTAAGATCTGTAATTCTTGAGTTAAAGCCTCTTACAGCTTTGGTTAGTTTTCATTGTGAAAACATTGGCGCCCTATCATTATGTTCCCTGAGCCTAACCTGTTCAATTTCCCTCCCTACTGCAACCTTTATATAGTACTTTTAATATAGCAACCATTTCCAAGGCACCATACAGGAAGGTTCAAAAATTTGCTGGGTTGATAAGGTTCTACTGAGACAAAAGATCGAAGGTTGGTGAAAGTAGTGGGCCTGAAGGGAAGGTCAGAGAAGGAAAAGAAGGTGGGGGGAGGAGTTGCAGAGTTTAGAGGCTTGCCAGCTGAAGGCATGGCAGCCAGTGGCTGGGTTGGATTGGGAAGACCTGAGATGCCTGAATAGAGGGTTGTAGGGGCAGGAGGAAATTGGAGTAAACAATGTAACTAAAAGGGTGTATGCCACAAGGCCTGTGAGAATGGGATAATGCCACGGTGTCTGTTAAGATGGAGAAAGTAGAGCTGAAGTGATGTACACTGAGAATAATGTGAGCGTGCTGGAATAGTTGCATCTGGAGGTTATAGCAGCAGATGTGTCGAGGCAGAGTGGAGTTAAGCCAAAGAGATCTCAGTGAAATTATGGAAGTGAAGTCCAAAGTGCAACTTGGGTTCAAAATGAGATGAAGATCTTGAAGTCTGATTCAGGTCCATATGGTTTCCAGGAAGTCAGAAGCATCCTAACTGACTACAGTTCTACCATCCAGAAGTAAATTTGTACAGAGCAGTGTAATTAGAGCTAGAACTTATGGCTAATTATTTCTAGCTCTGTTACTCTATCTGACATATCTGTGTGTGTAGCTGGGAGGCTAACTTAGCAAAGTTTAGGAATCAGAATATCTATGTGGATGTTGGTGGCATTGTTAATTCTGTGGTCATCACACTCTGAACATATGCCATTACATTTAATCACATAATGTGTTACTTACGTTAGCATCTAAAGCAGCCTTCCCAATCTTTTATGCTGTGGACTAATACCATTAAGCGAGGGATCCTTGGACGCCAGGTTGGGAACCCCTGATTGAGTTCAAGGACAAATCGCATTGCCAGTGGTTATGGTTTTGCTTCCTTTAGATGGCTCGATAAGTCAAATTTAATCTGGTGGTTTTATCAGCAGTTTGTAGAAACACCTGCACCCGTTTCCTTCCTCTTCACTTCTCCGCCGCATGATTTTTGTTAGCATTGGCTGCTGTGATATCTCTAGCCTTGCCTCTCTTCCCAGATTGCCAGCTGCCTCGTTACGTCCGAGTGAATCTGCTGAAAAACAACGTGGAGGATGTAATTGACTACTTCAAACGCGAGGATTATGCTTATCTCGGGCAGGCAACTGAGTATGTCTGATCTTTTTCTTCAATAGCCAGCACAAATTAATTTCAGAAGTGGTTATTACAAGACCAGTCTGGTCTCTGGGCTGTCGAAGGGAAGGTAGAGAAATTACCATTGCTATTCACATTTACCAACTGGATGCTGTAGTTTAATCACTATTCTCTTTGGTTGATTGATGCTGTCATTTAAGTTGATGTGGTAAATGTGGTTTACTGACAGCCCTGGCTTTTGTCATATACAATATAAAACATAATTGGAAGATGATGTAACCAGTCAGGCAGCATCTGGAAAGATTTGCTAACATCTCAGGTCCAATACGCTTTCTCTGAATTGGGAAAGCAAGAAAGCAAATGACTGTTCAGTTGCACCAAAGGTGGATGGGTAGGACAAAGGATCAG